>NC_056751.1:169308064-169533064 GCF_019279795.1 Protopterus annectens | reverse complement strand
GTTGTAACTTGTATGTCTAGAAAGTTAACCATCCTACCAAGGGCTGAAATTTTAAATTTTAGGAAAGGAATACTATCAGATATCTGACTAATAAATGTATGAAGACTGCGTTTACTTCCCTTCCCTACAAAAAACAGGTCATCTTCTATAAAGGAATACCTGACTAAAATCTGGTAGAGATACTAAAGAATTAATTTCCCACCAAGCTAGTACTAAATTAGCATAGGTCAGTGCTAATTTAGCCCCCGTAGCAACCCCCTTAGTCTGATGAAATATCTTGTCTGTGAAACAAAAGTAGTTGTTAGTGAGAACCAAGGAAGTTAAGGTACAAATGGTGTCAAGTCTATTTGAAGAAAGATTAGTACATTCTTTAAGACAGTTACTTAGATAAGAAATACCTATATCATGGGGAATATTAGTGTATAAAGACTCAATGTCCAAGGTAACAAGAATAATGTCAGAATATGGTGGTGGATTCAAGTGTAACAAATTTAAAATGTCCTATGAATCTCTTAGGAAATATGGAGAATTCTGCACAATTGGATTTCAGCAATACCCACAGTTTTAGTTTTTACTGAGTACTGAGATTTAACTATCAACACCTTTTACAGTGGAAACATGAAGAAGGGCTTGAGATTCTAGTTTTGATACTAATATCAAAGAAAAACTAGGGGAGGCCCCAAGAGTAGTGTTTTGTAGGAGCAGAAATATTAAGAACATTCTGGAGCAGCCACCTCCGAAACATACCCAATCAAAAATTTATAAATGTGGGACATGCAGATACTGTAGATATATTAATGAAGGATCTTATGTAGCAGTAATTGGCTTCAATAGGTCGATTTCTTGCCCAGGTAGGTGTTGTTGTAACACTAGTATGTTGCTATACTTGGCTTCTTGCACATCCTGCCCAGGTTTTTATGTAGGTAAGACCATTAGGAAGCTTAAAGAAAGAATAGCTGAACATGTTAGAGCTATTAAAAATAAGGATACAACTAATGCTTTATATGTACATAGTATGGTATGTCCCAATTTTACAAAGTTTACTTTTTTGGACTTGATAGAGTAATTTCAAGTGAAAGAGGTGGAGACGATAAGCTTAGGGTTGAGATTTTAGAATTTACTTGGCAGATTAGGCTTAATGCCATTAGTCTCCCCGGCCTTAATGACAGTGCATCCATTTTTCCTTGTTGAAACAAAGTAGTTATTTAATTTAAAATTGGCTTGACAATATTTGTGTATGTTATTTTTAGTGTATTTATTATTATTTTTATTTACACATACGTTTTTCTATAAGGGTGTATTAGTTAGTTGTGGAACAACATACAAATGCATATATTCACATAAGTATTTATTTGTCTACTTACTGTTCCTTGCATTATTTATATATTTTTTTATATAACATGCTGAAGCTTGAAGTTTGTAGGGCTACATGCTATATGTGTAAATATAATACATTTTTTTAACAATTGTATGTTTTTAATATATATATTGTATTTAATGCATTATTGACTAATGGATTGATTGATGGTTTTAGTTGATTGGTTTGAGCGTGGTGATGTCAGCGTATAAAAAGTTGTAATTTTGAGTCTTTCATTAACTCTGAAGAAGCCATTGGGAAATGGTAAAAGCGTTTAGTTCTTGGAGGCCTATTTTGTGTTATTAAAAGCGGATTTACTCTTCTGTTTTCGGATTTTATTTTGGGATATATATATATATATATATATATATATATATATATATATATATATATATATATATATATGACAACAACATGTTGTGAAGTCATACCTCAGCACTTAGTGCAAGGGGATGTCATGTAAGTATTCCAGGTATAAATGTAGACTGTTGCTACTGTTACCAGGGGTTGTCTTAACAGAAATGTTGTATGTGGGAAGTCTCATCTGATGTTGACGTAAGCCATCAGTTACTGACAGACATCCTAAGATCATCATAGTACAGTACCACAGATATCACAGTAATGGTCCTGTGGAATACATCAGAGATATGACCAATAAATGTGGACAGTATGAAACACTCTGGTCAGTCCAGTGGTATACACAGAACCTCTTAGTGCAAGACGTGTGGACTAAGCCTGACAAAGTAGATGTTAACAGTCATGTAAATGGGGATATCATGTAAATACTGGAATAGATATGCTCACACAGTTTATGCATTCACACACCCTTGTCTGTCCTGACACATAATAACCGGAGGAGCAGAGGTCAAAAGCCCACATACTACCCACTAGTTAGTGACATACATCTGTACAGCATCCCACTGCTTTGTCAGAAATGCACAACAGTTATGGGGGCCTGGCAGCAGTACATCTGACAAATATCTGGACATAACATCACACTGGGTAAGTACACTGTGCTGCTAGGCATGTCACAAATCACTGTGCAAACTACAGGCAGACTGCCACAACACTGGCCTACATTTCTTATGGGAGAATACACATGTACCTGCAAATATAGCAGGCTGTACAGGCATGTAACAGCATGGAGTAACAGACACCTGTGTGAAAGCGCATACCCACGACCAGTCTGAACATAGCCACATATGGTAAGCGTGCTTAATATTACAGTATATGGACTGTCTGATCAACACCATCCTCATATGTGCCACTCGCACACTAACCCTACATATACTGGGTCAGTAGACAGTGTATTCTGATGCCTGACTGTGGTATGGGACATGTGTGGGTTTGGCCATGTAGGCAGATAGGGTACCATACACTGGAGTAGCATGCAACATCAGATAGAGCAGGACCAAGAACAATGACATCTACTACAGTTTGTACACAGGCCAAGGTACATATTCACAATACACACTCTATCGACAATCACCATAAGTGCACATACCTCACAACTGCACACACTACAACAGAATGTCCAGGTTTTGTCCTCAAATATAGGCCCTACTATACATAACATATCTAGCAGTCTGATATCTCACTGGCTTGTTATCAGGTATGATGTCAATAAATAATAGTGTAAGTGAGCATATGCACCATTTACTGCATGACATATGTACAAAGGTTGACAGAGTTGTGGCTGGAGGCACAAACACAGGGCCAGTATTGACATGTTGCTGTGATAAACTCATACATTTACTGGTGTAACAGGGTTTGTTGTGACATATGTCTTCTGAGGGATATGAAGTCAGTAAATCTCATGGCTGTCACCATGTACTGACTGCAGTCCTCAGACTATGCTGCTGCATTTTTAAAGATAGGTCATCTGTGAGTAACACATGTAAGACTCCAAACACTGGCCAGTCTGCAGATAGCCCTACAGGTGTGAGTTTCCTCAACCACATAACACTGTCATGACAGGTATTAAATCATCTAGATCAGCCATAGCCACACAAACCCTGTTAAACCAACATTACTTCAAATGTAGAAGAGCAAGACTCACATTCTGTCCTCATGTCTGGAACATCCCCCTCCTGTTTGTTGGCCTGTCTCCACAGTGTATACTGTAAGAGGTATATCTCACTACCCTCTGTGATGCTGTTTGCCAAACACTGATATGAAGCCCTGCTCGCAGTGAATGAAAAGGGGCAACACCCACATGATGTTCCTAGTTATAGGAGTGTGTTTCCATGCAATTGGCTATGGGAATGTTACCACAGCTGTTCCACATGCAATTAGCTAGTGGGAGGCTGCACTCAGGCCATCAACTGATCATAAGCATCACTTACAAAACACAAGCTGCTGCCTAAGCAAAGCAGGTGTACTTTGCCACATCCACCAGAGAGGGAGTGAGAGAGACAGAGACAAAGTAAGAAAGGAAGGGGGTAGGAAAGTAAGAGCTAAGCATGTTTGTGTCACACACTTACTAGTACAGGGTTTCAACCCCCTGCCTGACTATGTATAGCTATTACATGTTTATGCAGTTATTACATGCGCCACAAAGCTTACATGTTGGACAGCTGCCCAAAGGTATATCTGAAGATGAGTGACATCAGCAACAGTGATAAAGGAGGGATAAGGTAGGTGTAGTACATGTGCCTGTCCACAGAAGCAGGTGTCAAGGATGACACAATCACACTCTCTCAGGGACTCACACACATTATCACAGTTGGCAGGGTCAGGATTAGAATTCCTAACTAACTAGTTTGCTACACTACAGTATTATGCAGGTATCACATGCACCACAGAGATTATCAGGCTAATATATGGGTAAAGGGTATGTCTAGGTGACTGACATCAGAAGGCATGCTTCAGTAGGGCAATGGGAGGTGTAGTGAGTGTGACTGGCTTCCAAATCATTAATCTCCACACACACACAGCCACAGATTTGCCAGTACTAACTTGCATGGGCTCATTGTTTTACATGTGTTTAGTGGCTGACTGTGCCAGAAGGCTGCACAAGGGTAGGCAAAGGGTATACCTTGGCATCAGGCCACATGACAATGGTCGGCCATGTGGCTCAGGGGTGTAGTCCCTGGATTGGCCCACACAGGTGGGTATTGTATTCACCATCCGCTCATCTGGGTTACTATTGTGGGTGGCCAGTGCTATGTAATGCTTGCCATGTATGTGTTCTATATTACATAACATGGACGGTGTCTGGGATGTGCATATGTCACACATGCATGTTCTGTTACATGTGGAAGTATACCTGGGGTGTCTGGGGCATGTTGTGTGGACAGGTTGTTATCATCTGATACGGCATTCCTGACCTCATGTGGTGAGAATTGGCTATGGAACTGAGATTGATCCTGCACCTATACTGACAGCATGATACAGGTATTCACTGGTGTTAGTGACATCTGTCCATACAGGGCATGTATATAAGGCATGGTATTTCCTTTGTGGGTTACATTTGCTGACTCTACAGTTGTTGCAGGCGTCCAGTGGGGAACATAGCAAAGGACCACTGTAAGCAATTATTTGCCTATTGGCCATGTCCTCTGTAGTCCACTGCAGTCACACCATGGTTACTATCTGTGGGCAATATGCAGGGAACTACCAACATAGTATTTGTTGCCTAGCCAAGTGTGTTTGTGTATGAGACATGGATGGAGAGTGTTCTCTGGGTAATGCAAGGGTTGCCTATATTGTTCCGCAATCCATAATGTCACATGTAGGGGTATGGATTGCCTATACCAGTCTCTCTGCTGTTTGACATCTGTTGTCCTTGCAAGGTGGACATTGTGACATATAATAGGTCTTCCATATCAGAAAGTTGCAAAACCCACCCCACAATGAGTCCTGTTATTACACAATCACAGCTACCTCCACACAGGATACTGATGACACACACACACGACAGTGCTGAGATTCAAACCCCTACCTAGCTATGTATTGCTACTACAGTGCACTGCATTTATCACACACACCACAGAGTTTATAGGGCTTGTCTTTCCCCAAAGTATTTCAAGGTGAATGACATCAGCAAGCTTGCCAAAGTAGGGCAATGGAAAGTGCAGTGACTGTGAATAGCCTCAAAAGCATTGATCCCTACACAGACAAACAAACAAACACACAAACTGAGTTTCACAATTGCCATGTCTGGGATTAGAACTCCTACCCAACTAGTACATCACACTACAGCATTATGCAGTTATACCATGTGCCACTGAGCTTATAGGGCTAGTCGCTCCCCAAAGGTGTATTTACAGGTGAATGACATCAGTAGGCTTGCCAAAGTAGGGCAATGGAAAGTGTAGTGACTGTGACTAGCCTCAAAAGCATTGATCCCTACAGAGATAAACAAACACACACACACACACACACACACTGAGTTTCACAGTTGCAATGCCTGGGATTAGAACTCCTATCTAACTAGTACATCACGCTACAGCATTAGGCAGTGACAGCATGCATCACAGAGCTTATAGGGATACTCCTTCCCCAAAGGTGTATTTTAAGGTGAATGACATCAGCAGGCTTGCCAAAGTAGAGCAATGGAAAGTGTAGTGACTGTGAATGGCCACAAAAGCACTGATCCCTACACACACATAAAACCAAACACACACACACACACACACACACACACACACACACACACACACACACACGCATGCACCATGTCTGGGATTAGAACTCCTACCTAACTGATACATCACACTACAGCATTACACACTTATAGCACACCACAGAGTTTATAAGGCTACTTCTTCCCAAAGGTATATTTCAAGGTGAATGGCATCAGCAGGTTTGCCAAAGTAGGGCAATGGTGAGTGCAGTGTGTGTGTGTGTGTGTGTGTGTGTGTGTGTGTGTGTGTGTGTGTGTGAGTGTGTGTGTGAATGGGCCATAAACCATTCATCTGGAAGCACACACACAACACTCAGTCACACACAGGTTTACATTTAACAGGAATGTGTATACAACTGCTAGATTAATAATGACTTGTACAGTCATGTTACACAGTTATAAGCCACAGCAATGATAAAAAGTATATAGCCACAACGGGAGGTCCGTTCCTGTCAAAAAAACACAAAAAGTGCATAAACTTTAACTCCTGGACAGGAACTGAAATGACAGTTTACGAGATTTCACCACATTCAACTACGAACAAAATAGAAGTCCATATGACTCTATAATATAAGATAAAACTTCTTTTATTCGGACATAGAGTAAGCGCTTTCACCATCAGGCTTCTTCAGACTGCAAAACTCACATACATCATTGATTTTATATAATAATGCAAAATGATTAAATTGACTGATGTCTGTGTTATCTATTAACTTTTAAAGTAACAGAGAACAAAAAAAAAAGAAAGGTGTGCTTGTATATGTTCACCATGCATCAAGCTATTTTTTGTGTCTTGTTATTTTAAAAGTTAATAGAAAACACCTTTCTTATTTTTGCAAGTTTAGGAAGTCTATTAGATGTTTTTTCATAGTTAGAACACGTCTAACAGATGGTATATGTACCATAAAGAATTATAAAATTGTTTTTAATTACTGTTTCTGTGCAAATGTATGCAGTTAGGGATATTACTTTGCATTTTATATGATAAGTGAGACTAGGTTTGATGTATTTGTATACGCTCGCTATGCACCAAGAAATTTTTGTGCTCTGTTACTTTAAAAGTTAATAGATAACACAGACGTCAGTCAATTTAATCATTTTGCATTATTATATAACATCAATGATGTATGTGAGTTTTGCAGTCTGAAGAAGCCTGATGGTGAAAGCGCTTACTCTATGTACAAATAAAAGAAGTTTTATCTTATATTATAGTGTCATATGGAATTATATTTTGTTCGTAGTTGAATGTGGTGAAATCTCGTAAACTGCCGTTTCAGTTCCTGTCCAGGAGTTAATGTTACACAGTTATCACAAGCACCACAGACACCATAGTGCTGGGGGATACCAGAAGCAAATGTCTACAGTGATTGACATTTGCACATCATGTGGCATTGGCTAATTGGATGTATGCTGGGTGGGTCAGGCCTAATGATGGGAAGCTCTTTGTTACTGTTGGTCACTCTCTTCCACACATCTATATATGTATTGTATTTATTACTGCTTGGTAGTAACCTGATTAAAGTGTGGCTATCATTCTAAGCCTTTTGGTTTAAGCACTTAGGCTTCAGACCAGTTATTTTACATTAAGAAGGTTTGTGGTCTGCACTGTTGTTGCAGGACAGGTAGCTTACATCCTTCTAAGCTGGGAACTACTGATTGAAGGCTCAGTGTCTGTTATTCTAAAAGTGTATTAGTTCTGGTTTAAGCACTTGGGCTTCAGGCCAGTTATTTTACATTAAGAAAGTTTGTGGTCTGCACTCTTGTGGGAGGAGAGGCTGGACTCTGCCCTTCTGAGCTGGGAATTTCTGGTTAAAGTCTTATAGTGCCTGCATATTTGAACTGTTTCTTACTGAAATTGGTGTGCCTTGTTCGCTGTAGCATAGACTAGATCCAGGCCTGCTGAATCTAGCTTTGTTTGTATAACTTGAGCACTAATCCAGGCCTTCTTAAAAGTATCCAATTGTATTTATTACTGCTTGGTAGTAACCTGATTAAAGTGTAGCTATCATTCTAAGCCTTTTGGTTTAAGCACTTGGGCTTCAGACCAGTTGTTTTACACTAAGAAGGTTTATGGTCTGTACTGTTGTGGCAGGACAGGTAGCGTACATCCTTCTAAGTTGGGAGCTGCTGATTGAAGGCTCAGTGTCTGTTATTCTAAAAGTGTATTAGCTCTGGTTTAAGTACTTGGGCTTCACGCCAGTCATTCTACATTAAGAAAGTTTGTGGTCTGCACTCTTGTGGGAGGAGAGGCTGGATTCTGCCCTTTTGAGCTGGGAATTTCTGGTTAAAGGCTTATAGTGCCTGCATTTTTGAACTGTTTCTTACTGAAATTGGTGTGCCTTGTTCGCTGTAGCATAGACTAGATCCAGGCCTGCTGAATCTAGCTTTGTTTGTATAACTTGAGCACTATTCCAGGCCTTCTTAAAAGTATTCAATTGTATTTATTACTGTTTGGTAGTAACCTGATTAAAGTGTAGCTATCATTCTAAGCCTTTTGGTTTAAGCACTTGGGCTACAGGCCAGTTATTTTACATTAAGAAGGTTTGTGGTCTGCACTCTTGTGGGAGGAGAGGCTGGACTCTGCCCTTCTGAGCTGGGAATTTCTGGTTAAAGTCTTATAGTGCCTGCATATTTCAACTGTTTCTTACTGAAATTGGTTCACCTTGTTTGCTGTAGCATACACTAGAGCCAGGCCTGCTGAATCTAGCTTTGTTTGTATAACTTGAGCACTAATCCAGGCCTTCTTAAAAGTATTCAATTGTATTTATTACTGCTTGGTAATAACCTGATTAAAGTGTAGCTATCATTCTAAGCCTTTTGGTTTAAGCACTTGGGCTTCAAAGCAGTTGTTTTACATTAAGAAGGTTTGTGGTTTGCACTGTTGTGGCAGGACAGGTAGCTTACATCCTTCTAAGTTGGGAACTGCTGATTGAAGGCTCAGTGTCTGCTATTCTAAAAGTGTATTAGCTCTGATTTAAGTACTTGGGTTTCAGGCCAGTCATTTTACATTAAGAAGGTTTGCGGTCTGCACTCTTGTGGGAGGGGAGGCTGGACTCTGCCCTTCTGAGCTGGGAATTTCTGGTTAAAGGATTATAGTGCCTGCATATGTAAACTGTTTCTTACTGAAATTGGTGTGCCTTGTTTGCTGTCGCATAAACTAGATTCAGGCCTGCTCAATCTAGCTTTGTTTGTATAACTTGAGCACTAATCCAGGCCTGCTTTTTTGGAAGATTTTCCCCTGCACCCCAGTGGCAGGAGTGTGCAGTTAGAACTTGTCTGATTGAAGACTACAGGAACAGGGCTCAGTTTTGAGATTTTTTTACTGGTTAATTGGGAAATTTGTTTAAAAGCCTTTTCTGATTGTTTGTAGTCATCTAAATCTGTTTTAAGTGTATTTTTTACTGTTTCTGCCTTATCTTTTCAAAGAAATTTTCCTTGTTGTTTCCCACCTTTCTAAGCTAGTATAGTCCAGTTTTCAGGCTAGTGCTGAATTCAGGGCAGTGTTAAAAGTTTCTGAGTTGCCCATACCTTACTTGGATAGAAGGAGGTTTCTCTGTTCCCCTGTGAGAGAGGGAGCTTTGAGCAGCCATCTGTCCCTGGAGGAGTGGTTCCAGCCCAGAAGTTAGTAGTTTATAGGCCACTTTGGGCTAATTTCTTTCTCTTTCATTTTCCTGCTGTAAAAACCATGTTTGCACAGTTTTGCACATCCGGGCAGTGCCAGGTAGCTAGGGCTAAATTATTCCAGGCTCCACCAAGTCTCTTCTTTAGTTTTTCCCTTGAAAGTAGTCTAACTCTCAACATAAGCACTTAAAAAAGCATCCTACAGTCCAGCACTTGCTCAAACCTAATAGCAAGCACTAATATACCCCAACACTTGATTGCCCAGCAGGGCAAGGCTCATTATTCACCTTCACCAACCAAATGACTAAGCAGCTCACCCTACTATTCAGGCATGACCAAAGGGCAATTTCAGGTATACTCTCCAGTCCAGATGGTGAACCTGGGTATCCTGAGGCAATGTTACAACTGCCTCATGTACACAGACAACCCTCTCCTCCTACCACAAACCATTAACATATGTGAGAGATGCAATTATATAGCTAAATTGGAGGCTAAGCTCTCTCCACCCAAGACTGGAACAGGCAGTCATGAGGAGAAGGTTAACACTTGCACCACACCTCCAGCCTCACACAGACATACTAAACCAGCACTGGCAAAAAATACACATAAATACACAAAATCATACTCAGAGGCTCTAAATAAAAACCTGCAAAAGCATCAGAGACCTCCAAGCAGGCACCCAAAAAACCTGCACTTCCCGTCACAAACCAGACAACACATAAAACACAAAATCAGTATGCCGCACAATCATAGCCCTTAAGGATAAATAACATACCTAACACACTAGTAATAGGTGATTCTATACTCAGGCACACTGACGTCTCACTCACTAGGCTAGACAAGGAGAAGGTTACTGTTAGCTGCCTGTCTGGAGCCAGAATCCACCACATAACACAAGCACTAAGGTCACTCCAGAACATGTACAAATATGACTCTGTTATTGTTCATGTTGGTGTGAATAACCTGAGATGTACCTCCCTGGACTACATGAAAAGAGACATAGAAGAGCTCCCTGATCATGTAGCCCAGGCGGGTATGACCCTGACCCTGAGTAGCATCCTGCCCTCACCAAGAATGATACCGCAATATAAAGAAAAATGATCAATTTCAACTATTGGCTAAGATTCTGGTGTCATTCAAAGGGGATCCAGTGTCTGTCAGCCTGGGACAACATGTTCAACAAGCCTTGTTGCTTGGCAAGAGACGGCTTGCACCTGTCTCCCCTAGGCTTTCGAATACTGGCCAAGGATCTTGCTGCCCCCATAGTGCCTTTTTAGGCAAGGATCAAAAGTCAAATCCACCTCCATAAACAGCACAAATAAAAAATGAGGGTTATGCTACTCAACGCCAGGAGTTTAAATCTCAAAATGCACGCGCTCGAAGCACTCCTCAGTATGGAGAACATTGACATCTGTGTAGTAACTGAAACCTGGTTCAAGGCTCCACAGAGAGCCCCAGCACTACTGGGCTACAACTCATACCATACATTTCGGCCACAGAACATGAGCCGAAACATAAAAGGAGGCGGTGCACCCATATTCATCAAGGATACCTACACCTCCAGGTTAGTGGCGCAGCATGATACTGCTGAGATCATCCATGTGCAACTAACATCAGGGAAATCTGCAATGCAAATTGTGGCCTGCTACAGATCACCCTCCATCACCCAGGCCCACCACTCTGCCTGAAGGTCCTATCGAACACCCTGATATTGGGCAATTTCAATTACCTTACTGTTAACTGGGAAAACTACTCAAGTACAAACTCCCAGGTCAAGCGTTTCCTGGAATTTATCAACTCAAATGCCCTGGATCAGCTGGTAAACTCCCCTACCAGAGGTGAAAACATATTGGATCTGGTCATCACCAACATGGGCGACAGGTGTTCCACACTGGTTAGATCAGACCATAAACTAATCATTCTGGATGCCCACACCACACCACCACCCCCAACCAAGGAAACTGCAGTGAAAAACTTTTCTATAGCAAACTTCACCTTACTTAAGACAGAGGTGGTAATTCTCACAGCCCCCACGCTAAAGGATAACAGTGTCCAAGATGCAGGAACCTTTACAAATGCACTCTATGAGCACCTACAAGGATGCATGGATCGTGCCATCCCTAGCAATCCAAGACTCACTCCCCTAAGAGAAGGAAACCAGTCTGGTGGACCCCTGCCATAAACAGGCTATACAATAGAAGGAGGAAACTAATTCAGAAAAAAAGCAAATCCCAAGAAGGAAAGACATCCCCAATCAGTATCAGTAAGAAACTAAGGTCCCTCATAAAATCATCCAAGGGTAACTTTAAAAGAAAAATAACCAAGGATTCAAAAGATAACCATAAAGCCTTCTTTAGCTATGTCAAGAATCTAAGTGGCAACTCACAGATATGCTCTGAGCTAGTGCAAAATAGCACAAAATATACTGAACCTACTGATATTGCCAACATCCTGGCAGATAGATTCAGTGCAAACCTCACCCCCCTCTCACCCTCAAAAGGGCCCACAACAATACTGGAAAAGTGTAGTGTCCCGGAAATCACAGATGCACAGGTAAAAACAGTCCTTTCAAAAGCCAAAAGCACAGTGTCAATGGGGCCAAATGGTGTCCGTGGCTGTGTCTTGCACAAACTACAGAACGAACTAACCCCCCACCTAAACACACTGTTCAACCCTCAGCCTCTCCACAGGCTACATGTTCATAGAATGGCACACAGCAATGGTTATTCTGCTCCACAAAGGAGGGGCCACAACTGACCCTGGTAACTATCGCACCATAAGCCTGACTAACCTGGTCTGCAAGGCTGTGGAGTGCATCATCATGGAACTCATTAACAAAGCCATTGGGAACCTCCAAACACTTAACCCGACCCAGTTCAGCTTTGTTAAGGGTAGAACATGCCTACTAAACTTGGTTGACTTCTTCCAAACAGTCACCAAGGCCATAGATGAGGGGAAGGTGGTTCACACAGCCTACCTTGACCTTGCCAAGTCTTTTAACACAATTACCCACTCAGGAATTATAGAAAAACTCACCAGCCTGAACATAAACCCCTACGTCACGAGATGGGTTGCCAATTGGCTTACAGACAGAACTCACACAGTAAGAATAGTGGGCTCCAGGTCTGACTCCAAACCAGTCACAAGTGGTGTCCCACAAGGCCCGGTCCTGGGACCCCTACTGTTCGGCATATACTTCTTAGAAGTACAGGCAAACACAGGAGGACTATGGCTAACCAAGTTCACTGATGACTGCAAACTGGGAACCATAATTGACTCTCCAGGTGACATGGACATTCTCCAAAAGGGTCTTACTGAGATGGACACCATGTGTCAAAGTCATGGTCTGAAGCTAAATGCCAAAAAATGCATAGTCATCCCATTTGGGAAAAACAAAACACCCATGAATTACCACATAGGTGGCAGCCCCCTTAATACAGAAGAGGTAATAAGAGATCTGGGGACCCAGGTAGATAGTAATCTCTCCTTTGACAATCATATTACCAAAGTAGTTAGGAAATCCTTCTATGTAGCCCATCTAATTACTAAAGGGTTCACATCTAGAAATAAAGAGGTTATAGTACCCCTCTACTCATCACTCATCAGACCTATCATAGAGTACAATGCCCCATTTGGGATGTACATCACAAGACACTTCCAACAGCTGGAAGGACCACAAAAGTACCTTGCCAAGAGGATTACTGGCCTCAAACATATGTCCTATGCAGCCCGACTGGAAAACCTCCGCTGTACTGAGTGGCATATCGCTTACTCAGAGGTGATCTCCTGCTGACTTACAAAGCCATGTCCAACTCAGAATTGATGGACATGCTCCACCTAAAGAAATCCAAGTCACTGCAACCCACTCACTCTAGTGAGCTAAACCTCACCACAACAATAAATAGAACATGCTGGAAGGATAGATTCCTGTCACAGAGACTCCTCATGCTTTGGAACAAAATTCCTAACTACATTAAGCAGAGCCCCTCACTAACACTCTTCAAGAGAAACCTTGATGAGTGGATGGGTAACAGAAAAAACACCCGTAGGATCACTTCATTGGCTCTTCTTGACAGAGGCTCAGTTAATTAATCAATGGGGTGGTGAAAGCTGACACACTTTGGCTAGGCTTATAAATGCCCTCGGGCAGATAGCCTAGTACCTACCTATGAACCTATGAACCTATATGTAAGTTTGGCTTATTGTAGTGCGTTGTCCTTGGATATATGTGTGTACTCCAATCCGATGTGTCTGCAAAGCATGACTGGTGTGCAATGTGGAGTGTGTGCACAAACATCTGTGACTGACAGATATGTATAGTCCACTGTTGTTGCCAGACATGGGCTTCAGTGTGACAGCATGCCCAGTATGACCTTTCAGTATTTTGTTGTCAGACATGGGCTTAGTCTCTCTAAGTGTGGGAGCATGCCCAGTATGACCTCCTGTATTAAATGTGTGAATCCATTCCACGTAGGCTGTACTCCAGTGCAGGCTTTTGTGTTCTACACCTACAGCTAGCAACCTGTTTCTGCAGGATATCTGTAGATCGGTTGATAATATGGGATCACAATGGGCAAAGGATAGTGGAATACTGTAACTAATTGTGTCTGTGCTGCTTCTGCTACATGGTTTTGGTGTTAGCATAAATATTCGGACATATGTACTGTTTTACACTGTGATATTTTATGTCATCAACCACTGACAGGTATACATATTTGCTTGCAGTAATTTCCTGGGGAACACAAGATGAATGGAGCTGTGTCCAGTATCTTGGTCTGCAGCCTACATATTCTTGCACAATCATGCCATTCTGGAGGGGGAGCTGCAGATACTTGCTGATGGGTCTGTGTAAATGGTTCAGCACCTTGGTAATATGGTGGTTGAGGATCCCATGCTTGTACATCCATGGACGTGACAGTATGGCCGTATCCTGCTGTGGCCATACCTCACAGCTGTACAGATTCACACAAGTTACCCAGAGGCTGAGCTCATATTTCTGGTCATTACCCCTTCACATTGTGGTTTATGAGCAGGTTTGTAGCCACCCATTCCTGTGTTTGCATGCAGGGATAGTATGTGCACACATCTGAGTTTCAGACTTCACACACTCCATGGCGTCCATACTTCTACCCCCCGTTATTCTATCCTCTTCCGAACATTATGCAAATGTTATCTGATAAGTATCACTATAGTTATCACTTCATCCCAGCAGTATTTATGGGTTGGTCCACAGTTCATGCAGTAGGACATGGTGGACATGCTACTGGGATTTGTCAACATGGCCTTGCATTTGTGTTCTGTGGACTGTGTTATGTTGTTATTTGGGAGCCCTTGAGATAACATACATTGGCAGTACGGGTGAGACACAGGCCTTTGGCAGAGGACTGAAGGGCATTTGGTAGTGATGCAGGCCATCTGTAGCAGGCTGGTGCATTGTGTCACTCCTACAGTCCCAGGCTGCAAGCCACTATATTCCCCTGGGGTGACATGGTAGGTGTGCAAGGTGTTAATGTCAATAGTTTCTGTCCCTATTGATCCATTGGTGTGGATGCTGCAGGGTGCTGCTTACAGCTAGGGACACATCTGCATGGGACACCTCTTCAGCATGCTGCATTCTGTGGCTATTCCTATACAGAGGTGGAGGTCATATTGTACTTATTCCCAACAGCAGGGATAAGACCTGTGAGGTACCTGTGGCTGATGGTGGGATGAGCTGGGTGCATGTGTGCTATGGAAGCTACTTGCAGCTGACTCACAGATATACATGGGGCATTCCACTTATACGGGTTTGTACAGGGACATCAGCAATTTCTCAGTACTTCATACCTGTGCCTTTTGTGGTCTGCCAGTGTTTGGCCACATGACATCAGTATTCCATACTATACAGCCAACTAATGTGCTGCTAACCTTTATGGACAATTCCAAAGGTGTGTCCATTTGACAGTAACATTTTATACACTCTCTGTCTAGGGTACTTCTACCTGTGTACTGTTTGTAAGTCTGAGCCCACATTCATGACATGTCCATCTTTCAGATGGTGACAGATATTGCATCCGAACAATTAGTATGGATTACTGCTGGATTGTGTCTTGCTGAGATGCATTGTGTTTGGCACTGCAGTTGTGAGAACTTGGCCCTGCCATCAATAGTACTGGCCAATGGCCACCAGGACACAACCCTCCATGCCTACATGCTGACCACTTTCACACAATATACAACACAGAACAACCTAACACACAGAGCCCTGCATATTGTACACATGCTACAATCTATCCTGCTACTTTGGCCAGCTCAGGTAATCTGTGTTCCACTGTTATTATGCCTACACATACATGTTACTACATGTCTACATAGGATTGGGGGGGGGGGTACACCTGACAACTGTAAACATTTGCTAAGACTGTACTGGTATTTCAGGTACTTCATTTCATTCTGTATTCTGACCTATCATGCAGACTAGAGGCATATTAGTGTACTACAGTTCTTAGATTTTATTGACCTACATTTTAGTTTCAGACATCTTACCTTTCAGAACTAACATCCCACTGCCTGATCTGTTGTAGCCAGTCTGTGTAGGTCTGGAGGGGGGACTGTTCTCCATAGCTATCAATCAGAGGCCTTAGTACAGCCTTTCTTTGTGTTTGTCTACACCTGTCCTGCTGGCTGAGACTGTTGTTGGGTATGTGAGCCTCACTGACATGCATGTGTGTGTCCTATGGACACACATTTGGCCCACCACATGTCCTGCAGTGGGTTTTGTCACCTTGTCTAGTACTGCCTACTATGTTGACACCAGTATTTGTTAAGGATTTCATGCTGCTGATATAGGTGTCTACTATCTGCTGACATCCCATTCAGTCACCCGATTCCCTAACATGCTCAAATCCATACCATAGATACAGGTAGCAGAACATGCTACTGCATTCAGCAATTGATAGTGAGTGTGACTTACCTTGTGGCTGTGCCAGTATTGAGGATGGTGCTGGAGGGCTGACTATGTTGGATGCATAGTACACTCCCTATACATGGTTAAGCACAGGTTGTGTCATGTTTGGCATCCCTTTTACTGTATGTGTGAGTAGGAGTGAGGTGTCATTCCCTGGGTTCCTACCATGTCAGTGTATGTGCTATGCATTGCCTCTTTGCCAAGGCCTGGAAATACTGGGCATGCCTCCTTCTGCCTACTGGGTCAGGCACAGGTTGTTCCTCCTCTGAGTCACTCTGTGCATGTCCAGGCCTTGGCAATGGTGGGGGGCTGTGTGGCCCTGCCTAATGCTGTTCCTGCTGCAGTTGTTTCCACAGGATGATATTGTGTAGCATGGCATATACAATGACAATTTGGGTACATGTAGCTGGTGAGTACTGCAAGGCTCCACCAGATATGTCCAGGCACTGGAGTCGTGACTTGAGCATCCCAAACACATGCTCTATTATGATTCTGGTCTGTGCATGTGCTTCATTATGGAGTTCTTGTTTGGGTGTGTGTGCATTTCTGATGAGTGCCATCATCCACGGCTCCAGTGCATAACCAGCATCCATGGGATGTCCCCACTGGCAAATCTCTGGTACAGCTGTGTCATATGCCAGATGTGGGAGCTGTGATAGCTTCCATGGCTGCCAGCACACACAGTAATTATAATGCCCTGGGCATCGCACACGACCTGGCAATTCATGGAGGGGAAGCCCTTGCGGTTTATGTAGACCCTACCCCACTCACCGGGTGGTGCTTTGATGTGTATTGACGTGCAGTCTATAGCATCCACTACCTCAGGGTATTCTGCTATTTAGTGGAAGAGATGCATATTGCTGGTCAACGCCTCACGGGTGTTGAGGAAATATATGTGCTCACTGACATGTGCTGACATGGCATCAAGGAACTGGTGGAGTACCCTGAAAGCTGATGCCTGTGAGGTCCCCATGATATCCCCAAATGGCCTTTGGAAGGTACCTGTGACTAGTATTCTTAAGCCCACACATACCTTGGTATCCACTGGGATGGGTTTCCCTCTGTTGGTTCTGTGTGTGAGGTGCGGCTGGCACATCTCAACAATTTGCTGTAGGAGGTCCCTGTCCACCCTATAGCGCTCCACTATCTCCAACTCATGTAGCCTCTGGTAGGTTGCCCTGGGTCTGTACATTTTTCTCCTTCTCCACACTGTGGGCTGGTCATCAGCATTCTCATCCTCATCACCCTCAGCCTCTTCCACATGTTGAGTTATGAGAGAAAATGCAGCCCCTATCATTTTGTTGCTTTTGTTAGGTAACATTTCCCCGTTTGTGTACACGGGTGGTGTAGAGTTTGTGGGAAAAACAGAGGGAAAGGTGTTTGCATATTTTATAGTAGTGTGCTGGGCTGGGCTGCTGCCTGTGTAATAGGCTGATTCTGATACATTTCACCTGCCAACTATGCTAGTTCTCCTTGATTACCTTCCTACTGCTGTTTTCCCTTCCCATTGCCTTCCTGTTTAAGCCCCGAGGCACGCGATGCAAACCCAGTGCTCAGATATGAACGTTTCTGCTATTTCCTGGTTTATTTTGGTTTGTTTAAAACCCGGTGTGCGACGTTTAGGTGATGTAAAGAGTGCTAGGCAGCCTCAGACACACACCCTTCCTTAGCTCTGCTAAGTTAAGGGAAAACTCAAGCCACAGAGCTCCAATAAGCTTACAGTATGCCTGACACACCCCTCTATGATGTCAGCTAACTCTTAGGCTTGCACCATGATTTTCCTGAACCTACACAGTTGGGTGCAGGCTAGCCATGAGGGGAAATCTGTGATTCAGTATCATTCCCCTCATTTGCATAGAATTGCCTGCTAATGCCTAGTTACAAGTCTGACACTGAGCCTCCCCCCTTAGCAACCACTATTCACTGGCCTTGTTGTCTTCTGCCTGTCATTGACTATAATGGCAAAATTGTGATTTTGCAGAAAAAGCTTTTTTCAAGGTTTCAGTTTTATTTTCAGGCCAATCCCATTTGCGCGCGCCGCTGCCCTACACTTAGACAAAATTGGCCAAAAAAAATAAAAGTTATTTTTTATTTTGAAACAGTTTTCCATGACAATGGCCATATATTTGGCCATTGGCATGCTTTCCACAGCATATACACCCTTTATTTGGAGCTGTCATGGCTCCGTTTTGTAGGATGCAGAAATGTAGTCGGTTACTAAACGAGCATATTTCTGCATGTTACACTAATCCTGCATGGATGGCTGCCAGCTTCCTGGACTACTAATTCACCTCATTTGTATGGTTTTCACCTGCAAATGGGGTAATTAGCATACAACATCTAGGTCCGTGCAGGAATAGTGCAGGAGCACTCGTGCACATCCCAGGACCTTGTTCCTGGATCTCTCGGTGGCCATATTGCCTCCAGCAGCTCTTGCACTATTCTTGCACACCGTGCAGAGCTTGCTGAATCCCAGGGAAAGTCTTTTCTCATACATCTTGATAGGATGACAGCATAGTGAGAAATGACACACAGGCCATTTTGTGCATAGTTCCATGAGTTACAAGAGTGTCCTTTCAGTATTAATAAAAAGGGAATAAGCAGCAGGAGAATATGTGTAACTTATATTATTCTCACCTATGGTATGTGGTGATATATTGGCTGGGTTATAACTCATAAAGGATTTATGAATAGATGCATAAAATCAAACTTTTCCCTGATTAATCTCCATCCATACAGTCAAGTTAATCATGGGTGAGTTTTTCCACAACAGTGGTTTATTTATTTTCACTAATTGTTTCAGTTTATGACATGTAGAATGAAACCGGGGAAGCCACACATGTGCAAGACAAAGGAAACATTATACATTTGCTGTAACAGTCTAGTACTTATTAAAGCAAATAATAATATGGTTGTGCCATGTGAAAAAGGCAGGTCAGTGAAAGCAAATTCAGTATACAGGAATTTCTTAAACACAAAGTTAAATGTGTTGGCATGCACTTGACACATTCTGGCATACACATTGAGTGTGTACTCTTTGCTTAATCATATGACACAGAATAAAATAATTAAACAAGATTCTTATATGTTCTATACCTGTATGAGTATTAATATGTACAAATTCATTGTCACACAATTTGAAAAAATCCAAAAGCTAGTCAGTTGTCTTCTAAGATGAATGCATATACATAGAATTGTGTATTACTTATAAATTAAAAGAATGATTAGGAGGGAGAATAAGTTTGCGTGTTGTAAGACCTAAAACTGTATTATGCTGGAGTTCTTCAAAAATAAATTACAGATTTATTTCTTGGACACTGCCCTCTAGCAATTCCTCTAGTACACATTTTACAAGGTAATAGGAGAAACAGATGACATGTTTGGAACAAATAATTTCCCAGCATATTACACTGACAAGGCCTCTTCCTTGAAAAAAATATCTGCAGCCGGGTTAGCAGAGATTCATGACTGTGTTAAAACAATTATCTAAGAAAGGCAATGCTGAGGTACTGCTATAATTTAAGACACAGTAAGACATAGCTCTTGTGAAGCTGGACAGAAAAAAGTATTTTATTTCATGTGGATTATCCATCTGTTGTCCCACTCAGAAAGCACCTTACATAGTCGCATTGCTTTTTATGTCAACCTTAATATTAAGAAATACATCAAAATATTATAAACACATTACATATTTTGAAATAGTTATGTATTTATTCATATTTTGTTTTAAAATGGTGCTAGGAAACTGCAGCTTAACACATTGAATAATTTCAATTTGTTTTTACAGCAAGTACTTTTAACAATTTTTTTTACCTACAATAGCATTCCACAGCCATTCATTTGCAGCAAAAGTTACCCAGTACACAGCAACTCCATATTTAAATGCTGTTTTTCATACTCTATACTAATATAGTTGTCAATGTTAAGCAGTAACAGGTTTACATTATATAACTCATTTGCTTTAATCGATGTCTCTGTCCCCTCCTAAACTGTATTACAGTTATACAATTACTGAAATAATTTATGTAATTCCACCCGCTTTGTGAAGGAGAAGCAATTACATGGCATTTATACAGCTTCCAGAGTTGGACAAATAATTTACTGAATCCTTGCTAAGTGCAGTTATCAAATATCCTTGCTGATTTGAAGGATTAATTTTGCAGCCAGTCTTGTTCAATGACATTTTTTCTCCCACCATGTACCTGTAAGCCAAATGTTTTACAGACTTTTTAAATCCCCATAATCTTTCATATCCTGCAACAGGACTAATGTAGTCAAATTAGGAACAAAACACCAAGTGTCATTCACACTGTCTTAAGATGCGTTTTTTTGTAAGACTTCTGCTTACTACACATATACAGAACATGTGGCAAATCACCCTCCCATTCCTCATATCTCCAACGCCCCCCTATGAAGGACTCCAGTCCATTCAGCAGTCAAATTATACCACCACCACTACAATATTGTCAGCTTTGGAGTTCTAGTTTCACTGTCTTTTTCACCTCTTCCCAAACTAGAAAGAACCTTTCTTACTGCTGCCCAACCATATCATGTCCTAGCACATTTCCCTACCACTTTTTTTGTAGTGTGACAGCTGAGATGAAATTACCCTTCTTAAAAGGGCATAAGGTTTCACTTCCAAACTATTCATATAAAGGATACTGTCTGTGTTCAGCCCAAGCTCACTTTTCACAGGAACTCTTTCTGACAAAAAGAATTCTGACCATCACTGCAATTCAGCAACACATCAAGCACCTACAAGAGTTTTATCCTTCAGTGAAGAAATTACAGCCACATTCTCAAATACGTTTTACATATGCTTCCCATTAGCAACTGCCATAATTTAAAATCTCAGAGGATGTCCATCACTGTCATCATACAGGTTTCTCACTCGTGGAAACTATTTTACACTGAGAAAGATCCACTTGATATTGCCAATATATTGGCCAACAGGTTCAGTGTGAACTTTACCCCCCCCCTTTCTTCCCTTAAAGGGCCTATCACAATACCTGAGGGATACCAAGACCCTATTGTCACAGCTACACAGGTAAAAAAACACACTGTCCAAATCCAAGAATACAGCTCCCATGGGACCTGATATCCCTGGCTGTGTTCTACAGGAATAACAAAGTGAGCTGGCACAACACCTGACTACCCTGTTCATTCACAGCCTCATTTCAGGCTTTGTTCCTACCAAATGGTGCACTGCTACGGTCATACAGACCCTGGGAACTACCACCCCATTAGTCTGATGAGTCTGATATGTAAGGCTATGGAGTGCATCATCATGGTATATATGTATGGTATAAATAAGAACATAAGGAATCTAAAAGCTCTGGACTCCACGCAGTTTGGGTTTGTGAAAGGTAGATCATGCCTGCTCAACCTAATAGACTTCTTTGAGTCTGTCACCACAGCTGTGGATGAGGGCAAGGTAGTTCACACAGCCTACCTAGATCTTGCCAAGGCTTTTGACACCATCCCTCACTCAAGAATCATAGATAAACTCACTAAACTAGGCCTAAACACCTATGTCATAAGATGGGTTGCCAACTGGCTTACTGATAGAACCCACACTGTGAAAGTAGCGGACTCCAAATCTGACTACTGACCAATTACAAGTGGTGTCCCACAGGGATCAGTACTAGGTCCTCTCCTGTTTGGCATCTACTTCTCTGAAGTTCAAGCCAACACAAAGGGACTCTGGCTGACCAAGTTCACAGATGATTGCAAACTGGGAGCCATTATTGATTCTCCAACTGATGTAGACATTCTACAAAAAGGCCTCACTGACACCATTGACTGGTGCCAGAACCATGGCCTTAAGCTCAATGCCAAAAAGTGCATTGTCAGTCCCTTTGGGAAAAATTCACTGCCCATGAACTACCACATAGGCGATAGTCCACTAAACACCAAAGGTGTGATAGGAGATCTGGGGACACAGGTTGACAGCAACCTCTCCTTTGATAACTACATTGTCACTTTAGTCAGAAAGTCCTTTTATGTGGCACATCTCATTAGAAAATGTTTGTCATCCAGGAAGAAAGAGGTCATAATCCCTTTCTACTCATCCCTCATTAGACCTATTATAGATTATAACACCCCATTTGGTATGTACCTCACTAGACACCTACAACAACTGGAAAGCCACAAAAATACCTCACTAAGAGGATCTTAGGCCTTAGACACATGCCTTATATGGACAGACTCAAAAAACTCCAGCTATACTTTGTCTCTTATCGCCTACTTAGAGGCGATCTCTGCTTGACCTACGAAGCCATGTCTGATCCAGAGCAGCTAGATATGCTACACCTAAAGAAATCCCAATCCCTCTGTGCCACACGCTCTAGGGACCTAAACCTTATCACCACAATAAACAGAACATGCTGGAGGAACAGGTTCCTAACCCAGAGACCTCCCATACCCTGGAACAAACTTTCCATTCACTTCAAGCATAGCACTTCACTGGCCCTCTTTAAGAAAAATCTTGACAAGTGGATGGGCAATAGGAAGTTCACCCCGGGGATTACTTCAGTGGCCTTGCTTGACTGGGGCACCAGGAAATAACTTTGGGTGGCATGATGCAGGGAATCTTCTTGGTCTAGGCTTATATAGGCTCCAGGGCCATTAGCCTAGTACACACCTATAAACCTATGAACCTACAGGGGATAACCAAATCACTAACCCTGCTTTTGATTATCTTGGATATCAATTCCACATCACCAGTGGGAGTAGAGTATTGTGATATCCCATTCCTGGCATTCTGTACTGAAGCTTTGTTAATGACCTGTAACAGGACAAGGACACGCATACCTCTCAACCGTACTGAATTCATCAGTAAATACCAGTTTTGAGAGCAAAATATTGGGGTGCCATGAATTCCCATGTGGCCCCTTTAATTTCCAAATTTCCCAGATTTTTTTTTCTTAATTTTTTTTTTTTTTTTTTTTAACAAATGTTCCTGATGTCATCACATGCAGGGCGTGCATGATGACATCAGCTTCATGAGCAAGCCATAATTTAACTTTAACAGTCCACCAGTCGTGGATTTATTCAGCACATGCACATCTTTCTTCTTGGCTCCTTCAAGTAAGCTGTTACAATTCTTAGGACCAGTCTGCATTGAAGTGTGCATGTGATTTATCGTTTATTCACCACACAACACTTCTTACTTTAATGGTCCATGCCTGAACCATGTTTAATATTTAAATGATTTAAGTTCTTACAGTGACTCATGTTGTATAGTTTATGTGTATATAAGTCATTCGGAACTATAAGTTTAAACATTTGATTAAATATGTAGATTAAACTAAAGTGTTTATCCATAAGTGAGGCTCTGACTAGTACAACATATACTAGTATATATTTGGGGCTGTTGATAAATATGGAAGAATGCAGAATTGCTAAAATGAATGAGATTACTGTCTCATTTGGGATGTTTGTCTTTTGACTTATAAACTTTGACACCTGACAGTCAAGTCCTTTGCTAGTCTGCCTTAATGATTGGAATGGGATACGTTACGTATTCACTAGAAAGGATACTGTGCTGAAGGGTGGACAGCTGCAGTGGATAGTTGTATGTGAAATATACATTATAAGTATTAAAAGTGGCTAAAAGCAGTTTTATTACTATAGTAAAACTGTAACACAGAAAATGCACTGACCTAGTAGTAGTGTGCAGAGCAGTAGTCATGTGATTTTCATCCATGTTATTGTATCGTGAAGCTACTGCTACTTTGATGTTGTTTAAACCATTGTCTAGGTGGAAACTTTCACTAGAGCTTTGTTCAGGGTATCTGGTAAATGCAGAAAAAAATGCTGATGGTGCTTTCTTTAGAGTTGCCATTTTTTCAAATGTCCAAAGTGGAATATTTTTTAAGGAAGTGTTAGACTTTGCAAGGACAACCCTTATTCTTAACAATTTCCAAAGACACACACTTCAATTTTTGCTATATTAAAAGCTTATTATTGTGGAATTTGAGCTATTTCTATTGTTTCACATACTATTAATATGGCTGAGATACAAAATAATTGTTTTATGCAACTATTAGAGGAATTGTATTTATTTTTTGTTTACTGGGATTGAGCACTGATCATAATGATTAATTTTGGACTCAGTCCGTGTTACATGTGCAATAATGCAGGAGCATACATGTGCAAAGAAGTTATTTTATGTGAAACGTTTGTGTAGTTGGGGAATATCCAAAGGTAACAGCAATGCAAAAGTAAGCATAGTATATGTATGTATTTACATAGAGAACTATAGTAGGTCAGTTAGCCATAAGAGGCCTAGAATGAAGAGGAAGGAGAAAAGGTGAATGAAAGAAAGTCAAACTGGAAGGTGAGTTGAAGATAGCATAGGTTTGATAATTCCATAGAAGAATGCACAGTGGATGTTATCTGAAGTTTACTAAGCACCCAGTTGCAGAGAGCAGAGTTGATTCTGTAGAGCTGTGTAAGAGCAGTTTGGTGTTACTTTAAAATTAGACATGATATGAATAAGTAGGAGGGAGAGAGGTGATCTAATGTTAGGGCTTTCTTGTTTGGAGGGTGCTATGTTATGTAACCTAGCCTTTAGCCAGGCAGTTGTATTCATACTGTGTTTTATTTAGTTCTTGAACTTGTGGTCTAAAAACTGGAAATGCTTTTGTTAAAAAAAAACCTCATGATGGAGAAAATCTATGGATGAAAGCTTCTGGAAATTTGATATTTGCACAAATCAGGTATCCATTCCATGTATAGGTTTTGAGGGCCTGTATCCTACTTTCCTTGAATCCCCTCTTTCTTGGCTCATTGTATGATGAATACTGCAAGTTTCAATGTAGCCAAGTTATTCAAACTATCCGTTTTATTTTTTTACCAACACAGTGTTCAGAAAAAAAAATACATTTTAGCCATTACAGTGTTAGTAGATTTGATTTAAAACAGGTGGCATAGTAATACTGCTACTCATACCTTTCAACTGTACAGATTTTTGCAGAATGCCCAAATTTTTGCCTCATATTTTTAGCCCATTTTTCATAAAATTGTGGTTTTCTGGCAAATTAGTGGCAAATCAATAAAGATTGAAGTTAGAAAATAATGACAGACATTTGAGTTTTAGACTTCCTGCTCTTCAGAAAATTCATACTAATGCAAAACCCAAAATGGCAAAACCCATTATTCTATTAACTTAAGTATGTAAGAGCAATATTTAAAAACTGACCCTATTTTTGGATCTTTGTTGTACTTCTATTTATGCCTTTGTCCAGATTTGGGTTTATTCTTTCTTCCCAGCTCCTTAAGCTGTTACTGTCTGCTTAAGTACGTGTAACTTACAGACTGCATTATTGAAGTGTTTACCAAGTGTACTTCCAAGAGAAACTTAGAGACTGCATTATTTGGAATGTTGTTACGAGAAACTTTAGAGACTGCATTATTTTGAATGTTTCTGCTCAAGTATACTGCATTATTTGGATTACAAAGCTGTTACAGTATAGAGACTGCATTATTTGGAGTGTGTGTGAGTATAAAATGCCCCACTTAGGTGGGGCTGATAGGGTTACTCAGAATCAAACCCTGTCCATTAGGTACAACGAGCAAGAGCCTAAATTCACTACCCATACCAAAACTCATGATTTGAGAGTTTCTCAACTGTCCAAATTTTCACAGAATGCCTGGAATATTTGGTTCATACTTTTGGTCTGTTCCTCTTACCATTTGTGGTTTTCTGGCAAATCAGTGAGAACTGAAGTCACTAAATAATGCTAGTCATTTAAATTTCAGTCTTCCTATCTTTCAGGAAATGCATGGTAACATAAAACATTTTATTCTAGCAACTTTCCAAGATTATTCAAGCAATTTTTAAAACGTGTCCCTGGTTCTGGGCCTTTGACCCCCCCCCAATAAATTTTGTCTTTTTCCACATTTCTTGTGCTACATTGTTCTTCATGGGGGGAGAAGTTTAGTGCTGCTTATGCCAAGTCTGTTTTTGTTAGTAGAAAAACAGGTAGTATACTTGCGCTTGATGCAGAAAGCTGTGGGTTCTACTCCCGCAGTATGTAGATGAACTGTTGATAATGTACTGTGTTGTACTTTTAAAGGGGGTGAATGCTGCAGTCCTGAGAATATCCTCTTCGGTGGAGATACCTAGGAACTATGAAGCTTAGTTTTCCATCCATTCCTTATTGCAATATTACTAGGTCATCATTTTTTTAATGTAACATATGCAATGTATTCTTCAAGGGCAACAGGCACTTTATTTGTAGATGAAACAATGAAATATAAAGTAGTTTGCTAGCAGCAACCTCTTCATTAGTTACAGATCTCTTTAATATGGAATCAAATAATTGATGACTTTTTCATTTTCTTTGAATGTGAATTTCAAAGGCAGAAAATGTTAATGCTATGTCTATTTTCATTGTGAGACTATATTGCTTTGTTTAGCATATGTCTATTGGTGTTTGTGCTATAAAATGTAAAATAAAAGTTTTAAATGTAATCCAAATAATCATTGTAGAAGTATAGCAGTGTGCACATTACAGTGTTTATGGTAAATGGGGCAAAATAACCAAGTAATGGGACATTGGAATGGCTGCAGGGGGAGGGCTGTGTATGGGGGCCCTATTCGACCATGATTTTGAGAGGGGGAAGGGTGGCAAACTCAAAGACAGCCCCAGGTGTTACAAACCCTAGCTACATCACTGATGAGTAGGCCATGGAGAATGACTTTAGAAGTCTTGGCAAACTATAATATTCTTTTACTAAGATTAGAATATTGCCTACCATTAAATGCCACACTTTTACCACAAAACCCACATACTGCATGTCAGCAAAAACAAAATCCTAAGGTTCATCATCTTCTCCCTTCCCATTGAACACATTTGAAAAAAAAATGGTTACCATCTATTACAGGGTCTGGGGCCATATTTTGGTTGTCTGTTTTTTAGTTTGCGTTTGAAAGTTGGCATCCCACAATTCCATTGGAGTGGGTGGTATTACATAATTATGTATGTAAATTTTATGTTAATCAGCATTCAGATTTGTACCTGTTTTTCATGGGTCTTTGTCCAAATTTTTGATGTTTCCAGGTTGGAAGGTATGAGGACATGGGACTGCCATGTGAAATGATCACTCAGAGAAAGTGTGTTTATTGAATAGGGATACACAGATGAATTGTAGGAATGAACACAGGGAAAGAGGACAGGGGAAACCCCCCCATGTACAGCAAATGAGGGCATGTTAATGGTAGATGGTTGTAGTAGCAACACCAAGCACACATTTATATGGTACAGTACAGACTGTGCATTAAAAATGTGTTGTCTGTGACTGTCACACAAGGTGACATAACAATGGAGAGGATGTCTGAGATAAGCACCCTTATATTAGTAATGCAGAGGCATACCTCTCAACTTCTTAATACAAGAATTCTGGACAATGCCTGACAAAATGGGGGGACAAAGGCCAACAAAATAGAAACAGATTTTAAACATTGCTCTTATAAACTTAGAAAGTTGCTAAAGTAGCAGGGTTTGTGTCATACATTTTGTGAGGGATCTGAACTCTGAAACTCAAATGTATGTCATCATTATCTGACTTTGGTCCTCAGATCATCCCAGTGATTTGCCAGAAAACCACAAATTTTATGAGGAACAGATCAAAAATAATGAGGGAAAAATCTGGACATTCTGTGAAAATCTGGACAGTTGAGGGGTATGAGGACATCTATCAGGAATCTTACATACAATTGGGGTTGGGGTAGGGGGAATATTGTAAATCTGTATAAACTATGCCTGAATATGAGTGTACTCTCAGCAGAAGTCTCCAGCAAGGTTGTTACTGGTAAAGGATCATGGAAAACATTGCAATAACCAACCACAATCATGGACAATATCAGAATAATACCACCACTAATCCCATGCCTCTCACATAACATATGTGATGTAGAGTGATACGAGATGAGTCTGCACATACACACTTGAACAACTAGTATGATACATGCACACTCTATGAAGATAACCATTCACACTGTCCTGGTACTGTAACATCTGCTGGAGGTGTGAAGAGGAGCAATGCTATACCTGTATGCAACAGTATAGGCAATACAGGCTAGTTGCCTTGTGTGCATGGCACATATATATATATATATTTATATATATATATATATATATATATATATATATATATATATATATATATATACATATATATATATATATATATGGGTCCCCTTCAAAACATCTAAAACCCATAACATCAAATTTCATAACATCTAACACTACAAATCACATGAAAATGAAATCCCCTCCACATATAATGACACCAAACTGCCAAACATGCCTTTTACTATGTTTCTGCAGGGGGAGGCTTGATAAAATGGGATTAGGAAATTAACTTTTTCCCACTGTAGTGCGATCTTGTAGTTGGCATATTTAATTTGTGGGGTGGTTAGGGGGTGGAGCCCCCCACATGGGGGTGTGGGGGGTTTGCCCTCCTGCAGGAATGTAGTAAAAAGTGTGTTTGGTAGTTTGGTGTCATTATATGTGGAGGTGATATTTTCTTGTGATTTGTAGTGTTAGATGTTAGGAAATTCAATGTTATGGGTTTTAGATGTTTTGGGTTTTAGATGTTCTGGTCTCAGTGTTATGAAATTAGATGTTTTGGGTTTTAGATGTTCTGGTCTCAGTGTTATGAAATTAGATGTTATGGGTTTTAGATGTTTTGAAGTAGACCTGCATACACATATATATATATATATATATATATATATATATATATAGCACAATCCACACTGTCACAGAAGAGATACATGCTATTAATGTTATCAAACACCTATGTATGTAATGTGTGCAAAAGCAAAACAGTTATCACACATGCATCTGGGGTAACAACTTGATTGGTGTTCCCCACCATCAGACAGTAATGTATATTCCACATAAAGAATACCCAGCTGTGGCCAGTAAGCTGTATGACAGCATACTGTGACAAATGTGGTACACTTCAGTTACACATCATTGGAAGATATGTAGGGAAGTACTTGAAGAAGGGTGCATTGTATACAGTTTTTGGTGTGATGAAGGCTGGGCACCATGAAGTTATTATGGCCTCGGACATGCATGTCCTTCACATACCCAGTAGCTGTGTTACATTCAAGGGAGTAGTCAGCACTGTGACCACATGTTGGTGGCTGTACCACTTACCCTCTACCACAGGACACAGGGCACTATCTATTGGTCTGGTTATAGGGTGTGATGTCCACATTATACTTGGGTGGTGTGTCTGTTTCCTGATTCAACAAACCCCTCCATGTTTCTTGTCAATGCAGGTGTTGTCATGGCTGTGGCAGCAGGTTTGGTATGTGTTGATACTGTTTGTATTATACTAATATCACAACTGGCGTCAATGATTACCCACAAGCTGTGGTCCTTCAGGCAGCTGTTTGGACACAGCATGTGTAAGTCATCTGTGAAGTCCATCACTTAACTACTGGGCAGAAAAAGACCTAGCAGACACCCTGATGTACCGACCTGATCACTGGACCTGAGATATATGTCATGTCACACATTTCAACATAGTGAGATGCCACATATATCATACACTGGTCTACCTATTTGGTGATATAGCTGTTTATGGCCACATATGGCAGTCCTGACTGAATATCTCATTGTGGATTTGTGTCAAATGCCTTGACCTATTCAAGTTCATCAGCATGATACTATTGCCATCATGCATGCCCTCAATGACCTCTTTGAAGACATATATCAGATGTAATAGACCTGATGTAGCATTAACAACTCACACAGATCTGTTGCACAGACCTGGAATATTACTAATGTACATGTAGAAAAGGTCCATGATGACATGCTGATCTACCTCACAGTCAGGTAGAGTCAGGATGTCTCTCTACATGCATTTATCAGGTGCTGCTCCCCCAACGCACATGGGCACATGCATGTTGATGTACACCCTTGTATGGGGACACAAGCCATGTGGAAGGTATGTTGAATTGTGTATTCAACTGTATTATGAAGGTGCATGTGCTGAGTTATCCAATAGGTGATCTGTGATGTTCTCACACCCCATTGATTCCATGTGATAGGTCTGGATAAAGGTAAAACAGTCCATACTGCCTACTGTGATCTGGCCTAGGGTTCTGACATAATTATGCATGCAAGTATCATTGAGAAACCCTCAAGCTGGGAATTAAATCTTACGTTAACTGATGGCTGGCTCACTGATAGAACACATCATGTGAAAGTTGATGAATCAACCTGTAACAATACAGCTGTTACCACTGGCAAACCCCAGGGATTTGTGCTTGGCCCTACACTTTTTGAACTGTATTTCTCAACAGTTCAGGCTAAATATATGGCCTTCAGCTTACCAGGTTTTCTGATTCTTGCATATTGTGAGCAATCATTGAATCCACCAATGGTGATAATATAGTATAGGAGGAACTAACACACACAACTGAATGGTGACAAAGGCACACATTGTACAAATAAATGTAGATACACTTTATAGCTGATGATATGGAGTCTATGTTCAGTTATTAAATGGAAAAATCACTGAATGGCATTACATTGAAAATGTCATTCAGTGAAACTCCTCATGTGGGGTCTGTGCCCCTCACCCCCACTAATTATATATACCAACTCCAAGATTGCACTACAGTGGGGAAAGGGCAAATTTCTTGGTCCCTACTATGATGTAATCGTACTTGAATGGCTCAATGAATATCATGTTTGAAGAAGCATGCCGTTTGATGCTTTTTTCCTTTCAATGACTGAACGTAGACCTGATGACATCACCAGTGTCTCTTGCAGAAAAGATAACACTGTCCCACATGCTGGTGTAAAATGCTCTCTGTAATGTCAAGCATGAGCTGGCATGCACCCCATTGATTGCAGTGAGAATAGTACCCCTTTATATCTAATTACACAGACTACAAAATGCAGTACTTTATGCAAGCACCAGAGCTCAAGTACAACTTAGTGCATATCAGACAACACTTTATAATTGATGACATCAGCAGTGTCTGTTGAGGAGAAGATATCAGTGTCCCACATGCTGGTGTAAAATGTTCTCTGTAATAGCAAGCATGAGCTCACACACCCTAGTTGACTGCAGTGAGAATAGAACCCCCTACCTAAGTACACAGATGACAAAACCCAGCACTTTATGCAAGCACCATGGCACAGGTCTGATTTATACACAAGTGCAGATGAACTTGTAGTAAATGACATCAGCAATGTCTGTTGAAGATGATATAATAGTGTCCTACATGCTGGTGTAAAATAAGAAATACCTGAAGCATAGGCTTTTACACTTCACTGTTATCTGTATACATTAGTTAGAAGTGTACTAATGGCACTGACATATTTGCCAAGCCATTTCAGAGGTATACATGACTGCAAAATAAATGTGTGATAAATATGTACAAATGTTTCTGGGACAGTTCCTTTGATAGAACTTTTAGCATTTCAAAGAGGTTTGTTAGCAAACTGTGTCATTTTCTTGTTCTTTGGGGGGAGCATAGGTGAGTCACTGTTATGGCACAAATAAGGATATGTTACTCTATTAGTGTGATACAAGGATATGCCACTCATTGATATTATTATACAATATACTCCAACACTGATCCTGTAAACTCAGCAGTCAAAATGGATCTGTCCATGTAGACTCTTTTTCGTGGTTGTATTCCAAAAGTTTTGGAATATGCTAGACAAACTAGCATAGAGTCTACACAGTTGCTTTATAGCTTATTGAATAGCTCCACCATGTTGGATTGGTTGATTAGCATGTAATTCATCTGCTTATGCTGTAATTAACATACCTAGGTATTTATCTGGTTTGAGCGGGGGTGCACCCCTCTACATGGCACTTACTGAATCTAAAACTTTCCATGACCATATGTGCATTGCAACGCACCCATGGTGAAAAACAACAGTGTAAGCTTTGTTGAGTCTGAGGGAATATATTTTGAAAGCATTCAAGCTGATTTCTACATCTATGAGAAAAATAAAGATAACATAAAAACAGATAGCACAGGCTGTACCATGTGTCTTTGCATGGATAACCTTCATTATAAGTCAATTCAAGCCTGTGAGTGTAGTTGTCAGTATGGGACAATTGTTCCTGTTAGGAGGATTAAGCTTCATTATTTGAAGATGTACATAGTTGTGTGCATTTGCATTAAGCTAATAAATTATATATTTTTTCTGGGGTGTTTTTTTTTTTTTTGATTTGGAGGATTTTCATTAAAACAAAAAGTCTTGTAAGATGTGACTTAGATCCAAATTGATATGACAAGAAACAACTGAAGAGTAGGGAAATGGAAGCATTTGCATTTGATGATAACATAATAAGATTTATTAGGAGGATATATGAGGGACTGGAGGCAAAAATTTAAGTGGGGGTTCCTCTCTGATAAGTTCTGTTTGAGCAGAGAAATCAGCCAGGGGTGTCTTCTTTCTCCTGTGTTATTTACATTATATTTACCATTACCAAAGAAAATTGGGGACTCAGAAATTCAAGGATATAATTGATATGGTAATCAAGAAAAGTTGACTTTACTTGCAAATATTATTTTGTACCTGAAAAAAACAGAAAAAGACACTTCAGCACTGTTGTGGACCATTCTGAGACAGTTTCATGCATTTTTGGGATACAAAACTAATAAAGATAAAACAAAGGCAAGAGTTGTAAGCTATCTACCCACACATGAATTGGTTCAGCAATATCCATATTTATGGGGCCATGGTAAAATGAAGTATTTTGGGGTATGGTTTAAAAAGGGTCTGTATTAGATGATCAAACTTTCAAAAGTTCAACTGGCATATGGTCGACACCATGTCATCGAATTTTTGAAAGTTTGAATGTTTTAAAGGAGATCTCTGTAAAAAGCATGGAATGGAAAGAGCTCCCTTTTCTGTAGTGCAATCTCGGAGTTTGTATATTAAAAGAGCAGGGGGTGTGGGGGTGCCCTTCTTAAAATGTTCAGGTAGGTTATTTGTGTAGTTTATTTTTTTATTAGATTTTCTAAACTTTTAAAAGTTCAATCATATGGTGTTGACCATATGACAGCAGAACTTTTGAAAGTTTGATTATCTAATATAGACCCGATTAAAAATGTTTCTTTATGGCAGCTAAGGATATGTGGGAAGAGACTAAACAAAAGATAATACAAAAACTGAGAAACAGGAAGCTCTGTTTTATGTATATGTATAGCAAGATGCAATCAGTGAAAATGTTTTTCCAACAGAACAGGATGGTTTGGGATTACTTCATTTGAATGTGTATTTCAGAGCTACACAGTTAAGGCTTATGTGCATAGCTCAAGCAGACAGCTACAATTCAAAGTAGAAAGAGATGATGATGAAATGGAGGGAAGCTGAAGAAATAATGAGAGTCTGGGATTTTGGATATAGATCCTTAAAGAGAATAACAATAACCAAACAGAATATTATATTCATAAAGTAGCAGAAAGTATTCTAAGAACTAAGCCAACACAGGAATGGAGAAAGGAGATTCTGTCAATAGGACTGACTGCAATTAGGGGCACAGAGAATAGGCAAGAGGGGGTTGGAATTTACTGGAGAAAACTGACAAAAGAGCCAAGGTATTGGGAGCAAATAATTAGACAGGGAAAGGTAACAAAATGGGAAGAGGCCAAGAACACATTTGGACTGCAGGATAGAGATTGCTTCCCTATCAAGGACTAATATCAGAGTATAGGCAAAGAGAAAGGAATAGGGGAATTCTAAGTGAAAGACTAGCACTGATAGCATTTTTAGTATAATCCAGAACAGAAGCTGCTGTTAAAAAGGGATAATTAGCAGAGCATATAAAATGCTGCATGATAACTATAGGAATCAATCAGAAGAGGCTAGAAAGATTTGGGAAGAGAAGTTGGATAAATAATTCACAAAGAAACAATGGGATGATATATGTGTAGCTCCTAAATCTGCAGCAAAGTCTAGAAGATTTAGGACATTTGTTTGGAAGTGTTTGCATAGGTATTGTTATGCCCCCAAGCAGACTCCAAAGAATTTTCCTCAGGTAGATTGCAAATGTTGGGAGGTGTGATGCAGAAGATATAGGTAATTGGGAACATATTTTTGGGAGTGTAATGAGTTTTCAGACTTTAAAAATTCTCTGCAGACTACTCTGTCAGAAATACTGGGTGGTCCAACTGGTGTAACTAAGGAAAATATTTTTTTTGCACTGTGATACAGAATCAGGATTGCCTAGACTAGCAAGGCCTTGCTGAGTTTAATGCTGGTGGCTGCCAAAAAAAAGCAGTTACTAGAGAATGTCAATCAAGCCTGGGATTTCAATAAACTGTGTGTAGGCTTTGCCCTAAGCCTACACAGAGTTTACATGTTTGCATGATGCGCAGCAGTGCTAATTACATATGCATGCACAGAGTTTACGTGTTTGCGTGATGCGCAGCAGTGCTAATTACATATGCATGTTATGCACCACGTTTAAATGTAAACAAGAGCAGTTTCATGGCCAGCAACAGTGTTGCCAGCCAGGAAAGTATGTAAAGCAACACAAACACCTGCAGACATGTGTACATGTATACCTATAGCAAACTAGGTCTGCAGGATTGCACATAAAGCCACAATAACTACCAGAGTTATTAATACAGCAATATATATAGTTCCAACACATTACATGAAAGTGTACACAGTGCAGAGTATTGTGGAAACCTGTCTCAGACTATCAGACATACTGAATAAAAGTTTTGTGTAAACGATCAGTGAGGATACCTAGATTGCATATAAATAGTCAGTGTGTATTAAAAAGGGACATAAGGATGAATTGTAGGAATGAACACAGGAGAAGTGGACAGGTGAAACAGGGTAATGTACAGCAGATGAGGGCATCTCAATGAAGACATTTGTAGCATGAACACTAATCACATATCAACATGATACAGTATGGACTACATAGTTATTCTATATTATATGACTGTCACACAAGGTGACATATCAATGAAGAAGATTATTTGTGTTATAAGCATCTTGACATGAACAATGGACAGGACATGTATCAGGGATGGTATATACAATAGGGATTAGGTGCATATAGTGAAGCTGTGCAAAATGAGTTGCCTGAATATGAATGTCAGCATAGGTCTCAACCAAGCAAAACACATAATAACAGGCTTATGGACAACTGTAGAGAGAAGCATCCACAATCATGGACAATAGAAGAATAATACCACCAGTAAACCCATGTCTTTGACATAACATATGTGATTGTGAGTGAACGTAGATGGTTCTGCAAAAACACACTTGTACAACTATTATGATTTGTCAGCAATCTCTGAGGTGAATCAAGCATACCTTCCTCCAAATGTAACATCTGAAGGAGGTATTAGGAGGGACACTGTTACACCTACATTGGAAATTATGAGCAGTCCTTGCTAGTTGACAGTTTGCATTCTATATATATATATATATATATATATATATATATATATATATATATACCACAATCAACACTTTCAGGAATGTAACCCATGTCATCAATGTTGTCTATCAGCTATGCATTTACTGTGCGCATCACAGGAGCACATATCACACATGCATCTTATATACCATGTTGAAAGGGTTTCTGCACGCACCACCATACCCTAATGTTTGTGCACCAAAAAGAATACAAAGGTATGGCTAATACAATGTGTGGGAGCTCACTGTGGCAACAGTGGTACACTTGAGTAACTTATCCCTGGAAATTGTGTTTGTTGGTACATGCAAATGGGTGCATTGTACTCCATTACTGGTGTTATGAGGGCTGAGAACAATGGAACTGTAATGGCCTTTGATATGGATGTCCTGCACATACTCAGGAGTTGTGCTACATACAAGGGAGTGGGCACCACTGTGGGCACATGCTGGTGGATGTTCTGCATACCATCTGCCTGAGTATACAGGTCACATACCACTTGGTGTATTCATTGGGGTGTGCAGTCTATATTGTAATCATCTGATGTATTTGTTTCTGTAATAGAACTAATCCCCCATGTTTTCTCTTCATCGACTGTGTCCCCATGGCTGTGGCCACAATCTTTTGTGTGTTGATACTGTATGCATTATACCAATACCACATTTGGATTCAATGAATGGTCCACAATACAATTTGCAGTCCTCCACAAAGCTTGTTGGAGAAAAGATTTCTAGGTTAGTTTGATGTCTGAGACTTAAATAATGGACAGGAAAGGGCCTAGCACAGAGCACCGAGGTATGGACCTGGGTCACTGGGCTCTAGATAGAGGTGACTTCACACACTTCAACAAATTTATCTGTCATGTACAGTATGTAGTCCACTTCTCTACCCATTTGGTGACATAGGTGGTTATGGCTACTTGAGACAGTTTCTCTCCAATACCTGATGGTGGATTTGTGTCAAATACCTTGGTCAGGTCAAGTTACACAAGATGATAGTGTTGTCATCATGCATGCCCTTGGTAACCTTCTTGAAGATGGTGAACAGATGTAACAGATATAATGTAGCCTTAACAAATCAAATGTGGCTTTGGTAGACAATCAGGATATTACCTGCATCCTTAGAGAAGGTCCATGATGACTCATTGGCCTACCTCACAGATGAGGAGAGTCAGGATGGGCCTATAACTCCATGCATCGGGTGATGCTCACCCCAGTCAAAAGGATGCATGTTGCTATACACCCTTCTATGGGAACAGAGGTTGTTTGGAAGCTGTATTGTTTATTTATTTATTTATTTACATTTGTTTATCGGGAAATTCCAACTGGTCACAGGTCCTTTTTCAGTGGAGGCCCAGGGAGAAAAGCTCCACAAAACAATAAATGAGTAGCAGAGTACATGAAGAACAACGGAATATACATACACTAGCAAATAATACATACTGCAGCAAACATTAGATATACATACAATATAAAGCATAGTAATGAACTGATATACTAATATCTAGCTAGATGCTAGGAATAAAGGTAGGATGTATATACAGATAGCACTAAGCTCAAATGAATAGTGTTCTAAACTCATAAACCTAAATCTTATATACCAATATTGCACTAAACTCAAACAGATATAAAGCAGATGCCTCACATGAAGGTGGAACAAGCCAGAAGGGCTAATGGGATGGAAGGGGAAGATAGAGGAGTAAGAGAGGAGACTGAGTGAGTAGTATACATGGTAGTAACAGGAAGCTTGATGCAAGTCAGTTGGATATGTATTTGGAGTTGAGATGAAGTGAGGTAGTTAAGCATGTTATAACAGGCCTGAGAAATTGAGTGAGGAGAGAAGGGAAGGGTAAAGAGTGAGCCAGAGCCTGCAGAGGAAGGTATGCAATGATCAGATGGTGTGAGGCATGGTGGCTAGGGGAGGGGAGAGGAAAGGGAGGTAAAAGGAGGGTTACTAGTTGGTATTGGTCCATGAACATAACCAGAGACTTTTTAATTGAGTTTTTTAGTGCAGTCTTGAAGTGATTGCAAGAAAGTAGTGTGGTTATAGAGGGGGGAAGATTGCTCCATAATATGGATATGATGCAGGAGAATAGTGCTTCTCCAGCTGAGTTCTTGGGTTTGGTCACTAGATTTAGCTTTTTGCTGCTGGAGCGTAGTGGTCTAGTGGAGCAGTAGGGCTGGAGAAGGTTTTGAAGGGATGGAGCTTTAAGAGGATAGTTTAATAACTTGTGGGTGCGAGAGAGTTGAAGGAGTTCAAGTCAGGCAAGTTTTCTCAGTGAGATACAGTGGTGGCTGCGATAAGATACACCAGTGGCAAACCTAGGAATTTTATTTTAGCAAGCTTCCAGCTTGTTTAGGTCTGTTTGTCTAAGGTAGGTAAGAATATGAGAGGTGGAGAATATAGTGGCAATTAGGTGGGAATTGGCAGCAGGAATTCTGGCTGTCTTGCTGAGGAATTGATTGTTTCTGTATAATGCACCTAGTTTTTTGTGAACCTCTTTTATGGTAAGAGAAATGTGAGTGCTAAATCTGAGATTGTTATCAATCTCAACACCAAGTAGTTTTGGGTTTTCTGTTGGGGAGATGATTTAAGAGGGGAATAATTGGGTTAGATTCAGTGGGTTGGAAGATAAGGAGTTTAGTCTTGCTTGGATTGAGTAATAACTGGGCATTAGATAGCCAGCTTTCTACAGATGAAAAGACTTCCTGTGTGACCTTGTGAAGTTCAGGTATAGTTGGGGCTGAGCAGATGAGGGTGGAGTCATCTGCATACTGTACAAGAGAAGTATGCTTGGTGGCTGTGAACAGATCATTGGTAAAGAGTGAGAATAGTAGGGGACCAAGGATGGAGCCTTGAGGAACACCAAGTGTTACAGGAAGTTGAGGAGATAGGTCAATATGTCAGACAACTGATTGTTGGCATCCAGTTAGATAGCTATAAAACCAATCAGTAGCTGACTGAGAAAAGGATTGGTTAGCGAGAACAGAGATTTGTAGTTTGTGTGAGACCATGTCAAAAGCCTTGGATGGATCCAGAAATATAGCAGAGGAGAACAGGCCATTAGTTTTATGATGAAGGATAGCGTTAGTGAAAGAGAGTAAGGCAGTAGTAGTGCTATAGTATGGCCTGAAGCCATGCTGGGTGCTGAATAGGAGGTTATTAGCTAAGAGGTATTCTAAGACTTGAAAATGGATGCATTTCTAAAGTATCTTGGAAAGTGGAGAAAGGATGGCTATGGGACGGTAATTGGAAAGTTCAGTGGAGGAGCCACCTTTATGGAGGGGAATGATGTAGAATATTTTCCACAGTGTGAGGACATAGCTTTCTGATAAGGACCAATTAATTAAGATACAGACTGGATAAGCTAGGTCTTCTGCTGCTATTTTTAGGTATTCAGAGGTGAGATTGTCAGCTGCAAGTTTTGTAGGCTTACGTTTCAGTACAAGTTTTTTTTATATAGGAGGCAGGTACTGATGAAAAAGAAAAGACTGTGGGCAGAGTATTTGGTTTTGATGTGGGGAGGGTGGATAGAGGGTTGTTTTGTTTAGTCAAAGACAGAATGATTTCAGTAAAGTGTTTATTGAATGATTCGGAAATACTGCTGGAGAAAGGGGGAGTGGTAGGTGGGGGGTGCCAACTTTACCTGGATGGAGAATTGAGTTTATTGTGGACGAGAATTGCTTGGGGTTGTGATGGGAGGAGTTTAGGACAGACTGGTAATATTGGGTTTTATCTTCTTTTATTTGTTTTTTTACTTTATTGCACAACTCTAGGAATGAATGTCTAGAGGACGTTTTTTTGTTAGGTGCCAGTGGTCCCAGGCCTTATCTCTGATTTTCATTAGTGCCCTGGTGTTTTTTTGTAGCCAAGGAGAGTACTGTGTTTTGACTATGGCATTTCTCATGGGGGCATGTGTGTTTAGGATCGTTAGGAAGGTGTTATTGAAGAAGGAGACAGCTTCATCCAGATTGAGGTACTTTAGTGGTGTCCAATCACAGGGTTGAAGGGATGAGATAAAGGAGAAAGGGTTAAAGTTTACTCTATTTCGGATTTGCCTATAGATGATGGGTTTAGCATAATTTAAGTGGTGTCTCAGAAGAAATGGAGTGTGGTCACTGAGGCTGTCTGGTGTTGAAGTATGGATCAAACTGTGTCTGTCAGGTCAGGTTTTAAGTCACACTGTAGTTAACCTGTGATATTGTCAGGGCCCATTGATTATGTGTTATTAGCCGTAGAGAGCACATAGATGAGCTGCCCTCCTAAGAATAAAAACTGAGTAATGTTTGCATGTATACTTTGGCTGATGGCCACTGGCAACAGAGGGGTGACATGTGAGACAAACTGCCAGCTAGTGGATTGTCTAATACCTCTGGTTGGGTATGTCTGGTGGCATCCACACACAGATCTGTGCTTAGTTGTGTATTCAACTTAACATTTCATATGTATTGGAATAAATGCTTTGTGAAAAGACATCCAAATACAAATTTGGTCATTCAGCAGATTCCACACAGTGTTGCTATGCACACACTCATACAATGGTACCAATGTCAAGTACTTATATCACTTGCACAACATATGCCTATATTCTGGCCCAAATGCGCTAGTAAGACATCAAGTACAGAAACCACTCTGCTGAAAGAAAAAGTGGATGAATCCATTCAAGCAACTGAAAACACAGTGATTGCCCCAGTAATTAGTAATTCTACACTCTCTACGACCCCTGGTGCATCTCAAAATGAGATTTATTGGATGTACGTCCTAAAACAGGAACTGTTTCCAAAACACAGTCTCAGGTTCTTTTAAAGTTGCCACTGCCAATACAGGACAAGAAAAGGGTGGAGAGAGGTCGCTCCAGCAACCAAGGATGGAAACAATGATTGGTTCATCAGGAAATGTCACAAATTCCTTCACTAAAGAAAATATGCCAGAAGAAAGTGAAGGATTGATGCATAACATCTCTTGCAGGCTCTTGGATGCAAATGAGAAATGGGTGTTGTCAATAGGACTATCTTTTATTCCAGCTAATGAATTGGCTTTAGGAGAAGTATCAACCAATATTAGGATGTTCGCTAGGAACATCATGCTTAAGCTTGTTTTCCCTAATAACCATGAAGTAAGTACTTTTAAAAGACCAAGTAGTTTTAATCCTACTTTAAACTCTACTTTGGAGGTTTTTTGCAATATATGTGAAAAACTTGAATGCTGTTTTAAATAATGATTCAGTTAATATATCTGGTAAGAAATATTATAACTTATCCATGGCAGAAGCTTTAGCCCTCAAAAAGCTTCAACTAGATTCAAGCATAGCAATACAACTAGTGGAAAAAGGAGGCAGTATAGTAATAATGGACACTGAATATTATACAAATGCTATTCTTGACCATCTGAGCGATAAGCGTATATATGAAACTATTACTTTAAAAGACATAGAGATCTTGATTAGGAATGTACATATGTTACTGTATGACTGCTTATGAAGTATGATTATTACAAATGATACATATTGTTTTTATTTTGTGGAATTTCCTGTTATCCCTACATTTCAAGCATTACTTAAAATTCATAAGGATTTTTATAACCCCCCCCCCTATGCGGCCTATAGTTTCAGGCCAGGGGTGGTCAACTGAGATGATGTCTATGTTTGTGGAGAAGCATTTAAGGGGAGTGCTTAATGAGTATGCCAGGGGTGGTCAACTGAGATGATGTCTATGTTTATGGAGAAGCATTTAAGGGGAGTGCTTAATGAGTATGACATAGTTTTGAATGATTCCAGGCAGTTTCTTACTCGATTTTATCCATGGTATACACAATTAAGAGAGAAAGACGATTGCTGTTTTATTACACTTTACATATGTTTATTATTTACAGTTATACCAAATGAAATAGGTTTGGAGTATGTTTAGGTTCATAGATTAGTGCTAGGCTAACTGCCCTTGTGAGCCATTTTTTAAGCCTAGCCAATTATCCCCTGTGAGATTCAAACCCTGTACCTTGTGTTTGTAAGGCAAACACCTTAAACATTAGGCCATCCTCCCAACCCCAGTTAAAACTTTTTTGTTAAAGTATAGTATATACACTCTGAACTTACTAGATCTGTATTGTTTGTTCATAGAAACCATACTAGAAAAGAATGTTTTTATTTTTCTGAACCATTACTATTGCCAGAAAGTAGGCGTATTGATGGGAACCCCCCCTGTGCTAACAGCTATGCCAAAATGGTGTTAGTACAGTGGGAGGAACATTTTATTTTTTCTGATAGTAATCAATTCTTGAGCAATATTTTATTTTATCTTAGGTTTGTGGACAATGTTTTAGTTGTTTGGAAGGAGGCTAAGATGAATTTATGTATTTCTTCAATTATTTACATGACACTATGCAATTTTTAAAATTTACTTATCAGGTCTCTCAAACAAGTATTAATTTCTTAAATATTAAGTTAGACAAGATGGAATCTAATGATATAGTCACTATTAGGTATAGAAAAAGCTGTCATACTAATGATATTCTTCATAGAAGCAGCCTCCATCTACCACATATATATAGAAATATTATTCAGGTGCAAGCTATGAGGATTTCTCGCTTGACTAATTTAGATAATAAATTTAAAGACAAAATGAATGTGACTTTATAAGCACTTACATGAGTGCATGGATCGTGCTATCCCAAACAGTACCAAGATGCTATCCTCCAAAAAAAGGAAGCCAATCTGGTGGTCCCCTGCCATAAACAAACTGTACAACAGAAGGAAGAAACTGTTGCAAAAGAGAGTAAAATCCCATTAGTGGAGGAGCTCCCTGGTCAGCCTCAGTAAGAAGCTGTGATCCCTGATAAAATCCTCCAAAGCTAGTTATGAAAACAAAATCACCACTGATTCTAAAGACAACCACAAAGCATTCTATAGCTATGTCAAGAATCTCAATGGCAACACTCAGATCTGCTCTGAGTTACAGCACAATGGCACTAAATATACAGACCCAACTGATATTGCCAACATCCTGGCAGATAGGTTCAGTGCTAACTTTACCCCCCCTCACCCACTAAAGAGCCTATCTCTATACCGGAAGAATGCAAAGTTCCTGTAATCACGGCTGCACAGGTAAAAACCACACTCTCCAAAGCCAAGAACACAGCATCCATGGGACCAGACAACATCGGAGGCTGTGTTCTGCACGAACTACAGAATAAACTGGCACCCCACCTAAGTACCATGTTCAATAATAGCCTCACCTCAGGCTTTGTGCCTGCTGAATGGTGCACAGCAATGGTTATCCCACTCCACAAGGGGGGAGCCACCACGGACAATGGGAACTACCACCCCATTAGCCTGATGAGCCTGGTCTGCAAGGCCATGGAACGTATCATCATGGAACTTATAAACAAAGACATTGGTAATCGCCAAACTCTGGACCCCACCCAATTCAGGTTTGTAAAAGGCAGATCATGTCTCCTAAACCTGATAGACTTCATTGAAGCAGTCACCAAAGCCGTAGACAAGGGTAAGGTGGTTCACACAGCCTATCTAGATCTTGCCAAGGCTTTCAACACCATCCCCCACTCTGGAATTATAGAAAAACTCACTAAACTAGGTATAAATCCCTATGTTACAAGATGGTTTGCCAACTGGCTCACTGACAGAACACACACTGTGAAAGTAGCAGACTCCAAATCCGACTTCAGACCAGTGACAAGTGGAGTACCACAGGGTTCAGTCCTGGGTCCTCTCCTGTTTGGTATCTACTTTTCTGAAGTACAGGCTAACACAGAAGGTCTTTGGCTAATGAAGTTCACAGATGACTGCAAACTAGGAGCCATAATCGAAACACCTAAAGATGTAGACATCCTACAAAAGGGCCTCACTGAGACAGATGCCTGGTGTCAAAGCCATGGCCTCAAGCTCAATGCCAAAAAGTGCATTCTCATCCCCTTTGGTAAAAACTCTGTACCCATGAACTACAACATAGGTGGTAGTATACTTAACACCGATAGTGTGATAAGAGACCTTGGGACACAGATGGACAGTAGTCTCTCCTTTGATAATCACATCGCCACAGTAATCAGGAAATTCTTCTATGTGGCACACCTCATCACAAAAGGTTTCTCACCCAGAAAAAAAGAGGTCATTGTTCCCCTCTACTCATCACTCATTAGACCCTTTAAAAAGTACAATGCCCCTTTTAGTATGTACCTCACAAGACATCTTCAACAACTGGAAAGGCTGCAGAAATAACACACAAAGAGTATTACCGGCCTCAAATAGATGCCCTATACAGACCGTCTCAAACAACTCCAGCTTTACTCCATCACATATCACCTACTCAGAGGTGATCTCTGCCTAACATACAAAGCTATGTCAAACCCAGAGCTGTTGGACATGCTCCACTTAAAGAAATCCCAATCCCTCCAAGCTACACGCTCTAGGGACCTAAACCTTGTCACCACAATAAACAGAACATGCTGGAGGGATAGATTCCTGTCCCAGAGACTTCCCATACTCTGGAATAAACTACCTATCTATATCAAACAAAGCTCCTCATTAGCACTCTTCAAGAAAAATCTTGATGATTGGATGGGAGATAGGAAATTCACCCCGGGGATCACCTCTGTGGCTCTGCTCGACAGTGGCACAGGAAAATAATTTTCTTGGGTGGCAAAAGCCAGGGTACCTTTTTGGCTGGGCTTGTATAGACCCCAAGGTCGATAGCCTAGTACCTACCTATGAACCTATGAACCTATGAAAAACAAACTTAAGTCCAGAGGTTACAAGAATACAGACATAGAACAAGGGATACAGGAAGTGATGACATTACAAAATGATAGAGCTGCCCTCTTCTTTTCAAGTAATCAGCAAGTTGTTAAAAAAGAAGACAATAAATATTATATAAAAGCACCAACTATGAATTTAACATATTCTAGCAATATCAAGTTGGTTTGCAAAGTAATTAAGAGGAAGTGGCACATTTTGTCCTCAGATTCCCAGATTAATATATAATAGGGACATCTCCTAATTTTATTTTTAGGAATAAAAATTGAAAAGGTTACTGTGTTATAATAACAGTGCAAGTAACTATTATATTAATTCAGTGATAAGTACATGCCCATGCAATAAATGTAATTTTTATTTAATAGATACTAACATTGACTTCATACATCCTCTTACACATAAGAAATATGAATTTAATGTATTTTGCAACATGCAAAACTAGAAATTTAATTTATTTAGCACAATGTGTAACTTGTCATAAATTCTATGTGGGAAAGCCTAACCATAGTTTGATGGAAAGAATGAGGGAACATAGTAGGGCCATGAGTCAAAGAAATTATAATAATTCTCTCACCAAACATATAGTAGATACGGACCAGACACATAGTTTTAAATTTAAGGTTATAGAGAATATAAAGAATAATGGTAGGATGGGTGATGTATGTAATGACACTGAAGCAAAGGAATTGGTTTGGATTCTTCATTTACAAGCAGATAAAGAAGGAGGGCTAAATGACAAGATACCTTTAAAATCTATGTTAAAAGCAAGGAGACCTTAACATGTGACTCTTGGATAACTGATCATGTGATTTTTGTGATGTTTTATTGGTTGATAGTTCATTGACATATGCATTTAAATGACAATATTGTTCTTATGTGTATGGTCTGAGGAAGTACTGTTACTATGAAAGTGCTTACCACTGTTTTTATTTTATTTTATTAAAGTTTTATCTCAGCATTACCTACTGCCATTCACAGCATATTTGTTTGGTTTTGATATGCCTATATGTGTTTCATGGGCAAGGTGTGTTTGTGCAGTCTGATGTCATATCTGGACACACTACAGATCAGTTGTTTGTGGCTCATGCAGAACATTTCCTGACACAAATGCTAATAGTCACACAATGGTGCTGCTGACCACCTCAATAATCCTTGGGTATAGCAACCCAACTGCACATACAATGAATTCTATAAGGTTGCAATTGCATCAAAACATGTGATACATTGGTCATGTATATGACAGCATAACAGCATGTGTATGAATGAGACAAGATCTATGTGACCATGTAATTGATATGAATTTATATTGATGCCTGTCACAGAATATTTAATGATGGTATGTAGACACATGCACAATTGTGCCATACTGCAAGTGTCACTGTGATGGCAGAATGTGAACTGCGAAGAAAGTTGATCTGCTTTACTACAACACATGTCCTAATACACCAAAAATATACATAAAATGTATCATACCATGTCAAAAGTTCTCATGAGGCATATTACTACAGCTGTTATATAAGGAACATGTACTGCAATAGCAACAATGGCCATTAATATATCAGCTCACAATACAGATTGTAAGACCCTCTTGTAGCCATACTGTACATCCACACCTCAATATAGCACATCAATGACTGCAACATTGACATGTCAACTGTTCATAGGATCATACGACATTATTAGGCTAATGGCCAACATCACATGACATCCTAGCTATTATTATTATACCATGAAAAAAAGTCCCTATATCTATATGATGGAGAATAGTAGGACTATTTTACATATGTGTATATCTGTTGGATTGCATTATATCCTGCCACTGTCCATATGGGACGTGCACCCCACATGACAGAATTAGCAATCACACATGCAGTGGTCTGTAGATGGCTTGCAGAGGCTCCTGTAAGGACTCAGCTTCATGATGTGTGTATGCATATTTGACTTGAGGATATCCTCCACTCCTCTGCAGGAAGGATGTCACATGACCATAGGAAAAAAAGAGGATGGTGGATGCATTGCTATGTGAAAGGCTCTCTGAGTGGTAGTGAAATGCAGAGCAATTCCAAAGATCATACAGTGACCATAATGTACCACCAAATACACATACACAACAGTAGTCTGGGCCTGATTTGAACCTTACACCTGTTTATGTGTACAAGATGAATGCCATGTAATGTTACAGTGTCAATACCACATATGTCTGAGTGTAACACTGTCACATTGCACTTTATAGAGTATAATATCATTGTATGCTGAGGACATGTTGGGAGGAGTGTTGGACTTGGATGTGTAAAATTGTCTCAAAAGTAATAGGTGTATGTGCAGACATGTAAATTGTCTGCTGTCAGAGTAGAACCCCCTATATATGTAGATAAAGTAGCTTGCAAACACAGTAGCTATTGTTTCTGCCACAGCACAGGTTTGTCTTTAATGCTGTCAGAGGTCAGAGTGCATGCTATACAGGATGACATCATCATTGTATTCTACTATGAGATGCTCAGAGTGGGGTTTGACAAAGCTGTGGACTCACATATCGTTCTAAAATTGTCACCATAGTAATTACACACACAGTTGACTACAGTATGAATAGAACCCCTATCTAGGTATTTACAAAGCACAGTACTTAACACAAGCACCACAGCACAAGTCTGGCTTTTATAGTGTCAGACAACACTTTATAAGTGATGACATCAGCAGTGTCTGGTGAGATGAGATGGTAATAGCAGTGATTCACATGCAGGTGTAAAATGGTCTATTGAATGTCAACCAGCTGCACAAATGCACACACTAGCTGACTGCAGTGAGAACAGAACCCCTAGCTAACCAAATACACTGACTAGAAAATTCAGATTTTAATGCAAGCACCACAGCACAAGTCTGACTTGAAGAGTGTCAGACAGCACTACGTAAGTGATGATTATCTGCAGTGTCTGGTGAGAAGAAGAAGGTAATGACAGTACCCCAAATGCAGGTATAAAATGGTTTCTTGAATTTTAACCAGCTAAGCAGACATACACACGCACACACCAGTTGACTACAGTGAGATTAAAACAACTACCTAACTAGTTACACCAGCTACAGAACCCAGTACTTAACACAAGCGCCATGGCACAAGTCTGCCTTTTGTAAAGCTGTAGGACAATTTATAGTGGATGACATCATTACTGCATCTTTGAGAGAAGATGTTGGGAGGCTTGAATTAAATGGATGTTTAGTTATGTACAGCTGTGAAAATATTTGAACTCCATGGGATTTTACTGATGACTGTAGGATACACAGTTATGCTTTTCCTAATAGACACAGACATCCACAAACACAGTTTTGATCACAGTGAGATTAGAACCCCTAGATAAGTAGGTACACCAGCTTCAGAACTCAGTACTTAAAGCAAGCACCATGATACAAGTCTGAATTTGCAATGCTATCAGACATTTTATAGTGGATGACACTATCATTGAATGTTTGAGAGAAGATGTTGGGAGATGTTGGGAGACCTGTATGAAATGGATGGGTAGCCATGTATGACTGTCAAGATATTAAGGTTCTGCATGTTGCCAGATTGATGAGTGTGCAAGGTGTATTATTTACTATTGTGTTTCTAATGTGTAGGTTTACTTTAAGAGACAGATTTACAAACTATATACAAACAGCTGTCCACATTATTACAAGTATTAGACAATTTGAATGTGTATTGTCAGTATAAAGATGTACATGGTATGTAACAAAGCATTTTTTATATTATTTCTGCAGTGTAGTTGATATATTTGGGAACAAGTACTGAGACACCAAGTTTTAAGTACATGGGTGCAAGTAACACTTGACTACAGTGTAAATATGTCATTAAACAGTGCCTTCTCTTTGATTGTGTTTTTACATGGACTTTAATGAGATGAAGACTTCAGTATATAGTAAACATACGTAATACATGTTAATCAGTACTTTCCATAGCTCACCACCGAGCAGTTAGTTTGCATGATAGATGGCAAAGTGTTTGTGTATGCAAGATATACATTTATCCTGCTTTCTTTATTTGTGCATAGTTAAGCAAGGAGCAAATTCAAGCCTCTGCTTCACTGATAAAACTATATGAGTTCTATTGCTGTGCTTACCTCCGCACAAGCACATTAAGTGGAGAGGTGAGGCAGTCAGCTCTGTGGATAATACCAAGTGTAAGAAACACACTTGCTACTTAGCTGTGTGGCAGCAGGTGTAACTACATTGAAATACTTCTTTTGAACCCAGATGATACAAGGTTCAAATCCAGGTGTATCCAATACTTTTAAATATGTACTTAGAATACACTGAAATAATTCTTTATTTTACTTTCACTGTGTGCTACCTTAGCGCAGCATTGCAGAGAGGTAACTGCACCATTGAAGAGCCATTCAAAATCACTCAGTATTGGAGCATGATGCCAAACACAGCGCAAACACACAGTACAGAAAGTGAAGGGCTTCATTGGGTTGTTTTTCACTTATGTATATGGTGTGTTATTTTATTTTCTGACCAGATTAAAGGTGTTAAAATGGGGTAGATAGGAAAGTGGTGAAATGGAGGGCAGGCAGGGGGAAGAACAAAGGGAAAGCAATAGAGGAATATGCAGGAGAGAGGTAGGAGAGAACCAAAGCTAGCCACTTCTTCAACCATGTAAAATGAAAATATGTACAGAATATTGGCTGTATATGGACTGTCACCTCAACAAAGAGAAGTGACAACAACGCAATCATGTTGTATTGCCAACTGGACTGAATCAAGTGTGTCAAGAAGACACATGTGCAAAGTGGAGAGCTATGTATGGAATGTTATATAGTTTTGGGGGGACAGGTGCCTATTTTTTATTATTTTACTTCAGTAAGAGAAGAATGCTGGGTAAGGGACGTAGGTATTTCTGGGTCAGGTAAGTAGGATAAGTGAGGAAGTAGATGCAGACAAATAGGACAAACAAGACAAAACACAGGGATGGTGAGGGACACAACAGGTTGGGGATACCATGATTGGGGATAGGGTGGGGACATCAGAAGCCCATACCCATCAAACACAGGGACAGTGAGAATCTAGTCCTCACCCACAGAACTGTCATCACTCTCCCCTTACTCAGCTGGTTGTTGGAGTGTTTGACATTTTTTTCTATGGACTATAACAGAGAGCATCCTCTCCATCCACCATAGATGTGTGCCAGTGGTGCTGTATACAACCCTACACACCAAGCCTGGTAACTCCTGGTGGGTGACAAAATCCCCACCTCCGCCACTACTCCCAGAGGGTACTACAGCACCAGCCACCAGGGTAATGCTACCTGATGTGGATGGCCCAGGTAATGCAGTGGCAGCAGAGGCAGTACTGCCAGGTTGGGTCCCAGATGTGTTGGACATTGGTGTAGGAGCCGCTGGAGTGAGGGCAGGCTGAACCACAGTGGTTGGCCTACCTCTCTATGTTGTAAAGCAGTTTGTGAGTTGTCGGAAATGGATGACATGAAAACATTGTGACCACACATATAAAAAAAAGAGATAAGGGTTGGGGAAAGAGAAAAATAAATAATTAGCACCTTCATATGTGACATACAATGCATTATTACAATATAAAGAATTTGTTTTTACTTTCACATTTAAGTGCACTTCTTAACAATTACAAGCCATGACTGATGATTGCTCAAAGTAATCCATACAATGTGCATATATTGCATATATGCTAGGTCAAATTATACAGACTAAGTTAACATCAGGGCATTTTTGCCACTTCTGTTGAAATTATGATGTAATATTTTAAATTATTTGACTATATATTGGTTACTTGTGTTATTTGAATTCACAACATCTGACTACAGTATTAGAATTGACTCCTACAGTTGGCTTGTGCTACAGATTGAAGCATGCATGTTTGATTTTTACAGTTAAGGTATACGTACTTAATTCTCTACTACTGTATAGAAGAGCAACACTTGACATGAAATAATAATTATATTGTGCTACATATATACCCCTTGCTTCCCTTAGTCTTTCTAAATGCTCAGCATGAGACTCCCTATTCACTCTTAGCTCCTGGGTGGCTGGGGAATAAAAACAAGAGAACAAGAGAAGAACATGATATATACCAGTCTTGTCTATATGCAGCTGTCTACCTAGTTTAAATTCTCTTTTATCTGTATACTTACACAACTGTGGGATGTCAACAGTCCTAAACTCAGACAGCCATTGGTTGAGTGAATCCTGCTTGCACCTTTGGAGGTCATTAAAATGGTGCCTGCACTGTTATCCAGTGTGTAGAATGCCAGTCACACTGGTGACAGCCTTGACCAGACTATTCCATGCCTCAGACTTGTACTGAGAGCTTGTCTAGTCCCCCTTCAAGAGCCTTTAGCTGTGGTGCTTTGCAAGGAGTCCAATAAAGATTCTAGACTTCTTGACACCCCAACCTCCCTTCTATCTCCAGAAATGTCCAATCAGGGAAAACAGCAATAGTTAACACTGTTTTCCCACCAATACATGTTATCACTATTGCTACTAGTGCTCAAACCGGAATAACCATGCCAACTGAGTTTGTGCAATGTTAGGCAGTGAGCAACAGTGTCAAACAAAGATGAAAGCAGTTTGTAAACTAAGAAGGGTAATGTGACAATTGGCATTAGTTTTCAGTTTAGATGCTGCTATACCTGTTACTTAATTTAACTTTGCAGATCTGTATTGGGGATACAATTATATGACCTGATATGCTTTTGTTGTGGCTTTCCACACTGATAAAATTAATTTGTATAATGTAGTATTCAAACTTATGCATTAGAGACAAAACATATTCTTTCACAGAGGTGATTTTTCATCCTTGCCACAGAAGAAGGGCTTATTGGATATGCTCATGAATTATATATAAATACGCATGACAGAGTAAGGGGTTAACCATGTATGTGTGGGACCTGACACGGTTCTAGTTTATACATTCATGTGTGTATGAGTATCATTGAGGTCTGAAGGCCATCCAAGGCCAGAGAAGACAATTATAATTACAGAAAAATAATATTTAGTATACCCTCTGTCACACATATAATTCATATAAGTTCCACTGCTATACATACTTAATGGTATTTATAATTATGTTTAAATTAATTTTTGTATCTGTTTTTTTTAATTGAGTGGACAAACATTAATAAAATGGGGAGTGTGCTAGCTTAGAAATCAGGCTTGTCTGTATTGCAGACCTACACCTACATATGCTGCCACAGTAACAAATAAGGAACAGCTATATAGTTTCATAGGCATTATTAAGTATGTGTGCTGACCGCCACTCAATGCCACTTAGTGTATTAGACAACTATGCAGGATACAATGTATCTGTTATGAAATTGTCTACTGTCTGCTTCCTGTCTGCAGGTGTTCTGTCTGCTTCATGTATGGGCCATTAGGCCAGGTTTGCACAAAGTTAAGCAATGCACAAATGATGGGCAAAGCTCATGTTGCTTTATTCTTGTGAGCAGTGTTTATTAGATTTCATCCTTAAAAGACAAATGTGGGACTTGAACCATGATCTATAAATAGTATAGATTGTGTAGTTCAAAGTATTTAACAGTTGTGCTGCACACAGAAATGACTCATAGGTGTAGTTTATGTAGTCTTTATCATTGAAGTACATTACATGAAATATATTTAATTTATCCATTTCACAGTGTTTGTACTAAGCTGCACACCATGTAAATCGTAATATTAAAAAAGCATAAACAACATTACAAAAGAAGTGTTAGTACACATTAAAGATTTTTATCCAATCTGGATTTGAACTTTCACACCAATGGACATACAAAACATAACAAAGATGTCTTATCCCTCTTTTCCACATAAACAGCTTTGCATTAGGAATGCAAATCATTGTGCATATAAGCAATCTCATTTCATCCACAATATTAACAAGACATATGACACTTATACATTCTCAGTTGTTTGTACATATGTTTATTACAGATTTAGTGTAATGACTGATCACACAACCATTGTTGTTTGCAGCAATGCAGCTCTGTCTTCTCTTCGAATGGTGTTCATTCTTCGCTTATCTGAGCAGTAATCTGAGACATGCAGTCTGTAAGACATTTGTATCATTGTCCTTAAAATGTATGATAATATTCAATGGCAATAATATACAGCTTTCAACAAAGGTAGGGGAGTTGAAATATTACTGAACAGAAACTGAGAAATGTGTGCTGCTTACTTACATTTAAAACCTTAATACAATTACTTCAACACTTTGCAAGTATAACCTGGTTGACACATCCATATCAGATAAGGGAGTCTGAATTGATGTTGTGTTGTGTTTTCCTTCTCCCTTCTCCCTACCAGTAATAACAAACAGTTGCAATCCATTAGTAACTAACACCGAGGGAGTGCCTGCACTATATTTACATCTGCTACATAGAGCAAAGATTTTTGGGATTCAGCAATTCTAACGAATTCACACTTCATTTGCATCTTCACCATGCAGGCCTGAATCAACACTATAAAAAGATAGCCATGTAGCTAGGGAGTCTGAAGGTGAGAGAGTTGTGTATGTGGAGAACACAGAAGAATATTGCTATTAGTTTGGATTTATCTGCAAAGAAGACTACTGATCTTGGTAAGGTATGATTGAAATGTTCAATTACATACTAGATTTTCTCATGTTACTGAGAAATATATATATATATATATATATATATATATATATATATATATATATATATATGTGTGTGTGTGTGTGTATATACATTAGCAAATGCAGCTTTTATTTGTATGCACTTCTTAGAAATTTACTGATGGCATAGGCATTTTGTCAAGGCATTTTTACTTTCTCAGATACACTGTTACAATTGTTTCTCTTACACTCATCTATGTTATTTCAGTGAAATGTAAATGTCCTATATTGTCAATGACACAGGGGTGTTAGCATTCTAGGTTGTCCCATATACACCTCTAGGGGAGTGCTGGGCACAGGTAGAAGTGACTGGCAATTACATAAAAATGACTGTTCTGTGATAAATGTGTACACATTTTTGTGATGGTTTGTTTGAAAGCACTTAAAACAATTGATTGATGTGTTATTCCTTGTATAGTGCAAACTGTAATTTGTCTGTTGTTTTGGGGGTGGGGGAACCAAGTTCTGTGTTGCAACAACCCAATCTTTTTACAGACGTTTGGTTTTATTAGTTCTTGTTTTGAATCAAACCTTTGTTTGTGTGTGACTGTGATAGGTTACAACCATATAACCTATTGTTATATTTTAATAACTGAGGTTTTGTGTTTCTCCAGTGGTTAATAGTGAACAATTAATAATATGTCTTATATCTAATAGGACTTTTATTCATGTGATATTTATGTGTAGTATCCTTTTGTTTTTTATGTTACATTCGACTACGGCACTCAAGCATCTTAGTCCTTATAAACCAGTGACTCTGAGAATTACTTCATTGTCCAAGTCTTTCTGCAACATGGTGCTTTTCTGCTTGAGAGAGGATGTGGGCATGTACCTGACAGAATGTAGATTTGGAACCAGATAGTGAATGACGTCAATGCCATTGGGGGTGCAGCAGGACATATGATCAGGTGCATCATAGGGCCACAGCTAGGATTTCATTGGCCCATAGGTGAGCAACTGCAGTTGCCTGTGGACAGTTAGTTACTGGGGAGTCCTGCTACAGAGCCACCACTGACACCAAATGAAGAGTGCCTGCCCACTATCAGAGATCCAGCAAACTCAGAAGAAAGTATACAACAGCATGTGATTAATGTTGGTGCTGCTGTTTCAGGGAGGCAAGTATGTCCCAGGAGGAGCTTCCAGGTAAGCTTACACATGTCAATTTTTAACAACGTCTTCTATAATAAAATATTGAAAGTAATAGTTAATTTGTTTTAATTTTTTTTTTTTTTTGGCAAAGACCTATTTATAGACTGATACAGTTAACAACACATTCTGGTTCATTACACATGGGCTTAGGGTGGACGTGCCAGCCAAGTTTCAGTTAAAAGTATTGTTAATGGACATATAAAGGCAATAAATTGTTCCCCCTGTGTTATTGTTATTGTGATGATGGTGTCCTTAACAGTTTGCTTAACTTCTTCCAGGACCATCTACCCTAGCACGTATGGAGTCATCTGCACATGGTAAGCCAAACATTTTTATTTCAGTACTGATGAGGAGTTGACAGAAATATGCATTCATCCATATGTGTGAGGTGGGTGTCAGGAATGTGTGTGTATTGCTTTACCATCTATGATAGTGGCATCAGTATTAGTTTGTTAGCATATATTATACTGTAGTGTAGGTATTAATTTCTTTCCTGTGTTTCTTGCTTATTATAGGAGATCCTGACAGTGAAAGTATAGGACTCCTACCACCTAATGTCAGAGTATCAGCAGACTCTGTTGATGATGGTGGCCAAACAGAGGCACAGTCGGGGGTGCAGAGCTTGAATCTGACACTGTGGTTAACATAGGAACATTCCCTGTAATAGCTGAAGTGTGGATGAGGTGCCACACAGGGGAGTTGTTAGGGGTGCTTGGAGGAGGCCTGTTGTCCATAGTCCACCTGACCTTGCTGTGTCTTTCCATGCCACTCAACAAAGGTTTAGGGCCACCATGGGGGTACAGACACATTCCAATATGGCTTCTGAAGAAATGCTTAGGGTTGTAGATGTGGCACAGGCTGACATGCATGACTGTTTCCACTGTGTTGCAGATTCATTGGAGCAGAAGAATGACACACTAGAATGGGTGGTGTCTGCTGGGAGGGGAGCTGCATCCACATAGATGTAGGTCAGCCACACCATCTGATGTTAGCTGACATGGCCGTGCCCGATCTCACTCCTGTAGTGGCACTACTTCCACTGCTCTGTCACTGATTCAGGTGTCCACACCCAGACATGGTAGGCCATGAGGTTGTGGTCCTGGGTGTACTCACTCATCCAGCAGACATCAGTCACATTCAGATAGCAGTACATCTGACCTTCAGCATGGATGTGCCAGTTCTCATGATTGGGGACAATGACAATGGACTGTTACCTCTACCATGCATGACTCACGCCAACATACAAGGTCATAGAGCTAGCACAGTGGTCAGCTATGTTTCTGCAGACACTCACTAACCAATTTCACCTGGAGTACCCATACAAACAAACACATAACAGTTACATGGGTCATTCATGAAGCTTACAGTTCATTCTGTCTCAGTGGACATTTTATACATTATCCAAATGTCTGCCTCTTTCTCTTTCTTACTCACACACACACTCACTAACTTTTGTGTCAGCCTAGGCCTCCTGCCCCCCACACACAAATCCACACAACACCCTGTGCAAATGATGATAACTGTGCCATATCCTAGTTTTCTCTCTTTTGGATTTAGGGATACATAAGTCTTTTGTCTGATGCTCAGGGTGCATAGCTGACTTAGTGCTTAGTATATCTGTGTTTGTGATGCTGTTTTGCAAATTGTACTGCTTTCTTACAGGTTGTTGTAATGGGTACATCCCTTCCAACCCCTTAGAACAACAAAGCTGGACAAAGCCATAAATAAAAGTGGGGCAAGGGCCCAACAATAAGGAGAATTTTTAAATATTTTGGTCTTACAAACTTAGACAGTTCATACAATAACAGGTTTTGCATTATTATTTTATGAATTTTCTGAGGGAGATCAAGTCTAAAACTGAACTGTGTGTCATTATTTTCTAACTTCACTCTTTAATGATGTGCAAGTACAAGTATGAGGCCACTCTGTGGACATTCTGTGAAAATCTGAACTTTTGAGAGGGATGAATGTGTGATTCTTTGATGCATAAGACCTATTAGCTGACAGAGGACAAGTATTCATATAAGTCACTGCTGTCACATATTGATGTCATTGCTGTAAAAATCTCCCACCTTACACTTACTTACATTACCAAGTAACATTATGCAAAGATATGCCATTCATTTGTGTTCTTAGACATTTATTTTTTGTATTCCAGGTTCAAATCTTACCTTGGAAATCCAACAGTTGAAAGAGTTTTAGTTCAGGGATGACCTGCCTGATACTAGCAGTACACAGCCATCACATGGATAAGTAAGGGTTGTGAGCACTACCTGGTGTCAATGCCATTGTATGTATGTGCGTAGGATGAAGGTTTTAGCCCCTTGGGTGGTGAGCGTGTGTTATCCATTGCCTCTTGGCCAGTGCAAGGGCATATTGGGCACACCAGGACAATATGCATACCTATGTCTGCCTACACCCACAGAAGCTGCTGGTTGCCCCTCTGACTCCTCACCTGTATGTGGCTGTGGAGACCTTCCAGTGGTGGTGAGATGTGTGGCCCTTCTCCTTGGTGTTCCTGCTGAAGCTGTTTTCTCAGGATAATGTTGTGAAGTATGGCACAGATGGTGAAGATTTCAGCATATGTATGGGGATTGTACTGAAAGGGCTTCCCCAGATGTATCTAGGCACCGGAACACTGACTTCAGCAGCCCAAACACACACTCTCTAATATGTCCTTTTAGAGTGTATATCAATGTACAGTCTTTTAACTTCCCTGGCCTTAAAGTAATATTAATCAATGAAATTATGTACATATGTAGTGGCAGCACAGTTGCTAGCTGACTCATGAGAAGCAATATGTAAATTCTGAGACCTTGAGGGCTAATACTTCACTTTTTTAATCTCTACCACTTCCTATCTAGAGAGAGATTGTGACAAGGTGCCAAAGAGTTGGGAAGTTGAAACAAATGATTCCTCTCAATAGTATCATTGAACATTTTGGTAGTAAAAGGATGGGTAAGAGGATTATGCCACTAACAAATAGGCTAATGATCATTTCTACAAAAGGCTTTGTATATTTTTTTTTTAAATCTCATTAATGCCATTAGTCTGTCATTATCTAGGTTTTTGGCAGAGTGCTTTTATAAACAAAGTAACTTCATAATTACTCTTACTTCCTCAGATTTAGTACCTTACTATGAAATAATAATTTACCAAGACCTCCAGTTTGCCAGGCCCTTGTGATGTTTGGAATGCTAATGTTGCTAGGATACAAATTCATGAGATTTTTATGTGTGCACATGCTAAACGCAAAGCCTTGTATTCCACTGTTTAGAAAACATGCCTTTTTTTACTCCCTTTATTCTTCTACTCTTCTTTAAGTATGCATTCGGTAAAAGTCTAAGACTGGCTAATGTCCAGTTAGACTGATGAGTGGGATTTCTCTCTTACTGTATTAGTTATGTTTTTGGAAGGTCTGCTGGCTAGGCATAGTCCCTTGCATATATGAGTTGAAGGGAGGGTTTTTTTCTCACTTATATAGTCTCTAAAGAGTATTACTTTGGGAATGCATTCTGCCACATTGCTTTTAGGGGTGCTGTCCCATATAGCTGACATGTGCAACACTGAAAGGTATCTTTGCTGCAGCTCATACCCATAAGTATACCTTCTGGACACAGCACTTCTGTAGGTCAGACAATCAAAGGGCTGCTGCAAATAAATGGGATGGCAGGACCAATGCATATCTAATTTTAGACCACAGAATGTAAATCTGCAAACAGTAGCTAGTTGAAATATGAAGACACTACTTTACAGTTTATGAATGGACTAAGTATGGTGCAATTATTTTTATACAAAAGATCCATGAAATGTTGCATAAATCCTCTGAGGCTAGGGAACATTCAGTAAATCAGATAGATTTCCCACAAGGAAAGGAGGGCAACATATCTCTGGTTACAGGAATTACACAGAGGGGTGAGTTACATCTTATATAAGGATAGTGTGGATTTTGACTCTTCCATGTTCATTACTTTTACTGAGAATTCTTGAGATCTACTTTATGAGGCATTTGATCTACTATAAAGATATGACTTAGATTGTCTGCTGCCAACACTTTGTTTCTTCATGAAAAGTACCACTTAATACAATGTCAGACAAATAAGATGCACTTTACTCTAATAATATGGGTCTTGCAGGAATTTGTAGGTGTTCTTGAAAGGTGTAAAACATAGATGCATAGATTAATTCATTGTTAGTAGGCTAGCGACCCAGGGGGCCTTTCTAAGCCTAGCCAAGTTTCCCGAAAGAATAATGATGTCCTGTATCCAAATAGGACACTGAGGGCCAGGTATTTATAACCTACCTCTGTTCATAAGGGACATGGGTGCCAGGTCTGGTGAAAAATAATTAGCACCACACTGATAGTAGAATGAACACACACACACACACACACACACACACACACACACACACACACACACACACACACACACACACACACACACCTTGGCTGCAGTGAGATTCAAACCCCTACCTAGCTATCTAAACTAGCTGCAGAACACAATAACTAATGCTAGCACCACAGCACAAGGGGAAAATTCATCTCCCCCTCCTTAAGGCCTTTCTGTTTCCTTTAACTTCTGAAAATATAGTAATATATATATATATTTATGCACAGGATACTGATATGATCAACCAAATATGTTATACGATTCTAAACCTATAACTAGGTAATGTCATGCAGCTAACAGCTTAACTCATTGAACAAGAGAAGGCAATGTTAGTAAACATGTTCATGCTGTGTACTTCTTTTTGTGTTGTTAATAACTCATGAAGTGTATACGTGCGTCTAGTTTTCAGCACACCAATGTTTTTAAAGTTTTTCCTTTCCTAGTTTAATGCAGTTGTTCAAGCTACTCAGAATGGTAACACAAGACTAAACATTTCTAGAGCTATTAATTAATGGATACTTGAATCAGAAGCCAGTGAGGAGTATGTGGCCTTATTAATGCTTAAACAACCATTGTTAGTCTTATCTTTGGGCTCACGAGGGAGGATGGTGTATCTAATTTGTGTTTTGCCTAGGTATAAACAGGAGATGGACTTTTACTTCTGCTGATGCCCAGATGGAGTGATACATTAAGTCAAATGTAGACAGAATGTTTGACTCACTGCTAAAGGGATATTCTGTTATCAACTTGGTGGCTACCTCCAGAGACAAACTGGTGAAAAGTAAAGGGAAGGAGGGCTACCCAAAGTACAAATAACAGTCTTTTTCATATTCTGAAAAGTGTGGGGGTGCTCCAGCTAATAAAGCAGAATATTTAATAATAGCCTCTGTGTGTAAGCACGGAATATCTCCTAAAAGTAAGCACAATCCAGAACTGTAACAACACCTACACTGTACTCTCTATTTGCTCAATTTATAAGATTTACCATAATGACTAAATGTTTTTAACAAATTTGAGTTTCTTTCTGTTGTGATAAATACCAGTGAATTTTTAGAACTGTTTTGGTATTTAGTGTTGTTCTATGTACTCTCTAAATGATCACATTGACTGCATTTACTTAATGACTAGATGTTTTGAACAAGTTAGCGATCTTACTGTTTTTTATGCAATAACTGTTGTAGTACTTGTCATCTGATTTTTATTTCTTTTTATACAGACTATAACTCCTAATACTATCTATCTCACTCCCTCTCTCTTCCTACTTATACTAGCCTGGTGAACTTGTACAGTCAGTACCTGAACTACCAGAAAATCCCTCTCCTTGAAGTCTCTGGAAACTGTCCGGACTCTGGAATTACCCACCAGCTCCTTGAGAAGCCAGCCTGCTTAAGACAGTGAAAGTATGTGCTAATCTACATACCTGACCTTTGTAGCAATATCTCAGATTTAAGAACCCTGCTACCTTAGGCAAGTTTCCCACTCAGGTTAGCCAGCAGCCTACAACCCCCTCCAACTATATTTTTTCCTGTACAGTTGGCCTTCGCACATAGACTACCTATTCTCTCTTCTTGTATTATTGTACCCAACCCCCTCTCTCCAACAGCCTGCCCCCTTGTAAGTGGGTCCTGTTGCAATTAACTCACTGGCCACTAGGAGGCATCTTTCTTTACTGTTCAGTATCATAGACCCTGCATTTATCTCTCTACCAGACCCCCTAGCCCTACTTTAATGCTTTGTTTTTGCTTCTTCTCTCCCTAGAACCTGTTCTGCACTTCCCTACACTTATCCCAGTATATATTTCTCACTACACCCAAACTGACTTACAAGTCTAAGCACCGTGTAGTAACCTAACTCCTTTCTCCTGAATATACGTATGATACACTAGCCTGCTGACCTTCTTTAGCTTTCTCACACTACTAAACTTAATTAACTTACCTGCTTCTTTCTCCCATACTACTGATTGCCTTTCTTGGGTGTCCACTCTCTTGTCTCTGCCCACTCTGTTCGCCCTTCAGGCTCACTCCGCTCCCCTACCCTACCCCCAAATCTCACCCACCCCCAGTGCTCTTACATTTATTACGCTACTGGCCACACCCCTTCCTACCTTACCCAATCATATAAGAACCTATCACATTGTCCACTGAACATACTACCACTAAGTAACTTACCAACCTCCACTCCCATTCACTTAAAGTAACATCACCCCCCCCTTACTAGCGCTAACTACCTATCTCCTCCTCACTCACTTCCCAACCATTACTATGTCCATAACAGTCACTCACTCACAACTAAAACTACTTATCTACCTAACACTATCTTCCTTTCTCATTACTACCTACCTTATAACCTACCTTGAATACCCACTTCACTCTACTATCCCTTTTCCCTCTAAACATACCTCTACACCTACAACAACTTTCTCCCAAACCTTCATAAATCTCAGTCCCCAATCCAACTACATACTAACCAATTACCATAAATTAGCCTTCATCAAATTAAGCAAACCAAAATCTAAAAAACTAACCAATATCTTTGACAAACTTCTACACCCAAAAGATTTTAAACTCCTCCACTTACTATTAGATGGAGACATTAATCCAAACCCTGGCCCACACCACTCCAACACCACTAACTACATTAAGCAAGACAAATGTACATTTCTATCCATCAACCACTCTCACCAACTCTCTCTCTATTGCTCACCTGAATATTCGTAGTATTTGTAACAAAACTACTCAAGTCCATGCCCTTCTAGAAAACCATCAATTTGACATTCTCTGCTTAACTGAAACATGGCTAAAGCCTTCCATCAAAGACAATGAAATTACCCCACCTGGGTATAACATCCTTAGACTTGATCGCACAGCAAAAAAAGGGAGGAGGGGTAGCTATTCTTTATAAGGCTCAATTCTGAATCTGTACTATAGATCATACTCTTTGCCTTGATAAGCAGGCAGAAGTTATCTGCTCCAAACTTCACTTCAACAGTAGTAAAGCCATAAATATCATATGTGTTTATCTTCCCCAAGTAAATAACATCAACTCACTTGAATGCATCCTCAGTTCACTCTCTACCCATCTCCCACAAGAAACACTAGTCCTAGGCGATTTTAACATTGATTGGTACTCATGCAATAGTACAAACCCCAGCTCCCATATAAACCTACATGGCTTTACCCAACTAATAAATAGTCCTACCAGAACCAATAAAATCAACAACAATGAAACCACCTTAGACTGGATTCTTACTAATACTCCTCAACTAATCTACAAAGTAGGTATCCCTCCAGAAGACCTAAGCGACCATTCACTTACTTATGTCATCCGACATAAAACTAGCCTCAACTTACCTGCCACATACAGAAGACTTCGCTCAAAAAAGCATTTCAACTCCAATCACTTTCTAGCTGAACTATTTCAAAATAACTGATCCCCTCTAAAATATCTCCCACTTAATGAAGCAGTAGCATACTTCAACTCCACTTTCCTATCTATCCTAGATAACCATGCCCCAAGTCAAACTATTAGAACCAAGGCTAAACCTGCTCCCTGGCTAACCTACAACACTAGGCAGAAAATCAATCAGTGAAATAAATCTTGGGCGAAATGGCGTTCCACCAAGAACCCAACTGACCACCAAAACTTCAGACAACTTAGAAACAGTACAAAAAAAGCCATCCTGACAGATAAAAAAAATACTACCTCCAATTTCAACAAACCTCCAAAAAGGAACCTAAAAAGTTCTGGGCCAGTATGAACAATCTCCTATCCTCAGGCCAACCTATCACACCCAACCCTCAAGACTCTAACCCAGACAACCCCACACAAATAGCTAATAACTTAAATTCATTCTTCACTAATAATATCCAAACCCTTGCTAGTCACCTAACTCCTGACACATCTAAGCTACTCTTACCTGCTATAAATGTATCTCCATCCTTTCATTTTCAACCTGTATCAACCTCCTTCATCTTATCACTGCTCAAAAAGCTAAGACCAACCACCCCCTCTGCTGACAAACTCCCAGCTGAATTCCTACAAATAGGAGCCAAGGCTATTTCCTACCCCATCTCTATACTGATAAATCAATCCATTAATGAAGGAATTTTCCCCTCTATCTGGAAGATATCTCACATCATCCCTCTACACAAAGGAGGCAAATCTAATGACCTTTCTAACTTTTGTCCTATAGCTCTTCTATCACCTATAACTAAAATCATGGAAAAATGTATCCACAAGCAGCTTCTTAACCACCTTCTACATCATAACCTACTTGCCAACTGTCAGCATGACTTCAGACCCTTCCACAGCACTACCACTGCACTACTCTCCTTTACCAACACAATCAACTATAACTGCAACAATAACTACCTATCATCTGCAGTCTTCATTAACTTATCTAAAGCATTTGACATGGTTAATCATAAACTTCTTCTACACATACTAAAATCTCTCTCACTTGATCCTCCATCCATAACCTGGTTCACATCTTACCTAGAAAACCGCCAGCAAACACTTCTCTGGAAAAATACATTATCTAATCTCCTTTCTATATCTTTGGGTGTACCTCAAGGCTCCATCTTAGGCCCCCTTCTATTTTCTATCTTCATCAATGACCTACAATCTGCTATCCCAAAATCTACCTGCATACAATATGCAGATGATTCTACCATAGTCTGTTCTGCCAACTCACTAAATGAACTTCAGTCACTCACCCAAAAAGCTTTTATCACTGTTGAACAATGGTTCTGCGACTGTTGCCTACTCCTTAATGCCAAGAAAACCAAACTGCTACTGTTCTCACCTTCACGCAAAACTGCCCCACTCAATTTAACTCTTACTTCCACTGACAACACACTTATTTCTCCAGACTCGACAGCTAAACTATTAGGAATAACAATTGACAATAATCTCAGCTTTGACCCCCATATCAACAACACTATCAAATCTGTTAATAAAAAAATCGGATCCCTTTACAGAATAAAACCCTTCCTGACACCTGAAGCTAGGACCACCTTAGCCAGATGTCACCTTATCTCTACTCTCCTATACGCTTCTCCCATCTTCACTAATCTCTCCAAAAACAAACTCAAGAAACTTGCAACATCTTACCATAACATTGCTAGATTTGCCACAGGATCCCCATCATTGTCTGAACTTAAAACATCTAGGTTGGCTTGAATTTCCCAACCTACTCAGTCTTCGTCAATTATTAATAGCACACAAGATCTTATACCAACCAACTAAAATTCCTATACTCTCTAACCTCATTTCACCATATAACAACCTGAAACACCTACGCTCTTCCAACAAACTACTGATTAATATAACCAAACCCTCTAACTCTGCAGGTGACTGTCTCTTTTCCAACTCCGTTGGAAAAATTTGGAACAATCTACCCTCTGATATCACATCTCTATCATCCCTCCCTCTTTTTAAAAAACATTTGAAAGTTCATCTCAACAAACACTGGCTTTGCTCCTGCACCTACCCAGCTTAATCCTTCCACTTCCTCTCTATCCATTACTACCTCCTTAATCCTTACCATCTCTACTACCTTAGCCTTGTAAAGTCTACCTCATATATCAACTTTATAGAAATATGTTATCCCTCACATACTGTAGAACTAAAAAAAAAAAAAAAAAAAAAAAAATGTTAACATTTTCTGTTCATTATATTTGTTGAGTTGTGCTCTAACCTTATTTTATTACTATGCATATTCACTAGCTCTTTTTCTATATGTTTCTATTGCTGTATTGTATTGCCTGACTATGTTTAAACCTTTATAATCATTGGAGCTTTTCTCCCCGGGCCTCTACTGAAAATGGACATACATCCAGCTAGACTAGCCCGGTCAACAAATGTTAAATAAATAAATAAAAAAATAAAAATAAATTTTCCATAAACTAAAGAGTGAAATTAGTTAAGTTGTACTTTTAAAGTAAACCAAGGTAAGCATTTGGAAAATTTCACTTCTACACAGGGATTTTTGTCATGTGGTGTCTGACAACAAAACAAGATGTAGCAGAAGAGGGATAAGTATTCTCTTTAAAAAGGACTAGCATCCGCAATGTTTTAGGGAATGGGGGATATTAGGTAGTAAGGATGAAACTGAGTTATTTGGTGCCAAGTCCAATGATAACCTCGATCACCCTTATAAAGAAAAAAGGAACTGTACATGAAAAGATGTCCAGGCTGAAATTAGGGTCCCTTGATGAAACTGTGACTATTTTGTGAACAACTCTCATAACCGCAGTCATAAAAAATTGGAAACATTCAAAAATGTGAATTGAACTCAAAATGAAAATAAAATCAGTTTAAAAAAGTGTTTTGGGCATCATGATGAAAGGAGAAATCTCTGAGATACCACTCGCTCATTCTTAAACCCAAAACCCAATGTTTTGTTTGTCACATTTAAGCTTATTACCCTGAAAATAGGCAGGTGAGTATATAATGAATCTGCTCATGCTGTTAGAGACTGTCTGGAGTGTGGCAATGTTTTTCTTAGAAGCAGTAGCAAAAATGGGAAATCCATATTCAAGTTGAGAAAAGAGAACTCCTTTGCTGATGGCTGCTCTGGTTGGTTAGAATAGAAAGGGGGAGATTGTTTTGGCCCAGAAGAGGAGGGAGTTTATTTCTGCACTCACTCTATCTATGTGGGAATGAAAATTTAATGACTGATTAAGCAATAATCCTAGGTATTTGGAGTTGGAGCTATTTCTATAGAATAATTGTGTTAATCAAAGATAGTTAAAAGAGTCAGGTGCTTGGTGAATTTTCAGTGGAGCTACAAGAAGCATAGTTTTGGCCTTGGAGGTGTTGAAAAGTAGTTTATGACTAATGAGTCTTTGGTGGAGTTCATGTATGTCAGAATGTAGTTGGGACTGAATGCTGGTATGACAGTGACCTGATTAGTAAATGACCATGTCATCAGCATAGAGGATGAGTGGAAGATAGGGGAAGCCACAAAGATGTTTGCTAAAGAATATAGGTTCATAGGTTCATAGGTAGGTACTAGGCTATCTGCCCGAGGGCATTTATAAGCCTAGCCAGAGTGTGTCGGCTTTTGCCGCCCCATTGATTAATTAACTGATCCTCTGTCAAGCAGAGCCAATGAAGTGATGCCAGGGATGTATTTTCTGTTACCCATCCACTTGTCAAGATTTCTCTTGAAGAGTGTTAGTGAGGGGCTCTGCTTGATGTAATTTGGAATTTTGTTCCAAAGCATGGGGAGTGTCTGTGGCAGGAATCTATCCCTTCAGCATGTTCTATTTATTGTTGTGGCAAGGTTTAGCTCACTAGAGTGCATGGCTCGCAGTGACTTGGATTTCTTTAGGTGGAGCATTTCCATCAATTCTGAGTTTGACATGGCTTTGTAAGTCAGGCAGAGATCACCTCTGAGTAAGTGATATGGGACTCAGTACAGCCGGAGTTTTTTCAGTCGGGCTGCATAGGACATATGTTTGAGACCAGTAATCCTCTTGATGAGGTACTTTTGTGGTCTTTCCAGCTGTTGGAAGTGTCTTGTGAGGTACATCCCAAATGGGGCATTGTACTCTATGATGGGTCTAATGAGTGACGAGTAGAGGGGCACTATAACCTCTTTATTTCTAGATGCGAACCCTTTACTAATTAGATGGGCCACATAAAAGGATTCCCTAACTATTTTGGCAATATGATTGTCAAAGGAGAGATTACTATCTACCTCGGTCCCCAGATCTCTTATTACCTCTTTTGTATTAAGGGGGCTGCCACCTATGTGGTAATTCGTGGGTGTTTTGTTTTTCCCAAATGGGATGACTATGCATTTTTTGGCATTTAGCTTGAGGCCATTACTTTGACACCAGGTGTCCATCTCAGTAAGGCCCTTTTGGAGGATGTTGTGTCAGCCGGAGAGTCAATTATGGCTCCCAGTTTGCAGTCATCGGCGAACTTGGTTAGACATAGTCCTCCTGTATTTGCCTGTACTTCTGAGAAGTATATGCCAAACAGCAGGGGTCCCAGAACCGAGCCTTGTGGGATACCACTTGTGACTGGTTTAGAGTCGGACCCGGAACCCACTATTCTTACCATGTGAGTTCTGTCTGTAAGCCAGTTGGAACCCCATCCCGTGACGTAGGGGTTTATGTTCAGGCTGGTGAGTTTTTCTGTAATACCTGAGTGGGGAATGGTGTCGAAAGCCTTGGTGAGGTCAAGGTAGGCTGTGTGAACCACCTTTCCCTCATCTATGGCCTTGGTGACTGTCTCAAAGAAGTCAACCAGGTTTAGTAGGCATGATCTGCCCTTAACAAAGCTGAACTGGGTCAGGTCAAGTGTTTGGAGGTTCCCAATGTCTTTGTTAATGAGTTCCATGATGATGCGCTCCATATCCTTGCAGACCAAGCTAGTCGGGCTTATGGGGCGATAGTTACCAGGATCAGTTGTGGCCACTCCTTTGTGGAGAGGAATAACCATTGCTGTGCGTTATTCTATGAGCACATAGCCTGTAGACAGACTGAAGTTGAACAGCGTGTTTAGGTGGAGGATAGTTTTTTCTGTAGTTCATGCAAGATGCAGCCTGGGGCAACATCTGGTCTCATTGACGCTGTGCTTTTGGCTTTTGAAAGGGCTGTTTTCACCTATGTGTCTGTAATTTTTGGGACACTACACTTTTCCAGTATTGTTGTGGGCCCATTTGGAGGTGAGACTGGGGGGGTGAAGTTTGCACTGAATCTATCTGCCAGGATGTTGGCAATATCAGTAGGTTCAGTATATTTTGTGCTATTTTGCACTAGTTCAGTGCATATCTGCGAGTTGCCACTTAGATTCTTAACATAGCTAAAGAAGACTTTGTGGTTATCTTTTGAATCCTTGACTATTTTTCTTTCGAAGTTAGCCTTGGATGATTTCATGAGAGACCTCAGTTTCTTACTGATACTGATCAGGGATGTCTTTCCTTCTTGGGATTTGCTTTTTTTCTGAACTAGTTTCCTCCTTCTATTGTATAGCCTGTTTATTGCAGGGGTCCACCAAACTGATTTCCTTCTCTTAGAGGACTGAGTCTTGGTTTTGCTATGGATGGCATGATCCATGCATCCTTGTATGTGCTCATAGAGTGCATTTGTAAAGGTTTCTGCATCTTGGGCAGCGTTATCCTTTAGCGTGTGGACTGTGAAACTTATCGCCTCTGTCTTAAGTAAGGTGAAGTTTGCTTTAGAAACGTTTTTTTACAGTGATTTCCTTAGTTGGGGGTGGTGGTGGGGTGTGGACATCCAGAGTGATTAGTTTATGGTCTGATCTAACCAGTGACGGGTTAACCTCCAGTGTGGAACACCTGTCGCCCATGTTGGTGATGATCAGGTCCAACATGTTTTCACCTCTGGTAGGGGAGTTTACCAGCTGATCCAGGGTGCTTGAGTTGATGAATTCCAGGAAGTGCTGGACCTGGGAATTTGTACTCGAGTAGTTTTCCCAGTGAATGGCAGGGTACTTGAAATCGCCCAGTATCAGTGTGTTTGGTAGGACCTTCATGTTTTCCAGTGTCTCCAGAAAGGTGGAGTGGTGGTCCTGGGTCATGGAGGGTGATCTGTAGCAGGCCACAATTTGCATTGCAGATTTGCCTGATGTTAGTTGCACATGACTGATCTCAGAGGTATCATGCTGCGCCACTAACCTGGAGGTGTAGGTATCCTTGAAGAATATGGATACATCCCCTCCTTTTGTGTTTCGGTCCGTGTTCTGTGGCTGAAATGTGTGGTATGAGTTGTAGCCCGGTAGTGCTGGGGTACTCTCTGGAGCCTTGAACCAGGTTTCAGTTACTGCACAGATGTTGACATTCTCCATACTGAGGAGTGCTTTGAGGGCGTGCATTTTGAGATTTACACTCCTGGCATTGAGTAGCATAACCCTCAGTTTTTTGTTAATTGTGCTGCTTATGGAGGTGGGTTTGACTTTTGAGCCTTGCCTAAAAGAGGCACTATGGGGGCAGCAAGAGCCTTGGCCAGTATTCGAAAGCCTAGGGGTGACAGGTGCAAGCCATCTCTTGTGAAGCAACGCAGCCTGTCGAGCATGTTGTCCCATGCTGATGACACTGGATCCCCTTTGAATGACACCAGAAGCTTAGCAAATTGTTGAAATTAATCATTTTTTTTCTTTATACTGAGGTATCATTCTTGGTGAGGGCAGGATGCTACTCAGGGTCAGGGTCATACCAGCCTGGGCTACATGATCAGAGAGCTCTTCTATGTCTCTTTTCATGTAGTCCAGGGAGGTACGTCTCAGGTCATTCACACCAACATGAACAATGATAGAATCATATTTGTACTTGTTCTGGAGTGACCTGAGTTTTGTGTTATGTGGCAGATTCTGGCTCCTGACAGACAGCTAACAATAACCTTCTGCTTGTCCAGCCTAGTAAGTGGGATGTCAGTGTGCCTGACTATAGAGTCACCTATTACTAGTGTGTTAGGTATGTTATTTTGTCTTAAGGGCTGTGGTTGTGCGGCACACTGATTTTGTGTTTTATGTGTTGTCTGGTTTGTGACGGGAAGTGCAGGTTGTTTGGGTGTCTGCTTTGGAAGTCTCTGATGCTTTTGCAGGTTTTTATTTAGAGCCTCCGAGTATGATTTTGTGTATTTATGTGTATTTTTTGCCAGTGCTGTTTTAGTAGGTCTGTGTGCGTCTGGAGTTGTGGTGCAAGTGTTAACCTTCTCCTCTTGACTGTCTGTTCCAGCCTTGGGTGGAGACAGCTTAGCTTCCAGTTTGGCTGTATAATTGCATCTCTCGTATATGTTAGTGTTTTGTGGTAGGAAGAGTGGGTTGTCTGTGTACATGAGGCAGTTGTAACATTGCCTCAGGATACCCAGATTCACCAGCTGGACTGGAGAGTGCACCTGAAGTTGCCCTTTGGTCATGCCTGAATAGTAGGAAGAGCTGCTTAGCCGCTTGGTTGGTGAGGGGTGAATAAAGAGCCTTGCCCTGCTGGGCAATCAGTGTCAGGGTATATTAGTGCTTGCTATTAGGTCTGAGCAAGTGCTGGGCTGTAAGATGCTTTTTGAGTGCTTATGTTGAGAGCTAGACTAGTTTCAAGGGAAAAAACTGAAGATGAGACTTAGTGGAGCCGGGAATAATTTAACCACAACTAACTGGCACTGCCCAGTGCGCAAAACTGTGCAAACACAGTTTTTATAGTAGAGAAATGAAAGAGATAGAAATTAGCCCAAAATGGCGAAAAAACTACTAACTTCTAGGCTGGAACCACTCCTCCAGGGACAGATAGGTTGCTCAAAGCTCACCTCTCTCACAGGTGAACAGAGAAACTTCCTTCGATCCAAGTAAGGTATGGGCAACTCAGAAACTAATATCACAGCCCTGAATTCAGAACTAGCCTGAAAACTGGACTATACTAGCTTAGAAAGGTGGGAAACAAGGAATTGTTTTGTTCTTTTTGTTTTTTTGAAAAGATAAGGCAAAAACAGTAAAAAATACAGTGAAAACAGCTTTAAACGACTACAAACGATCAGAAAAGGCTATCGTACTTTAGTGTGTAGCCTACAACAGTTAAACAAATTATTTAAACAAAAAACAACTTTTTAAAAGTTCAAGCAGTCAAATAAGTACAATATGTGAAAAAAACAAGCTTTTAAATCACAATAAACGTGGGAAAATCTGCGTTTAGGCGGAAAGCAGTTAAGTACAGCAAGAAAGTACAGAAAACTGATACTTAATCACTCCAAAGTCTCTCTCCTAAGCTAGAAGTCTTGTATCATTTTAAGGCTTTCTAGTGCTACCCAGTAGGTTAGTTACAGGAAAGATGGGAAACAAGTGCAGATGTGGTCTTTTAAACCAGAAAGTTGAAAGAGATGGACAAACTATCCAAATGGTCAATAAACTACAATTTCTGGGCCAAGAACCTCTCCTCTCATGGTAGACAGGCTACCTAGTGCTTACCACTCCCACTGATAAGCTAGAAGGCTTTCATCCAACATAGAAAGGCTTGCGGGGCTCAGAAGCTTACCAACAGTCCTGGATACAGCAACTCTGTATCTGGACTAGGTTAGTTACAGGAAGGGTGGAAAACAAGCGCAAGTGCAGCTTTTAAACCAGAACATTGAAAGAGATGGAAAAAAACTGTCCAAACAGCCAATAGCTACAATTTCTGGGCCAGGAACCACTCCTCTTGTGGTAGATAGGTTACCTAATGCTTACCACTCCCACTGATAAGCTAGAAGGCTTCCCTCCAACACAGAAAGGCTTGGGGGGCTCAGAAGCTTACAAAGAGCCCTGGAATACAGCAAATCTGTACCTGGACTAGACTAGTTACAGGAAAGGTGGGGAACAAGTACAAATGTAGGCTTTTAAGCCAGCAAGTTGAAAGAGATGGAGAACTGCCCAAACGGCCAAATAAATTACAATTTCTGGGCCAAAACTCACTCTTCCCGTGGAGGATAGGCTACCTAGTGCTTACCACTCCCACTGATAAGCTAGAAGGCTTTCCTCCAACACAGAAAGGCTTCGGGGCTCAGAAGCTTACTAGCAATCCTGGATACAGCAACTCTGTAACCGGACTAGGCTAGTTATAGGAAAGGTGGGAAACAAGCACAAGTAAGGCTTTCAAACCAGAAAGTTGAAAGAGATGGAAAAATACTGCTCAAACAGTCAATAGCTACAATTTCTGGGCCAGGGACCACTCCTCCTGTGGTAGATAGGCTACCTGATGCTTACCACTCCCACTGATAAGCTAGAAGGCTTCCCTCCAACATGGAAAGGTTTGGGGGGGCTCAGAAGCTTACAAAGAGTCCTGAATACAGCAAATCTGTACCTGGACTAGACTAGTAACAGAAAAGGCAGGAAACAAGCACAAACACAGGTTTTTAAATCAGAAGGTTGAAAGAGATGGAAAAGCTTCCCAAACGGCCAATAAACTATCATTTCTGGGCCAGAAACCACTCCTCCTGTAGTAGATAGGTTACCTAGTGCTTACCACTCCCACTGATAAGCTAGAAGGCTTCTCTCCAACACAGAAGGGCTTGGGGAGCTCAGAAGCTTACCAACAGTCCTGGATACAGCAAATCTGTACCTGGATTATGCTAGTTATAGGAAAGGCAGGGACCAAATGCAAAACGAGCTTTTAACCAGAAAGTCGAAAGAGATGGAAAAACTGCCCAAACGGCCAATGAACTACAATTTCAGGGTCAACACCCACTCTTCCCGTGGTAGTTAGGCTACATAGTGCTTACCACTCCCACTGATAAGCTAGAAGGCTTCCCTCCAACACAGAAAGGCTTGGGGGGCTCAGAAGCTTACCAACAGTCCTGGCTACAGCTAGTCTGTATCTGGACTTTACTAGTTACAGGAAAGGCAGGAAACAAGCTTAGAATTTTTTTTTTTGTTACAGAAAAGCAGCTAAAACAGCAGTAAATACAATTCAAATTGTAGTGCAGGCCAGCACACCAGTGTAGCAACACTACGGCAAATACAGTTCAAATAAATGCAATTAAATTAACAAATGACTAAAAAACAAGTGCAGAAGGCAGTAAATTAGAAGGCTACTAACAAGCAGTAATAAGTGCAGAGTAAGAGCGACTTAACAGATAACACCCGCTCAAAAGAGTAACTAAGACAGTTACAGTAAGAACAGAAGAATACAATATATATATATATATATATATATATATATATATATATTTTTTTTTTTTTTTTGAGGGAAGGAACAGAGCAGGATTAAGAGGCTACAGGGGTTGTCCTTCCCAAATGCTCTCTTTGTACACAGTATGAGTGCCTGAAATCAGTATATGATCTCACTGCACTCAGCTGAGTGAGGAAATGAGATGGGCCCAGAAGGAGTATTCAAATACAAATCTACAAGAGGGGCAGGCAATTTCAAAGCCACCAACATTAATACCAAAACAAAAACAGGGAGGGTGAGTGGGGAACTAATTGTAGAGAGACAACCACAATTCAGTTGAGTTAATATTCAGTGAAAAGCACAAATAAATAAATTAAATACAGTACTATATGCAAAAGAGGAGATGAAAGTGTACTTAAATTCACTTATACGTCCAGCTGATTTCAGGTAGATGTTAGCCGGCTAAAGCTCTGATATTAAGCAGAGATAACTCAAAATGTACCACTTATATAAGGCAAGACAGGATGTCAGTGATGAGCAGAAACTACCCCCCACTGCTATCAATGGCTACACAGAAATTCTAAGAAGTACTCTGTAGAGAGACAGCCACAACTTCAGTTGAGTTAATATTCAGTGAAAAACACAAATAAATAAATTAAATACAGTACGATATGCAAAAGAGCAGATAAAAGTGTACTTAAATTCACTTATATGTCCATCTGATTTCAGGTAGATGTTAGCCGGCCAAAGTTCTGATATTAAGCAGAGATAACTCAAAATGTACCACTTATATAAGGCAAGACAGGATGTCAGTGATGAGCTGAACTTACCCCCCACCGCTATCAATGACTACACAGAAATTCTAAAAAGTACTCTGTAGAGAGACAGCCACAACTTCAGTTGAGTTAATATTCAGTGAAAAACACAAATAAATAAATTAAATACAGTACTATATGCAAAACAGCAGATAAAAGTGTACTTAAATTCACTTATACGTCCAGCTGATTTCAGGTAGATGTTAGCCAGCCAAAGCTCTGATATTATGGATAAGAGAAGGGGGCAAGAATCATTGTGGTACACCTTTGGTAATAAGTGTAGATTCTAATAGTATCTGTGAGGAACCTTTTAAACCCGGGATTGGTATCCAGACTGATACCAGCTTCTTTGTGTTTGTTTTGCAGAAGATAATGGTCACTGAGGTCAGTGAGTTTAAAACTGGCTTTGTCAGGTCTATAAAGAGGGCACCTGAAAGGAGATCTCTATCAGTGTTTTGCATGATGTCATCAGTTAGGGACCAAAGTGCTGTCATAGTACTTGATCCAGGCCAGAATCATTGCTGTTTGGAGGACAGCAATTGGTAATGCTCAATATACATAGAAAGAGTTGGGTGCAGACTATCTTTTCTAGACATTTGCCCAGAGTTGGGAGGTTGGTTATTGGACAGAAGTGAGAGGTATCTCTTGGGCTGGTTTGTTTGGAAGGGGTTTAAATATGTCAGTTTTACAAATCTGTGGCATAATGTTTTGTGTGGGACATAGATTGTATATATAGGTGAGTGTTAAATAAAATCAAGAATTCAATACACAGGAGGTTCAGATTCAAAAGTTTACTAGTGTACACCAGGAGGCAAAAAACATACAAGTACAGAATTTTGTCTAACATGAAACAGGAAGCACACAATTTTATATAGGTTTAACATTCAAGCTGTGCCCACCTTACTGACATGGTATGTCACAGGGCATTTACATCACTTTAGCTTACAGTCCTCTATTCATAAAAATTGCTGATGCTGTATATTTTAAAAAAGTTTTCCTCTGGTAACAATACGGCCTTGCTATCCACCTGGTCAGACACAATGTCTTTCTGTAAAGATACTTCTTCAAGGGTTCATATCAGTTCGAATACAATAGCAGATTCAGTCTTTTAATACACATCTTTGTTCTCTGTTAGACTTTCCCACCAGCTGCATGCTATCTCAGTGATACATATACAAGGCCAAATCATCCCAGCAGGAAAGAGCAGAAGATTTCATTATTTTGCACATTTAATTTCCTGACCCAGCAGATAATCACTTGTGAAAAGCATGAACATTAAAACTTGCTAAGCTAGCATCTGCCAGGGTCGAAGGTCAACTTGCTTCAAGCCACACTGCAGTTTCAAAACTACTTACATTTAAACATGAATTAATCCACTCTACTATATGATTAATAGAATAAAATGCATTATATACTACTTTGCTTTTAAACTAGCATTTCTCATATATTCAAATACACATTTTTCTAACATTTTCCCCCCATTAATACTTTTTATTCTATTTTGAAGTATGCATAGTGTCATTTCATCTCCCAACTTCTTCCACTTAGGATTTTTAGCTAGGTGAGACATTCAATCTATACTTCAGAAAAAAATGTCATCTGAGATCAATCTTTCAATCTCAATATCTTGGTACAAAGTTTCAGTAACAGATACATCAATAAAGTCTTTGATCAATCTTTTCATGCAGGGAATTCCACAGCAAACACATGCTCCTATTAGGAGTATACCCACACAAATGGCAATCAGAATATTCATTAGGATGGAACCCCACCCACCAAATAGAGTCTGGAAAAAGTCCGTCAGTGGATTTGGGCCTGGTTCAGTCATGGCTGATACTTGCTGAATTACCTCTAGGTGATTATTAATTTCATGCCTGTTATCTGGTATATACGCACAGCATTATTCTTTGATAAGCCTCTCGCTGCTAGGGTGAAGTCAAGAGCCATTCGATTTTGTAACACAACAGTTCTCATTGCATTTAGTTCATCAGTCACTAGTTCTAGGGCAGAAAAAGTTGCATTACACATTACTTCGAGAAGTTTTGACAACTTCCTCAGCTCCCAGATCGATTTGACTGCTCCATAGGCTGGGAATATTCCTGCCCAAGATATAACACTGTCACTCAAGTCCATATGAGTCAATTTGCTTTTGTCTTTCACAGAATTGTGATCTTTCCAGCCAGCTTCAATCTTTCCAACTGGATTCACAGGTTTTTCTACTGGACCTTCGGGTTTTCGAGCTGCTTCTCTCACGTTTCGTATCTTACCCAAAGGTAATTCTGCAGTATGTCTTATTGCCAGAACCAAATAACCCAAAAAACAACTGCTGGACCAATTCTCAGGTAACCATTTATATGCCTTTTTCCCACAAATAAAATAACAGTTTTCTTCTTTAGTACTAATACGCATCAGCCCTGCATGAAACATTTTCTGATCTATAACTGACAATTGTTTAAACAAAACTGGATTCTTGCGAATGTCATTCATGGTTGTTTTCAATGAGTTCAAATATGAATCATAATTAGTATTGCAAAGAGTATTGCCATTACTATTCTTAATATAACATCGGTAAGATATGGTTATATTACAAATGCTCCAGCCCACCTGGAGGGTATCATTTTTATAAAAACATACAATTCCTTTTTGTGTGACAGGTAAAAATAAAGCTATTTTGTCCTGTGATCTCACAGTTCCTGTATCAAAGAGTAAATCTCCCAAGTCTCATTTATCCCCAAAGGGACAGCGGACATTATCAGTCCTTCATATGCTGTTGGTATAGCTGTACAAACCCAGCAATTTGAAATATTCATAGTCTCTGCATATACATGCTTCATGGCTAGGTATGTGTTAAAATTTGGATGCCAGTCTATTGACATTTCATCACGCCTTCCCACTTTCACTTGTGTGGTTGTGTGTAGGATAAACCACAGCAAGAGGAAAATTGTCACAATTACAGTCAATAAATGTATACTCAACAAAATGATTATGCAACATCTCTGGGGTTGATCTAAATTTCTATTCGCTTTGTTTTTGGCCATCTCGGTGTGGTTGTGTATCAGTCACAAAGTTTTTATCAAGTTGAAAGTTCTTTACCGGTTTGCAGTGTGTCAAATGAACCCAGAACATCCTCTCGGCCACTCTGACTGCAGTAGGCATTGCCAACAGAACCTGGTATGGTCCTTCCCACTTTGGACTCGCCCAATTCTCCCTTTTCGTCACTTTCAGCCACACAAACGTCCCCGGGGCCAAGACTGCTTCCACCGGTCTGGTCTGTTCCTTATCTGAAAAAGAGTTAAACTGCAAAACAGATTTATTTGTTAAAAGTTTCCTCATATAACTAGCTAATGAACTGTCAGCCTCTTGCTCTGCAGGCATGAGAGCTTTCCACTGAGGCACATAATATGCTCTCCTAAAAACCATTTCAAAGGGAGTCAAACCCTTTACATTTGGAACCGTTCTCATACTCAGCAGTGCTAAAGGCAGACAGTGTATCTAATTCTTTTGGGTCTCCTCAACTAACTTCCTAAGTTTATTTTTGAGGGTACCATTGTACCTTTCCACCAGTCCTGCTGACTGTGGGTGGTAGGCACAATGGTTCTTTAAGGAGATGCCAAAAAATCTCCCAAGTTGCTGAATCGTCTGGTTCACGAAATGTGTGCCGTTGTCGCTATAAATCCTTTCTGGAATGCCAAATCTAGGGATTACTTCTTTTATCAGGGCTTTCGCCACTGTTGCTGCATCCGGGTTTTTGGTTGGAAAAGCTTCTACCCATTTGGAAAACATATCTACAATAACTAAACAGTATTTCTTCCCTTCACATTTGTTCAATTCTATGAAATCCATACAAATAGTATGGAACGGATATGGTGGTATAGGAAAACTTCCTTGCTTGGTTTTAAATGCCCCTTGTGCATGGTGCTTGTTACAAGTATGACAAGCTGCACAAAATTTTTGTGTGTAATTTGTGAATCCATATGTTTGGAATATTCGGTTTACTAACTGTACCATCCCCCATTTTGAGACATGGCACTGCCCATGGCTCAACAAAGCTGCATATCTAAATAAATTAAATGGCGATATCGGTTTTCTCTCTTTGGAAATGTACAGTCCATTCTCAAGAATTGCACCTCGTTTTACCCATTTTTGTTTTTCTGCTTTTGTAGTAAGCATCTGCATTGTTTTTAACATGTCTAAATCTAAAATCTCAGAGGGTTGTAATTCCTCATTCAGAAGTAAAGTTTCTGAGTCTGAGGCTGCTTGCTTTGCAGCTGCATCAGCTCGTGCATTGCCTTTTGAAATCTTATCCTGTTGTTTCGTATGAGCTACACATTTACAAATAGCTACTTTGGCAGGTAGCAGCAAATAAAACAAAACAATACCGCCAGATAAAGCACTCTTATTAAAGTCCAAATAGCTAAGTAAAAAATAATAAAGAGTGCACCATGCAAGGCCAAGCTGAACAAAACTCCAAGACTCTTCAGATAAAATCAATAATCCACGTTTATTGGAAAACAAACACAGAAACTGCAGTGGTATAAGCGCTTTCGCGTTGCTTCTCAACGCTTCTTCAGATATAACTACAATAAACCCCCCCCCTCCCTTTGTACAAAAAACATGATGACATCACAACATTCATTGAAGCAATTAAACAGTTAAAGCAATATAACTTAGAAAATATAACTTAAAAAAATAATAAAATAAATAATAATGAAAGTGTAAATGATTATAATTATAATTAATGCTTAAGGGACCTAGATGTTAAGAAGGGCTTAATGGATAGCCTTTCATTGAGCCCAAATCTATGGGCTTGTAATTTCATTATCCACTTGCCCTCCCTTTCTTCTGTTCTATTTTTTAAATTACCCAACCTTTTTCCTGTGTTGACTAGTTCCAAGACTTGAAAACTAAAACTATGTGTGCTTCCTAATTCTACTATGTGTTTCGCGAGGGCATTTGTAATATTACTTTTGCTGATAGCATAAACATGCTCTCTTATACGCTCTCGTAGCGACCTAGTTGTCATACCCACATAGAACTTCATGCAAACTTTGCACGTTGCTACGTATACTAAATTCATAGATTTGCAAGTGGCATAATGTTTGAATAGATATCTCTTGTTAGTTGTGGGATGTGTAAAGGTGTCAGAAGTAGATACATATTTGCATTGGTTACAGGTGTGGCAAGGAAAAGTGCCTATTTTATGACTCTGGGGTGTGTTAAAATGACCTCGGTCATAACATAACAACCTGTTTAGTGAGGGCATATTCCTGTACGCCACTCTAGGTCTTGTATCAACTAAGGAACTGATCGTGTCATCAGCCATTAAAATGCTCCGATGTTTCCTAAATACATTTAAGATGTTATTGTTCCTATTAGTGAAGGGAATGACAATCCTGCTATGGTTGTCACTATTTCTGCATTTAAAAGGCTGTGAGTGTCTATATGTTCTGTTGATCAAAGGTGCTCCATCCGATTGTCTATGTGAATCCCCCAATGAAATGGCTTCAGTTTATCTAGAATAACTGCCTACCTTATTCTGTTACCCTGATCTATGACCAAATATACAGTACTTCCTTTTGTCCCTGATCTGCAAAAACAAATCTTGACAACAATATACTGTAACCTAGTCCCTGATCTAAAACAGAAAAAAAGTAAATTCTTCCTACCTGAGCCTCCGGTATTGAATCGTCCAATATCCGCTCTTCGGCCACAGATCAGAAAGTGGCTAGCCTCTTTAAACGACAATTCAGTCGGAGGTCTTTTCACCCAAGAAGAACCGTTTCGGTAACTTCTCCTGCGCAGTATTCGACCACCGGTAGACTCTGATCTGCAGCTGTCCAAGGAATTCCGGCTAAGAAGGACCAAACTGTTAAATAAAATCAAGAATGCAATACACAGGAGGTTCAGATTCAAAAGTTTACTAGTGTACACCAGGAGGCAAAAAACGTACAAGTACAGAATTTTGTCTAACATGAAACAGGAAGCACACAATTTTATATAGGTTTAACATTCAAGCTGTGCCCACCTTACTGACGTGGTATGTCACAGGGCATCTACATCACTTTAGCTTACAGTCCTCTATTCATAAAAACTGCTGATGCTGTATATTTTAAAAAAGTTTTCCTCTGGTAACAATACGGCCTTGCTATCCACCTGGTCAGACACAATGTCTTTCTGTAAAGTTACTTCTTCAAGGTTTCATATCAGTTCGAATACAATAGCAGATTCAGTCTTTTAATACACATCTTTGTTCTCTGTTAGACTTTCTCACCAGCTGCATGCTATCTCAGTGATACATATACAAGGCCAAATCATCCCAGCAGGAAAGAGCAGAAGATTTCATTATTTCGCACATTTAATTTCCTGACCCAGCAGATAATCACTTGTGAAAAGTATAAACATTAAAACTTGCTAAGCTAGCATCTGCCAGGGTCGAAGGTCAACTTGCTTCAAGCCACACTGCAGTTTCAAGACTACTTACATTTAAACATGAATTAATCCTCTCTGCTATATGATTAATAGAATAAAATGCATTATATACTACTTTGCTTTTAAACTAGCATTTCTCATATATTCAAATACACATTTTTCTAACAGTGAGAGAAAGACATAGATGTTTCCTGCAGGGCTATATGAACTAGAGGTTTATGCTGACACATGCAGGAGGGAGTCAGTGGAAATATTTTCAAGTAGGATAGAGACCTCATGGTGATGAATGGTGGTGAGTAGGAAATGCAAGATATGTGGTAGGAATGGAGTTTATTGATTGGAGATTGCTACATTTTTTTTAAGGAAATCTGGAGAAAGTTTTGTAATGGCACATTGAATGGTGTGGGTCTGTATTAGAAGAACAAAGCAATGAAAGAGCGACATGTAAAACCCGAAGTCTGGACACAGCGAGGTTATGGAACCAAAAAAAATTATAAAGACAAAATAAAGTAGGGGGCTTTGCCCCCCACAACCCCCGACGTGGGGGGCTATGCCCTCCACACTCTCCTACTTAAATATACCTACTCCGAGATTCCACCACAGTGGAGAAAACAGCAAAGTCCTGAGAACGACCCAGCAATTTTTTTCCCTGGGAAAAAAATCACTGTTCCGTAACTTCACTGATTTCAGACTTCAGGTTTTACATGTCGACGAAAGAGCATTTGCTCTTTCATCGCTTCGCTCTTATAATATTGACCTGAATGGTGTTTGTGGAGAGGGTTTCATGAGGGTATCTTCTTCTTAAAAGAAGGCTACCTTCTTTCCTAAAATGCTTGGGGAAATGTAAGAGATTAATTTGCTTCTTTGGAGATTTCTTTTGTGCCTTCAGATGGGCTTCTTGGCTAGATTATGTAAGGCTGTAAAAGAGATGCAGTTGTCAGGGCTTGTTTCCATTTTTGCCATGCTTCATCCCTTACAATAAGGCGATGATGGAGTTTGATGGATAGCCATTCAGTTTTGATGGGTTTATAAAGTCTGTGAATAAGTGGGAAGAATCTATCTTGCAGCAAGAATAGAATGTTGGTTAGGCTTACACCTGCCGTGTTAGGGTAATCTAAGATGAGTATATGATACCAGTATTGGGCTGTGAGAAAGTTTACTTCCACATTTATGGCAAACTCAGCATTCCTCTAGAGAGGCACACAAGGAAATTTGCAAGATGAACCACATACTTAAACAATCTTATGACCACATAAATAAAAAGAGTTGACTATTTATTTCCCTGCTTCCCATCTAACTAAATATGCATACTATGACACTACAATACCAAATATATATATATATATATATATATATATATATATATATATATGAAAAAACAGTCCCAAAGCTGCAGACGAATCCGTACAAGTGCAAAGACTCAAGTGTAGCACATACACGAGAAGTATTGTATAAGCTTTGCTTCCAAACAACAATCCACGGAGAAAATACGTTAATATAAGACAAATTTATTAAAATAAAAACTAAAACGTAAGCGCTTTCACTATTTAAAATAGCTTCCTCAGACGTTAAACTTTGAAATGTGCTCAACTGATTATATAAAGCATGTACTCACATCTCTCGTTGCTAAAAAATAACGTCACTTCCTATTGACGAAATAAATTTCATGCAATATACATAACATCTGTGTGTTAAAATCATCAATTGTGAACATTGTACAATAAAATAATATGAATATTTTCAAAAACAAATGCACATCATCTGACTTTATATAACCATTGTGTCCTATGCAGTCTCTAGCGTCCGTGCAATGGAAACAATGTCTAACTCACTACACATGCCAGCCGCCATCGCTCATTATTGTCAACTGGGTTACTACAATATATGCATATTAAAATATAAGTAGTGCACCGTGAGATGGTACATTACAAGTCATAATACAAGGCATATATAGGTTGTTGCCTATGATCTGCATGATGTAATTATCTGCAGCAATCTTTATGTAGTGTGATGTTAAATCTTGGTGTAAATATAAATAGCCAGTACCAAGAGAATTACCTGGTGGCAAGTGCATCAAATTCTGTCAATTGTACATATAGTGCTGCAGATCGTAAAAATAAATAAATAAAATATTAAATATACCCAAATCCTCTATAGCAACGCAGCGTCCGTGTGCAGTCATATAGCCATGTCAAATCAAGAATTCAAGCTGTATCTTAAATACCATAACAATGGGTGAATAATAATAAACATTCCTTGCGAGCTATGAAACACTCGGATGCTGTCAAACCAACTTCTACCTTTTTAACCCAGCTCATCAACAATATAAAGCTAAATGTAAATGATACAACATGCGTCCTAAAATTCGATGTTAGAGACAGCGTAATGTTTTATATATATATATATTCCTCTATTTTCTAGGTAGTGTGACCTCAGAGTTTCTATATTTAGCTTGCAGTGGAGGAAACAATCCCCCACACTGGAGGTAGGGATAGAGGTGTAGTTAGCTATTTTTGTTCCCAGTGCCATCCCCATCATGGTATCTGTCCCTTAAGCTGAGGAGCAAAATAAAACTATTTTCTCATTTTATTCTTTAGCATACTGCATGCTATCTTTGCAGAAAGCAGTTGCTGAAGTTTATGCAAGACGTGGAGCCACTACAGAACTTCAGTTCTGACTGCAAATACAATAGCATTATTTATTTATAAATGCCAGTATGAACAGAAGACTGATCAGGATCTGCAGATCATGTCCCCTAACACTTTTCATCTGGGGAGGCTGTCCCCTGTACCCCACCTAGCTAAACCTCAGTGAAGTGGGAAACAGTATAAACACTCTTTTTTTAAATTTAGCAGTATTCTGCTTGAGTGCAGTGACATTCAGGATTCACAGAAATAAGTTACATACTTTAACAAGGCTTGTGCTTCATAGCAATGATACACTTCAGCTTAAGTCAGACACAAATATACAAACCGCAGCAATATGCATGGCAGAGCAGTAAGCTGTGCTATGGATCTTGAATCAATGCAAGGATAAAAAAGTACAAGGCAGCAAATGAGAAGTAAAGCCAACAGCATGCTATGAAAAATAATAATAAAGGCCATGCCATTGCTAGTGCAGACCTCGCAATACTGTAAGGCATTAAGAGTTGGCACATGGTAGGGCAGGTTATCAGCAAGCACAACACAGGACTAACCTGCTGCACAATGCTAATATCTGTCATCTGGTATCCAGTCACCTGGACACTTATTGTTTCCATAAGGGAGGAAAGGGTGAGTGTATGACTACAGGAGATGGGGAATATAACAAGCAGATATACACACAGAAAGATTTTGTTTTTTTTGTTGTAGTTTTAGATTCATAGATTAGTACTAAGCTAACTGCCCTTGCGAGCCATTTTAAGCTTAGCCAATTATCCCTTGTGAGACTCAAACCCTGCACCTTGTGTTTATAAAGCAAACACCTTAACCATTAAAAAGCAGGAGGAAAGTAGGTCTAATTTTTTTTCTGTCAGTTTAGGTACTCCAATGGGTAGAGCAATAGGGAAACAAGGGAAAGAAGGGTGTGGAAGGGGAGGCATTGGAGGACACAAGCAAACACAAAACAGTGCAGATAAATAAGGATGGATATGCATGCAGTAGGAGGGAAGACAGCTGGACAGAGACAGACAGTAGATAAATGATAATGGGGAGGAGATAAGAATGCACCAGCGCTGGGATGTGGCACAATAGGATGGGAAACACCTGAGGATAGGATGAAGTATGGGCAGCATTCCAGCTGCCAATCATCCCAGAGCGATGTCAGAGAGATGCAAAGGTGGTTCAGCTGGCTCTCAATGGCAAATACAGGAGTATACCTCTCAATTGTCTAGATTTTCAGAGAATATCCTGGTTTTTGCCTCATACTTTTGGTCTGTTCCTTACAAAATTTCTGGGTTTATGGCAAATCATCCAGGATTGAAATCATTAAATAGTGACATGCATTTGAGTTTCAAACTTCATATCCTTCAGAAAATGCATGCGAATGCAAAACCCCTTATTCTAGCAAGGTTCTAAGTTTATAAGAGCAATATTTAAAATCTGACCTTGAATTTGGGTCTTTGTCAACCTCCAGTGCTATTTCTGGATTTGCCCAGATTTGTTGTACTTAGAGATTGAGAGATATGAGCAGCAGCCACACCTCCTCTGATAACAAGAGCTTGTTGGTTAAGTATATCTGCTATGTGCTGCAGGAATAGTGTGGTAACAGCTACCCAGTGGACCATCACCTGCACTTCCAGCTCAGACTGACCTTCGTTATATGCCTGGGAGAGGTAAAACCCCTCCTCTGAAGTGCACCCTGTCTTCTCACCTGTCACAGTTGCAACCAGAGGGGGAGAGTCTGCAAGCACTTAATATGCCTGTGTTTCTTTGGCTTCCTGATCTGCAAGAAAGAGACACAGTGAGAAGGATAACATTGCTGAAGATGTCCTACAAATGGCACAAGGAATATAGCATGGCATAGTAGGTAACTGCCACATTAATCAACCTTCTGCAGCAGCCATTATTGTTGGCCTCTTGCTCTGCCCATGCAGAAAGACATAAGGGACAAAAGAGCTGCCTTATACAGCTGCAGGTGACACCCAGAATGTGCTACAGAATTGCATTCCTATATATTATATGCTGGATAGTTGAGACCTAGAGACATGCCCTAATCTATGCAACAAGGCTGCAGCCTTAGATGTCCATGCATGATAACAGAAGCTTGAAGTGGTGTCCATAACTTTACAACTGATAAGCTATGTCATAACTCCACAACAAGTAGTAGCACCAAGGCAGATACACAAGGAACAGGCACAGTCCACAGACAGTCTCCTACAGAACCTACATATCTGAATGACAGAAAAAATGTTAAAAGTACACTTAGCTACAGCAAAACATCCAGGCCTTTCCTGCCTCACTTCCACTTCCTGCTGCTATTGATCTTTAAGGGGGTGGTGTAGCAGGTCATTATACTGGTGTCTACATTGTTCACCTATTCTGGGTATGACAATATTTTTACTAAGCAGTTCATCTAGGTAATACAATGCAACCTCCTTATGAGCTGGATCTAGAAAGGGAGTCAGAAGCATTGTGTACGTGATATGCAGAACACTATCTTGCTCTCCTTCGCACCCCAGGCAGGCACTCTGTAAAAGACATTAACATCAGCAGCTCTCGGTTTGAGATTCACACTACAAATGTGAAATCTGAATCATGAACAGTGCAGAGTAATACAGATCCAAAGTTGGACATGCATCTGTTTGCAGGCAGCATGCACATCCCTTCAGTCACAGTGTAATGGCTGCATGTTGTGCACCCTATCTGCATGTTATGCTGCCCGTGGACTTCACCACAATTCAGCATATCATAGGCATATGGGAAACTTATCCTCATTTGCAAATGCTCTGTACCATTTTAAATGCCAAACTGCACACCAAAAAGGAGCAGCAGAAGTACTAATATAGCATTTTGTACTCACTTTCTGGCAACAGATAACCAGAGCTGTCAGAAGACACAATCCTGTGGCATTACACAATGGACTGCAGCACCAAGGTAACCAGTATATCTCTGGTTTGTTGTATATGTGACCCTTTGCCTTTTAACAGAGCAGAGGTACACACATTAACCTGTAATATTGTCTCCATGCAATGTGTTCCTGTCCTAAATGTCCTACATACACATGCTATGACCTTGTGATTTGTGTAGAACTGTCATAGGCCCTCAATGTGTAATGCCAGTATCATATCACAGTAGATCATTGGCAAATGTTAACTGCATTGTTTTCATAGGTCCATAGGTTCATAGGTGTTTACTAGGCTAACGACCACAAGGGCTTTTTAAGCCCAGCCATTCATCCCAAATCTCTGACGAGTTCTGATACCCTTGTTAACTGTAAGTATGGGCCTGGGAGATGAACCATTTACAGGTTACTTGTTTGCATCAGAGACTCTGCTTCACATGGATGGGGAGCTTGTTCCATAGACAGGGTAGTTTCTGGGATACATGGCTATCTTTCCAACAGGTCCTATTTATATCACAGGAAAGGTTTAAGTCTTTAGAATGGGTAATTCTGGTACCATTTGTTTTGTGGATACGCAGGAGGTCCATCAGAGTGGGTCTGACAATGCCCTGTATGCCAGGCATAGATCTCCCCTCAAAAGCCTGTAGGAGACAGAATACAGGGATAGGGCCTTGAGGTAGTCTGCATAGGACATATTACTTATGCCCTGTATTCTTTTAGTGAGAAACCTCTGTGGACATTCCAGTTGCTGGATATGCCTGGTTAGGTGCATACCAAAGGGGAGATTTTACTCAATGATAGATCTGATTAATGCCAAATATAGTGGAACAATGACTTCCTTGGACTTAGATGCCATACCATTGTTTATAAGAATGATTTCCTCACCACTGTAGACATGTGATGATCAAAGGCTAGAATACTATTTATGTGTGTCCCTAAGTCCCTGACTACTGGGTCAACTCCAAGGGGTGTGTTCTCAATATGATAGGTACCAGGGATGAATGACTTCCCAAAGGATACCATTATGTGTTTCTTGGCATTTAGTTTTAGTCCATGACTCTGACACCAGTTGTTTGTCTGTGTCAGCCCCTCCTGGAGAACATTTGTCAGTGTGAGACTAAATGACAGCTCCTAATTTGCAATCATCTGCAAATTTAGTCAACCAGAGACCAATGACATTGGCCTTGACTTCTGAGAAGTAAATGCCAGAAAGGAGCAGTCCAAGGACTGATCCCTGAGGGACTTCACTTGTGACTGGCCTTTTTGTAGAGGTGGACTCCCCAGTTCTAACTTCCTGGTTCCTGTCTGTGAGCCAGTTGGCTATCCACTGGGTGACATATGGGTTTGTACCCAATCTCTTGAGTTTGTCAACAATGCCTGAGTGGGGTATTATATCAAATGCCTTTGTCAGGTCAAGGTAGACAGTGTGAACGATTTTACCCTCATCCATTGCTTTGGTGACCTTCTCAAAGAAGTCCACCAGGTTGAGTAGGCATGATCTGCCCTTTACGAAACCAAACTGGATTGGGTCCATTGTCTGGAGGTTTACTATATCTCTATTGCTCATCTCCATGATAATTATTTCCATGCCTTTACATATAAGACTAGTAAGACTTATGAGTCTGTGGTTTTCAGGTTCTGTAGATGGCCTACCTTTGTGCTGAGGGATGACTGTTGCCTTTCTCCATTCATGAGGCATGAAGCCTGTTTGGAAGCTACAGTTAAATAGTAATTCCAGAGGCTCTGATAGGTCATGTTTCATGCTATTTAGAAGGCATCATGGGATATTGTCTGGGCCCATTGATGCAGTGTTCTTGGTCTTAGAGAGAGCATTAAGGACCTGTTCCCTAGTGATAGTAGGGGGAGTTATATTCAATGATATTTCCTGAGGAAGGGTTGAGGGTGAGAGAGGAGTAAAGTCAGAGCTGAATTTATCAGCCAGGAGGTTTGCTATATCTTCTGGCTCAGTATAGGTGGCTCCATTTACAATGCGCTCTGCACACAATTGTGTATTGCCTTTGAGGTTGGAAACATAGCTAAAAAATGCTTTGTGGTTGTCCTTGGCCTGGGAGGCTAAACTTACCTCAAATCTGGCTTTGGTGCATTTTATTTGTCCTCTGAGTGCTTTATTTAATTTAATGAGAGTACTTTTATCCTGCTGGGTGCTGCACCTCCTAATTTTTGCCATGATTTTCTTCCATCTGTTATACATCCAATTGATTTTGTGATTCCACCAGGGTGGTTTGTTTTTAGAGTTAGTTCTGTACTTCTTCCTGGTGGGTACAGCTGCCTCTATACAGCTATTAACATGCTTATACAAAGTTTCTGTGTACAGTTCTGTATAGGCAAAAGTGTCCTCAGGGTTAATAGGGTCGTGAAATTTTGCCAGGTTCTCACTTAATAGCCGGTGGTTAGCCTTAGAATAGTTTCTGAATATTCCTGGTTTAACTGGGGGTCCAGGTTTTATTTTTACTTCAAAGGAGACCATTTTGTGGTCTGACCTTACCAGGGAAAACATTACAGTAGGGGATGTGCAGCACTCTCCCATATTAGTGAGGATCAGATCCAGTATGGTTGCAACCCCTGGTTGGTGTATTGACTATCTGGTTCAGGGAGTTTGTGTTTACAAAATCCAGGAATCTCTGTGCATGTATGTTTGATGTCATATAGGATTCCCAGTTAATAGTGAGGTAATTAAAGTCACTCATGAATATGGTATTGGGTTAGATGGTTAGTGTTTCTAATAAATTTAAATACATTGTATGGCTTTCCTGGGTCATAGAGGGGGGCCTATAGCTTGCAAGAAAGTGGTATTGGATTTTACCTGTGGTGATTTGAACATGGAGCAGCTCGAGTGTATTGTCCTGTTGGACCAGCCTTGAAGTATCTTTATTTTTGATGTAAATAGAGACACATCCATCTTTAGTCCCTGCCTGTGAGGTAGCTGGTCTAAATGTATGGAAGGCATTATAACCCTGCACTGTTGGTGTGCTGTCCACAGCTTTAAACTACGTTTCTGATACTGCACAGATATCAGCATTCTCTAGGGTAAAGAGAGCTTCCAGGGAGGGGAGTTTTTTGTTTGGGTTCCTAGCATTGAGCAGTAATACCTTTAGATTTTCTTGGTTTTGATTTGCTATATCAGAAGTGCTTTCAGTTTGGCATTGCCTAAAATAGGCACTATGGGGGAAGACAATGTTTTAGCTAATATTCGAAAGCCTAGAACATTGTTCTACTAGCAGTATTTTGTGAAAAAGAACAGTAAAAAAAAAGTTCTCATCAGCAATAATTACATATGTACATTTTGTTAGTTGTGAAAAATAAGGACAGAGATCACAACAAAATACCGTACGTCAAGGGATACCATTTGTTATTACCATGCTTTCTGAGGGTCTGACGTAGGAGAGAAAAGAGAAGGCTGGATGTAGCATATTTTAGGATTATGTAACACATGGACAGAGCCAAGACCTTATAAGATGAGCCTTTAAGGAGTTTTTGAATTGTGTGGTATTTGATGCAGAAGTCACGGGGGGAGGGGGTTATTCCAACTTTTAGCTATACTGTGTGAAAACAGAACTTTACCTGCTGTGTTGCTGGCTGAGGAGATAGAGAGGAGTGATTTGGTGGCAGAGCGGAGTGGATGATTTGGTTCATAGGTTCATAGGTTCATACTAGGCTATCTGCCCTGGGGCAATTATAAGCCTAGACAGCTTCTGTATGGCTTACGCCACCCCTTGATTTGAGTATACTGTGCCCTTTTTAAGGTTTAGTTTACTGTGCCTCTGTCTAATAGTGACACGGGAGTAATCCCTGGGACAAACCTATGATCCCCCATCCACCTATCGAGATTCTTCTTGAAGAGATTCAGTGAGGTGCTCTGCCTCACATGAACTGGAATTCTATTCCAGAGCGAAGGGAGCCTCTGGGTTATGAACCTGTCCCTCCAGCAAGTTCTATTTATTTCTGTGCTGAGGTTCAAGTCCCTCGAGCGTGTGGCTCTAAGGGATTTAGATTTACTGAGGTGGAGCATGTCCATTAATTCTGGATTTGACATAGCTTTGTATGTCAGGCATAGATCGCCTCAAGTAGGCGGTATGCAACTGAGTAGAGCTGGAGTTTTTTTTAACCGAGCAGCATATGGCATCTGTTTGAGACCCTTGATCCTCTTGGTGAGATACTTTTGGGGTCTCTCTAATTGCTGCAGGTGTCGGGTAAGGTACATCCCAAAAGGGGCATTGTATTCTATGATGGGCCTGATGAGGGATGAATAAAGGGGCACGATTACCTCTCTTGATCTAAATGTGAAACCCTTCGTGATGAGGTGGGCTATATAGAAGGTCTTTCTAACCACTTTGGCAATGTGGTTTTCAAAGGAGAGATTGCTATCAACTTGGGTCCCCAGGTCCCTAATAACTTTCTCTGTACTTAATGGGTTTCCGCCTATGTGGTAATTTGTGGGCACATTGTTTTTGCCAAAGGGTATGACTATACATTTTTTGGCATTTAGCTTTAAACCATGGTGCTGGCACCAGTTATCTGTCTCTGTGAGACCTTTTTGAAGGATGTTTGTGTCAGCTGGAGAGTCGATTATGGCGCCCAGATTGCAGTCGTCTGCAAACTTGGTGAGCCATAGTCCTTCCACATTTGCCTGTACCTCGGAAAAGTATATACTGAACAAGAGTGGTCCCAGGACAGAACCCTGTGGGATGCCACTTGTGACCAGTTTCGAGTCTGACATGGCTCCAGCAACTCTCACTCTGTGGGTTCTGTCTTTGAGCCAGTTTGCGACCCATCTTGTGACATAGGGGTTTATATTTAAGCTGGATAGCTTACCTATGATGCCCGAGTGGGGTATTGTGTCAAATGCCTTTGCAAGGTCCAGATAGGCTGTGTGGACTACCTTCCCTTCATCTATGGCTTTGGTGACTGTTTCGAAGAAGTCAACCAGGTTCAAAAGGCAGGATCTGCCCTTGACAAAGCCGAACTGGGTAGGATCTAGTGTCTGTAGGTCCGCAATGTCTTTGTTTATGAGCTCCATGATGATCCTCTCCATAGCCTTGCAGACAAAGCTAGTCAGGCTTATGGGGTGATAGTTTCCAGGGTCCGTAGAGGCTCCACCTTTGTGGAGTGGGACCACTGTTGCTGTACGCCATTCTGTGGGCGCATATCCTGTAGTGAGGCTGAGATTGTATAGCTGTTTTATTTGAGGGATTAGTTCCTCTTGGAGTTCATGTAGGACGCAACCTGGGACGCCATCTGGTTCCATGGAAGCAGTGTATAGTTAATCAGTAATTCCCTTAGAGCTGGAGTTTTGTCAGGATGTTTTAGGCTGTTATATGCTATGACTAGTTGGTGACAGGTTAATAACTGTGGGAATTCAAACCACTGAAGTTGCCTAAGAGGTATACAATAATGGGTTCTAAAGGGGGCATTTTTTCCAAACTTGGCAATTTTGTTATAACAACACTCAAGTTTGTCAAGGTCAGATTTTCTAACATAAGTCAGAATTGGTGCTGCATACATTAATGTGGAAAGAAGGTGGGTTTGAGCTAGGGTGACCTGAGCCTGATCTGACAGAAAGTTTTTATGTCTGTATAGGGAGCACATTTTTTTGTGTACCTTTTTAATAGTTTGAGAGATATGGATGTCAAAGTGGAGATTGTTATCTATTTCAATGCCAAGGAGTTTGGTGTGGAGAGAGGGTGAAATGACAGTTCCATTGCTGGAGGAGATAGAGAAGGAGAGTGGAGGGTTTTTTATTTATTTGGGGTAAATAGAAGTAATTTAGTTTTGTTGGGATTTAAGATAAGTTGAATATTAGTGATCCACCTTTCCACTGAGGCAAAAGATTCTTGGGCAAGATGCTTTAGAGTGGTAAGAAATGGGGCAGAGCAGATTAGGGTCGAATCGTCTGCATACTGCATGAGTGAGGCCTGCAGGGTAGAGGTATGCAGATTATTGGTGAAGACAGAAAAGAGAAGTGGACCCAATATGGAACCTTGAGGTACACTAATGGTGGTTGGGAGTAAAGGTGATAAAACTCCCTGTCACTGGACAGCTTGTTGTCTGTCTGATAGTTTTTAAACCATGCAATAGTGTCAGGGGTTATGTAATAAATATGCATATAATCAATATACTAAGAAAGACTCTGTGCATCAGGCATATATACAACCCTAAGTCAAACCCAAATGAACAAAGGGCATGGCACAGTCATCATCATTTGTACAGGGTGTTGGAGGGCAATAAGCCAAGGCTGATACCAAAGTAGTGTGTTTGTGTGAGTAAGAAATATAGAATATTCAGTAAGGTAGAAAATATCTCGGGGCCACTAAATGAAGATGTATCCCACTCAATATTAAAGTTTTCTTAGCCTGCATGTGTGGGTTGGTATGGGCTGTTTTTGTGAAATGTGTCTGTATGAACAAAATCAAGCTCTGTTCTAGTACTATGTCCTGCCATGTTGGACAGGTGTGAGCCATGCATGGCAGAGTTTTCAATTAAGTGTCATTGCTTCTGACAATGCAAACTGCCTCTGCCAGGGGTTGCACTGACACTTCCACATCCCTGTTTCAAAGTGGGGATGTTACCTGAATGTGAGCAGTGTCTTCTGAATGAACAGCTATAGCCAGGAGCACAACCATGTGGCCTACTATGTCTGGGTATGGATGCCTCAGTCACTGAATCAACAGTGGAAGAAGTACCATTACATGAGCAGGATCTGGCACGGCCACATAGGCTAACACCAGAGCATGTTGTGACTCTACCAACATGTGGATGCCAGCCCTTCCCCAATAGACATTTCATCACAGACACTGCTTAAGCCAGTGTACCACTCATGCTATCCAGTGAGACTCCCACATGGATGAGACAGTCATGCATGTCAGAATGCATCATGTTTGGGCCTCACACATTCTCTTCCGAGGCCCTAGTGGAACATTCCTGTGCCTTCAAGATAGCCTTATACATACCTCTGGTGGCACTTAGTAACACAAGAGCATCAGGATGAGGGTAGACAGTAGGCCTCCTCCAAAAACCTCTAGCAACCTTCCTGTGTAGTATCATGCCCTCACAATGTCTAAGGGCAGACTTAACCAGCTCTGCAACTGGAGTAACCATACTACCGCAATCAACTGTGTCTTAAATCTGATGGCTCAGTGAAAAGGGTATGCATAGGCATATTGACTGTGTATAAAATAAGCCCAGTGGATGTCTGGGCCACAACTTCAGTCTCAGACTAAACTTCTGCACCAGTAATTGTGTCTCCATAGCATCACTATCATCATCAGAAGCTACTGATACTCTGACATCAGGTGGCATGAGTTCAACATTCTCACTGTCAGGATCACCTGTGATAATTATCAATAAACACAAGAAAGAAAGATATAGTGAGTTTAAATGATCCAAACTTTGTTCTACACACTCATGTTAAACAATTTCAGATGTTAAAGGAATAAAATACTTTTTACTGTGTCCTCAGACTTACATCCAAATAATGGTCTGTCAAAATCTTGTATGACAGAAAACAGAAAAAAACACATTTGTAGCACATACAAAAAGCATTCATCTCAAACAAAATCAGTGCAACCATCCATGACACAAAACAATTGAACACACAATGTTCATTTAGGACTGCACACAAGGTAAGGGAGCACACGCCCCCAAAAAAAAGGAAGCATTCATACATTAGCATTACATCCATTCTATTAACATTTCTGTAATGAGTACAGCAGTTGTATAAATGACTGCTGGATGGCAGGATTATCGATAACTAGGCAACAATTCAAAATTCAACTGCCCAGACAATTTCCTTTGGTCTCTCCACTGTTATGGAGGTCACCAGGGACCATCTGAGAAGCCTAATGCCTCCATTAGCTAGACATACACAACTCCTTGAGTTTGATAATAAACGCAATACAGTTGTCTGAAGTAACTGCTGATATTCCAAGAGTAAATGATAAAACAATACTGTGATGTAACCATACTAACTTGGAAAGCACAGCAAGAATTGACATATATACAGTATACAAGCAGTGAATGAAAAAATGCATACATAATCACCCCATAATCAACGGCATCCTTGAAAAATCTCAAAGTCCCCAGAGCTGCTCTGGATGGGAAAGAAGGGGGACTCTGAAGCCTTCATGAGAGAGGATCTGCCCCTCAGCAGCCGAGGGGAGAGAGTGGATCTGCCCCTCAGCAGCTGAGGGGAGTTCTGCAGGGCAGACAGGATGGGAGGGAAGCTCCCCTGAGAGTGTCCAAGGGCATGAGCAATTTGGCATGATTTGGCAGCCTGCAGGAGGCATGGAGGCAGCAGAGTCCCAAAATATGGGGGAGGCCGAGACCGGGGAAGGTCTCTTGGCCAGGTCGAACAGGAGGCCTGTAGAGGTCGGCCCTGACAGAAGTCAGTAAGGAAGGGCCAGGAAGATGGGTGCAGGGCCTGGAGAGCTCCTGCCTGGGTGAGTGGTGTCAGGCAGACCCCCCCCCATGGCAGAAGTCCTTTAGGGAGTGACTGACAGATGGCAGCAGGGCCTGGAAGGCTCCTGCCAGGATGAAGGCATCTGACCTTACCTCATACCCAGTGGCATCCCAGAAAAATTGCAAAGTCCCCAGAGCTGCTCATGATAAGAAAGCAGGAGGATTGGCCACCCTGGGAAGTCAGGTTACCATTAAGACTGAGCAGTCTAAACTGGGACATTTCTGTGTCCCAAAGACAATGTTTGGGATTCTGGGACAAAGACTTCCAGACTAGGACTGTCCTGGAAAAACTGGAACCGTTGGTCACCTTGGGTTCCCTTCATGACAGCTGCAGCCATTTGATGTTAAGGATCATCTGCTTAGATTTATGTTTCACATGTCAAAAGGCCCTCCCTAGTTGAGAAGAAGCCAACAACATCATTCCACCCACTATCAATTATGAGCCAGCCTCAGCCCATACCAGAAGTAAAAACAGAAACCAGCATAGCTGGAAGTGAAACCTAGTGATCCAGTAACACCATCTACAACAGATGATGAATGCGAATCATCCCAGGATTCATAAAATGAGCCAGGTGACTAACTCATAGGATTGTCACCAGCTCAAGAACCATTGTGGAGTTTGAAAATCAATATACAAACTATGAAAATAGAGTATACCACCCTTGTTTGGAAATTTCTGAGAATCCCCTCCATACCCGGCCTGCTGGATATCCGTATGGACTTATCGTTGGAATATCAGTGTTAGTATTCATCATTCTTCTGTTGCTTTGCTTCTTTCCTCAAAAGCCATCAGAACTGTAAGTACCAAACAATTTTGTTTTACCAGAAATAAGCATAGTGTTTGTTTAAAATTGAGCAGGGATCATCAGACTTGAATCATGAGTTTAATACTTTTTCTGTTGCACTGTATACTTATGCCAAGACAATGAATGTTACTATCTGTTGGGTGTGTGAACATATAGCAAGGGCACATAATGGGAGCATTCCATTGTTTCCACAACCAGCAACAGAGACAGAAGTGAGAGCAGCATTTGGAACAACTTTAGTGATGAAAAACAAAAAAATAATAAATAAATAATTCTTGGCATAATGTTACTTCTTTTAGACTAGCTGTGCTCCAGTTATCAGTGATTGTGAAGGCACACACTTCATCATCAGTCTCTTTCTTCCCCAGTTTCTACAAGATGTCAGGATGTCATGTCAAGTGTCACCATCTCTCTTTATTCAACGCCATTCTCCTATCTTTGCAGATCTTCTCTCACATAATCCATCCATCTCTGTTGGATGCCCTTATTTCCTGTTTCCTTCTTCCTATCTGTCCCAAATCTTCTTCACCAGGTTGTCTTCTGCTTTTCTGCACATGTGCCTAAACCACTGTAATCTGTTCTATTTGACCTTTTTTTGCAATTGGAGCTACTTTGGCTTCTGCTCTTATGTCCTCATTTCTTCATCTGTCCCACGTGTGCATCCTACCACTCATCTCAGACACTTCATTTCTATCACCTCTAGCTTCCTCAATTGTTCTGCCTTAATTGCCCAGGTCTCTGTACCATGCAGTAGTAAGGGTCACACCACTGTTTTGTACACCTTACTTTTCAGCTTCTTTGGCATTCTTCTATCATACACTACCTCTGACACTCTGTGCCATTTGGTAGCAGTCCCTCTGATTTTAGCTTTGACCTCATCATTTAGACTTCACATCTCCTCAACCACCCCTCCCAGACACCTGAAGCTGTTAACCTGTTCCATTATCTTCTGCTCTATCTCATTTCTCAGCTTCTTCTGATTTCCCCTATTTGCTGCCATTACAACTGCCTTATCTGTACTCAGTTTCATCCCATGTGCCTTCAGTTTTTTTATTTCATTCCACTTTTGCTGAAGTTCTTGCTCACAGTCTGCCTGTGATGCCACATCATCTACATACAACAGCTTTGTTGATCTGTCCCCTCCAACATGTTTGCTAATGTAGTCCATCTCCATCATGAACAGCAGTGGACTCAGAGCTGAATCCTGATGCACAACCACTCCTACTGGGAATCCCGCTGTGAGACTGAACACAGTTTGTATTTAAGTAACTGGGTCCATGTACATAGCCCGCACTAATTCTATGAATGTTTCTGGGACTTTGAACCACCACAGAACTGCTTAAATCAGATTTCTTGGGACCTTGTCATATTGAATACAATATCCCACTCAGGTATGGTTGACAAACTCACTGAACTGGGCATAAACTCCTACATAACTCACTGGATTGCCAGCTGGCTCACAGACAGGACCTAGGAAGTCAGGATTGGTGATATCACCTCCACTAAGAGACCGGTCACAACTGGGTTACCTTAAGGCTTCTTGCTGGGAATGCTCCTATCTGACCTGTATTTCTCAGAGCTAAAGCAAGGGTCTTTGGCTGACCAAGTTCACAGATGACTGCAAATTGGGGAGTTATCATAGATTCTTCTATGACGGAAACATCTTACAAAAGGGTCTAACACAGATGGTGCCAAAGTCCTGGATTAAAACTCAATGCTAAGAAATGTATTATAATGCCTTTTGGGAAAAATGTCACTCAGGCTAATTACTCCATTGATTAAATACCCCTAAAAATTGATCTGGTAGTCAATGGTCTGGCAACATATGTAGACAGAAATCTGGCCTTTCATCAACATATGGCCAAGGTAGTAAGAAAACCATTCTCTGTCACCCAACTTATAAGTAAGGGCATGGAATCCAGGTCCAAGGAAGTCATAGTGCCACTTTATTTTGCACTTATCAGACCCATCATCGAGTATAGTGCCCCATTCGGCATGTACCTGACTAGACATAGATAACAGTTGGAATGCCCACAAAGGTTCCTTAACATGAAAAGTCAGGTTATAAACCCATTGTTTTATATGGATCACCTTAAAGCCCTATATTTATACTTGGTCTCCCACAGGTTTCTGAGAGGTGATCTGTCCCTGGCATATAAGAAATCCTCAGATCTAGCTCTGATGGACCTTTTGCACATCCACGAAACAAACAGCATCAGAACCACTAGATCCAAGGATTTACATTTTGCTTGTGACATAAATAGGGCATGTTGGAAAGACAAATATGTGTCTCAGGGGATCTCCATGCTCTGGAACAGGCTCCATCCATGTGAAGTAGAATCAATCCCTTGTCCTATTTAAGCATAACCTTAACCAGTGGATGGTAAAACAGAAATTCAATGGGGTCTGGCTCCCATGTCTCTGACAGACACAGGCGGACAATATTTATGCCCAAACTAACATATCTACTCACACACATAACCGTTAGAACCTGCCAAACATACCCCCTCATAATAAATGCCCATAATACACAGAGGCATAATTGGGTTTATAAACGGCTTGGTGGTCATTAGACTAGTATACACCTATGAACCTTTTCTGTAGGCCAGTACCTGTAATATACACAGTTTATCACCTGTTTGTCTTTGGAAGGTCCCTGTAGCAAGTATAGTAAGAGCTAACCATACCTTGGTGACCTCCAATGTGGGATTTCCAAGCATTTCTCCAAATCTTATTTGTGAGATGTATATCAAGCAACACTTGTATGAGATCTCGGACTACAGGAAAATGGTCTGTCACCTGCTGGCTGACTAGCTAGTGGTATGTGATCCACTTTCAGTGTCATTTCCATTCTTGCTACATGCTGCCATGTCACACTACTAGGTGAGAGGTATAGGTTCATATGTTCATAGGACAATACTAGGCTATTGGCCCAGATGCCCTAATAAGCCTAGCCAAGAATTTCACCCATGTTGTCAGAAAGTCAGCACCTCTTTCCCCTGTCCAGCAGAGACACAAAAGAGATCCCAGGGGTGTATTTTCTGTTTCCCATCCATTCGTCCAGGTTCCTGTTAAAGAGGGCTGGTGAGGTACTCTGCTTGACATGGAGAAGGAGTCTATTCCACAGATAGGGGAGTCTTTGAGACACAAATCTATCCCAACAACAAGTTCTATTAATGTCATAGACCAGGTTGAGCCCTTATGTATGGGTTATACAAGTGGAGTTTGACTTAGAGATATGCAGCAACTCCATAAAGGCTGGGTCTGAGACAGCTTTGTAGGCCAGACACAGATCACCTTTGAACAGTCTGTATGAGACTGAGTAGAGGGACAGGGCTTTTAGCCTATCTGTATAGGATAGATGTTTGAGACCCTGTTTTTTCCTGGTCAGGAACCTCTGTAGTCTCTCCAGCTGCTGCATGTGCTTAACAAGGTACATGCCAAAGGGGGCATTGTATTCAATAATGGGTCTGATAAGGGAGGGGTACAGTGATATTATGACCTCCTTGTTCCTGGATGAAATACCCTTACGTATGAGGTGAGCCATTTAGAAAGCCTTCCATACAACAGAGGCAACGTGGTGGTCAAAAGTCAATTTGCTATCAACCTGGGTGCCCAAGCCCCTCGCAACTGATTGCAGCTTAGCACAATGTTATTAATGTGATAATTAGTGGGGGCACCATTTTCCCCAAAGGGGATAATGATGCATTTCTTGGCATTCAGTTTGAGGCCATGTTTCTGGCAGCAGTCATTAGTTTGGGTAAAGCCCTCTTGGAGGATGTTCACATCACTAGGGGAATTTAAGACAGCACCCAGCTTGCAGTCATCTGCAAACTTGGTCAGACACAGACCACTGGTTTTGGCTTGCACCTCAGAGAAGTATATCCCAAACAGTAGAGGCCCCAAGACTAATCCTTGGGGTATGTCATTCATTACGGGCCTACTACTAGAGATGGCTTCCCCTATTTTGACTGAGTGGGTTCTATCAGAGAGCAAGTTAGCTACCCATCTGGTAACATATGGTTTGATGCCTAGCTGGGAGAGTTCATCGATTATGCCCAAGTGAGGAATAGTGTCAAAGGCTTTGGCTAGGTCAAAGTAGACAGTGTGCACTGTCTTCCCCTCATCCATGACTTTGGTGACTGTTTTGAAGAAGATGACCAAGTTTAACAGACATGATCTCCCTTTGACAAAACCAAATTGTGTGAGGTCAGGCATTTGGAGTTTGACAATGTCCTTGTTTATAAGGTCCGTGATAATGCTTTCCATGGCCTTGCAGATCAGGCTAGTTAGGCTGATGGGTCTATAGTTGCCTGGGTCAGTGAACACTCCACCTTCATGTAAAGGGATGACAGTGGCTGTCCTCCATTCAGCTAGGACAAAGCCGGTGCTCAGGCTTTGGTTGAATAGGCTGCCTAATGGTGCTGAGTGCTCATGCCTGAGTTCTTGTAGGATGCAGCCAGGGATGTTGTCGGGTCCCATGCAGGCTGGATTTTTTGCCTTTGAGGTGGCATTAAAGACTTGCTCCCTGGTGATGAGAGGTGGGAGGCAGGTGCTGGGGATGTCCTGGTTTACTGATGGTAGGGACAGGAGGGTGAAGTTTTCACTGAACCTGTCAGCCAGCAGGTTGGCTATATCTACGGCATTTGTGTATGGAGTATTCTTGATCACCGGTTCAGATTTTGGTGTTACCTTTGAGATTGTGGAAATGTGTAAAGAAGGCCTTGTGATTCTCCTTAGTGGATGTGGTCAATGTGGACTCAAAGTTAGCCTTAAAGGATTTCACCAGTGATCTTATCTGCTTGTTCAGACAAAGGAGAGATTGCTTCCAACTTGGCACCTGCTCCTTCTTGGTCCTGGACAGCAATTTTTTCCTTTTATTATAGAGTTTGTTTATTGCTCCTGTCCACCAGACAGGTTTACTCTTCCTTGAGGAAGATGATTTGGTCCTGTCAGGTATTGCTTAGTCCATTCAGCTATATAGGTGCTCATATAGTTTTTTGGTGTAGGCTTGGACATTATTGCTAGTTCCATCTGAAGGGAGGGTGGCTGTGAAAGTGCTAATACCTGCTCTCAGGATAATGTAGTCAGCTTTGGAAAAGTTTTTTTGTTTGACACTGGCAAGGGGGGGTATCAAGGGAGATGCTGACTTCAAAAGTGATTGCTTTATGGTCAGATCATACCAAGGAGGATGATACTGTAGGGGTGCCACATTGGCTACTCATGTTGTTTAGTACCAGTCCAAAATATCTTCACCTCTCATGGGGGTGTCGACCAACTGATCCAATGCATTAGCATTGACAAAGTTGAGGAATCTCTGCATGTTCATGTTTGGGCTAGAATAGGTCTTCCACTCTATGACTGGGTAGTTAAAGTCACCCACAATCAGGGTAGAGGGTTGAATCTTGATGGAGTCAAGTTAGTCCAGATAAGTGGAGTGGGCGTCCTGAGTCATGGTTGGGTGTCTGCAGCTAGCTATGATTTGAATAGGTGTTTTGAGAACAGTTAACTGCACCTGGAGTGTCTCCTGTGCATCATACTATTTTATCATCCTGGAGGTGTGTATGTCCTTGATAAATATTGAGACTTCACCTCCTTTGGCTTTGTAGCCCTTCATTTGGGGTCTGAAAGTATGGTAGGACAAGTCACCTGGTAAGGTTGGGGTGCTCTCCACAACTTTGAACCAGGCTTTAGTGACTGCATAAATGTCAGCATCTTCCAGGGTGAGGAATACTTGCAATGAGTGCAGTTTCATGTTAGGACTCCTGGCGTTTAGCAGCATGAAGTTTAAATTTTGTTTAGAAGAATTTTTCATGTTGGTAATTTTGTCCTCATGACTTTGCCTAAAAAAGACACAATGGGGGAGGCAAGAGCCTTTGACTGAAGCCTGAAGCTCAGGGGAGACAAATGAAGGCCATCTCTGGCAAAGCAATATGGTCTGTCAGTCATGTCCTCCCAGGCTGTCAGGTACTGGTTCCCCTTGGAATGACACCATAAAGTAAGCCAATTGTTAAAGTCAATCATTTTCTGTTTGTATTGAGGCATCATTCTGGATGGTGGTGGGATGCTGCTTAAGGCTAGGGACATACCTGTCTGGGACACATATTCAGTGAGCTCAGTCATGTCTCTCTTCATATAGTCCAGAGAGGTAAATCTCAAATCATACACAACATGGTCTATGACAGATTCATAACAGTACCTGTTGTTGAGAGACTTGAGTGCATGCATGATATGGTGGATTCTAGCACCTGACATGCAATTTACCATGACATTCTCCTTGTCTAGAAGGTAAGGTGCACATCTGTGTGTCTCATGATAGAGCCTCCTATGACTAGTATGTTGGGTTTGTGGCTGGACCTTAGAGGCTGTGAGACACAGGCATGTGTACTATCTGTGGTGCTTGGTGTTGTGGGTTGTGATGTGCATATACGTTTTGCCTCGGAGGTCTCTTTTGTTTACGTATGTTTTTGTTGAGAACCAACACATATGTGGGAGTGTGTTGTACATGTGTGGGTGGTGTTAGAGGTGTGGTGTTTGCAGTGTTTGTGAAGACATCCTTCTCAGTGCCAGATGTACTGGCTTGTGATTGAAAGAGCAAGGATTCTAGTTTCTTAATGTAATAGCATTTCTCACATATTGTATTCCTAGGTGGTAGTAGAGGATTGTCTATGTAAATGATGCAGCTGCTACACTGTCTCAGGATGCCCATATCGATCAGACTAGCAGGAGAAACTACAGGAAATTGTCCATCCATGGTTATCAGAGTCTGTGGAAGAGAAGTCAGGGATAGTAGAGTGGGTACTATCTGAGGAGAGTACCTATAGGTGTGAGTAGGGCTGGATAAAATCAATACAGTAGCTGCAAGAGAGGGCCTCACTCACACAGGAGTGATGCAAGGGAAAAATATGCAAAGGGTTAAAACAGAGCTGTGGTGGTGTACAATGCACAAACAAGAGCAAACCCATGCAAACACGCGGTTTAAATACTACAAAAATTAAAGTAAAATAGAAACACTGGAATTAACCAATCAACCCTTGTCCCTGAGCTCTTAGCTAAACACCCTATGCCAAACCAGTTCCAACCAGTTCACATACTCCCAATAAGTGCAGGTAGGCCTCAGCCAACACAGGATGGTGTAGCAGGAAACACAGGAATCACACAAACAGATGTGGATACAGCAAATCCTGTAAGCAGACTATGCTAAAGATATTGAACTCTGTTTAGGTTGATTTAACACAGGAGAACAGATACACACTTAAATATAACAGCAGAACAGTTCACAGTCAGTTAATTAAACAGTTTAACAGTAAAACAGTGAAAAAATACAGTGCAGATGTAATGCAAGTTAATAAAACAGCAGAGTTAATTAAATACAAATGCAGTATAAGTCAAAATGAATTGAAAAATGGCACTTAGTTTTGTAGATTCTCTCAGCAGCTTTGAAATCAGCACAGGGTAGATGCAGAACAATTTAATCAGGCTACCAACAAGCAGTAACAAATGCAGCAGAATAAACACCAGTGAACATCTAAGCACAAGTAGCAAAAAGTAGGAAGAGGCTCATTTTTTTAAGTAGAAAGAGAGGAAACAGAAGATAATTCAAGGTTAAGAAGCTAAAGGATTGGGCCTTCACAACTGATCTCTCTGTCCTCAGTATCAAGTTTATAGTACAGATGGGCAACTCGAAAGCCACCAAGCTTTAAGACCACAACAACAGTTGGGCAGGCTGGCAGGGAGACAAGATCAGAAGAGAGGTAAGGATTCAATTCACTAAGCCTAATATACAGTTGCACCATTTAAACAGATATGCAGCAAATGTTGTTTTAGTTAATCAGAAGTGCAGAAAACAGCTGGAAATAAGCACTTATCTTTTGCAGTATCACAGCAGATTTTTGGAAAACAGCAGCACAAGGGCAGAAGTTCTAACTCACTGCAGCTTTGAGCAAACAAAAACAAACTGGTTCGAACACTGGGTATTTAACACAGAGAAACAGGAACCAGCCAACATTCACATTATCCAATCAAAAAAACCCTAACCAGAGCCCTGTAGCAGTAACTCTAGCTAGATCAGACCAAACTGAACCCCCTCCCATGAAGCACAGCTAGGTCTCACTAGACAAAAGATTAACTGTACTACAAGCTCCAAAGGTCACAAACAGTACTATATTCAGCTCTATGCTAGTGTTTTTTCAAGTGCAGCAACAAGTAAAATGAACAGAAAAAGCAGACAAACAAAAAGGAGACAAAGATCAGAACAGAGGTAAGGATTCAATTCACTAAGCCTAAAATACAGTTGCACAGTTTAAACAGATATGCAGCAAATATTGTTTTAGTTAATCAGAAGAGCTTATAGCATATATTCAGTAAGTGTTGGTTCATGAATGCTGAGCTGCTCTGAGCACCTTTGTTTGTTGCAACTCTAGAAGTTTCTATGTACTGCTTTGTCTTACAGGGATATGCTACCAGTATTTGCTGTGCACTTAATGCACCTTATGACAAAGAACTGCTACCCGCTTTCAAAAGCACACATTTGTATCTTATCACAGACTCATTACACTGTGCACCTCAATTTGCATGTCATTATATAGTCTCTTGCATACATCATTTCTCATGTTGTTTTCTTGTTCCTTAGCACTTCCCAGTGCTATGAATTTCCACCTATCTATGCACAGCTACAAGCTGTGCAGTGAAGTGCTGTTTATAAAGCAACTTGGCTATGAATCTTGACTGTTGTCTTCAGTGATGTTTAATGTTTCCGATATATTGAAATATCTGTCACTATTTTCAAGAACCTGAAGCATTAAAATGAAATATATCTTTCTAAATACAAGCAATTCATAATTATATTACAAGAATTTGTTCTTGTTAATTTATTGCATATTTTAAGCCAATATTAAAGAGTAGTTGGAGGGAATCACTCATATCTTGCATTTGCTTCATTGGCAGCACTAATCCATTGGAATATATCTGTCCAATATGCTCCATAGCCCCTTCGGCTAATGCATCTTTTAGTGCAAATCACATATCACCAGGTCATGCAATACCTGCTGTTAAGAAAGAACAGTAATATAGCACTTCCTGCAAACACTTGGAACTGTAGACTAGCAAATTCATCAGTATGGGGGCAGAACAATATTCGCAGTACAAATCATATATTTCAGGGTGTATAATGCCTTTACTTAGAAAACTACTTCTGCACTTTAGTATAACACCAATCCAGGTAATAAGATGAGTTTGGTGGATAAAACAGCATTTGAGTGCCTTGCCTAAGATTCCCATAGATTTTTGTGCAGATTCTGTGAGTAGAGGAGCAGCAATGCACTCTGTGTATTTAATATTAGGATTCTAAGATGACATACAGCATATATGATATGTTGGTTGAAAAAATCTATGTCTTTTTGTGTGTGTATGTGCATGTGTACACGTGTGTGTGTGTGTGTGTGTGTGTGTGTGTGTGTGTGTGTGTGTGTGTGTGTGTGTGTACATTTGTATGCTTGCATGTGAGTGCCCGTGTTTGCATTTTGATAGACAGATAGCTATATAGCTATATAGATATAAATATTGACATTGATATAGATATACTGTAGATATGTCTCTCAGACTTGTATCATGTTCTGTTTCTGAAATAAATATTTTAGTAAAATGTGCAAAAATGTAATCATTTTCGTTCTGCCATAGACTGTTGTAATATGCTTAAAATAACTATTGCTGGCCTCCATTGTCATCTATCCTGTAGTGATGTGTTTGATTCCTTTACTCTCTGTTTACCTACATACGTAATCCAGGCCAAGTCATTTAACAAAACAATGAAGAGAGGTGTATCTGCCTAGTAGGTTTATTCAGTTAATGAATAAGTAGAGGTTACCATTTTTGTGAATTGAGAAGTCATATCTCACACGCTGTATGATGTTTTGAGTTTTTTTTTTGGTTTTGTTTTTTGTCCTTGTCTATTATATTCTATGCAAAAATTGAAAAAAAAAAGTTAAATATGTTATACTGGGCCAGGAGGAAGTTTGATCAAAAATCCCATTAACCATAAGTGCATATGTACAACATTAATTTACATAGATTTCCACAACATTACACAGTATTGCACTGGGGAATAAAGAAACACAAATGATTGCATTTGATTGAAATGATTGAACATTCTAAAATAATTGGAAACAGCATGAGTTTCAAACTATTGATATTATGGTCATAACAAAGAGTAAATAATTATAAAACTTTACTTATATCAACTGTGTCTCTAATCATCACAGTTTGAAAATATGAATGAATACCTCAAACAGTGTACATACAGAACAGTTTGAAATTTCTGGAGTTTGGTGCATAGATACTATTCTGGTGTGCATGATAGTGTATGAACCATATCAAGTCATTTTCAAATGCAGATAGCAGTTATAATCGGGACATTTTAGTTTCAACATTTAATAGTAAAATTCTGAGGCAGAATAGGAATACAGAAGGTGGTAATACAGTTTTCAATGACATGCAAAAGCCTTAATCCGCCTCATCCAGAATGTGTTAATTACTTGCCAACATAGACCTTTTTTCTTTTAATTTTAAGATGTAAAAGCATTAAAATATATAAAGAAGGCAGACTTAACACAGAAGTTCCATAATAATATATTTAATCCCAGTGGCATTTATGAACCATTGTATTTACCATATTATGCAGAAGACTCAGTGCTTGCCATATGAATTTAATGTTTTCTCTCCTAGTCATTAAAATGGCTATAATGCCCAAATAATTTAGAATTTTTGATATGGTTTCAAAGAGAGACATAGATCTGAACTTAACTAGATACCACACTACTGTTGTTTGTTTAACATCAAAAAGCAAGCAGTTTAGTCTGGCTGTCTTCCAGATAGCCTAAGTGACCATCATCCAACCTACCAACTTGGGAACAAGTCCCAAACCATCAGCCAACCCATCCTCAGGGTAGTTCACAACAAAAAGAACTTTATAGCTACTGACTTCATCAATTCACTAAAAAGCTGCAACTGGCCCCCCTAAAACAACTATCTCTAGACGATGCCGAAGAACACTTTAACCTCCATGCACCCTCCCGAACCATTAGAATAACAGCTAATGAGGTGGAGCCTGAATGGCTAACTGAAAGCAGCAGTATTTTAGAGCTCCATATAACTAGTTAAATAAGACAGGGAAAAATATTTTTTTTTCTTCAAAATATAAAATCTTATAGGTAAAGGACTAAATTACATAATTAGAAACTTTGGTGAAGTTTTACAAATAATTTCTTGTCAAAAAGCTTGGAGATATATTCACTTGTTAAAATGAGCAACTCAAAGAATTCTCACCAGGATGCTGTCTTAAAGAAGGAACTACAACATATGGCATTTACCCTGCAGGAGTTGTCTGAAGATGGATGAATTTAAAGAGAACCTGGAAAATCTTAAAATAAGCAGTCAAAAACAGGCTGACACCCTCAAGGAAATGTTACAACACCAGACAAGGATGACAGGAATAGAGGTTTCTCTAAATGACTTAGAAAGTAGACTTAAGGAAGAGGAAACACAGAAAGAACTGCTTCTTAAACAAAACACTTGGTTGGTTAATAAAGTAGATGACTTGGAAAATAGGGAGAGGAGAAATAACATCAGGATTTTCGAATTACCTGAAAACACAGAAGGTGAGGATATTATTTCCTTTTTATCAAACCGGATCCCTGACTTTTTAAATTTAAAAGAAGGACTTTCCTTGGCATTGAAAGGGCACACAGAGCTCTTGAGAAACCTGCCACTAACTCAAGCTCTCCTCCTAGGTCAATAATTATCAAATTTCTTTCATACTTGGACAAGGAACTGATTTTAAGATCTGCTTGGAGGAAGGCACCTCTAAAATATAAACAGAGCCTGATAAGATTTGATAACGACTATTCATCTAGAATAATGGAACAAAGGAAAAAAGTGTGGCCAGTGATAATGTTTCTGAAACAAAATAACATCAAGGCACAACTTCCATATCCAGTTAAGATAAGAATACTGCATGCCAACAAGGTGAGGACTTTTATTGACTTAGAGAAAGCCTCTTCATTTATTAAAACTAATAATGTGATTACTTTACCAGAATATATGGATTGGATGTCACCTTCTCTCAAGAGAACAAAAGAAACAAATGTCTGGACAGATGTCAAAAAGAAGAAGCAAAAGACTGATACTGTTACAGCCAAATCTCTCAAAGCATCTACTATGATATGAATTGTTTTAACATTACTTTAAAGGACCAATTTTACTGCTTGGAATTTTAAAACAAAGGTAACTAACTACTAGAATCTTTATCTATATTTTTTGGAAATAGATGACACATGAGAGTTTTCACATTACCTCAGGTATGTAAAACAGGGTACTTTTCTTTCACAAAAGGAGGGTTATAAAACACATAAAATATTTATACTGTAAATCAACATGCATAGTATATGTGTATTTTCTCTTAATTTTCTCTTTTCTTTCTCTCTCTTCTTTCTTTTCTCATTATTTATTTTAACTGCATCTTGCCTCCCTTTCTAAATTCTCTCCTATTTACTATACTAATATAGTCTGTATATATTTAATAACTCACTATCTATACACAGATAAATAACAGTCTAAAATAATCTAGTTTTAAGGTAGACTAATTGGAATAGTGAACTTAATTAATTGTTATTACAATATTTATTAGATTAATGATAGTCACTGTTATGCTTATTGGGATTGGGGACATGTTCGTGATTAACTCTGAAATGTTCCATTCATGTATATATGTCCTTTGAATTATTTCCTTTAAGTATTAACAAATACATAAAAAAGGAGGGAAAAATGTACTGTTGGTTAGGAGAAGTGAAGCTTTCTTCACATTCTATTTGCGTTGCCATAGCAACAGTAAACAATTGCTGCAGTTTCTAAGGACACTGTGAATCTGTGAAGTGCATTTAGCCTCACAGATAACAAATAATAAGAAAAAGTAATGTTGCTTAGCTATTAAAATGAAAAACAACCTAAACAGGGTAAAATAAATACATAATAGGATTACTTGTAAATATTTTATGATTTATCCTCATAGGATTACATATTCCTGGAAACACAACTGAAATTTTCCCAAACTACATGTGCACTGAAATGTAGCTGCTTGATTAAAAAGTATTATACAATGACCCCCCCCCCATTAATATTCTAAAACATGCACTCTGACCAATTATAAATCAGACTTATACTAATGAAAAAAGGTCCGGTCGCCCGGACTTTTTCCATTAGTATAAGTCTTTTTTTACAGCAACGGAGAACGCAAGATCTCCATTACACACTGTCTCACTATATTAAAGGAGTTTAACAAAGTGAGACAGTTTTTAAAAAAGTAACGGAGATCTTCCTTTCCCCGTTGCTTTTTTTTAAGGCTGGCTCGCTATGTTACATTCCTTTAACATAGCGAGACAGCTTTAAAAAAAGCAACAGAGATTCTAGGTTGCTTTTTTTAAAGCTGTCTCACTATGTTAAATTCCTTTAATATAGCAAGACACATTGTAAAAAGCAACAGAGATCTTGCTTTCTCCGTTACTTTTTTAAAGCTGTCTCGCTATGTTAAATGGGTCTAACATAGCGAGACAGCTTTAAAAAAAGCAACGGAGATTCTCCGTTGCTTTTTTTAAAGCTGTCTCGCTATGTTAAACTCCTTTAACATAGCGAGATAGTTTGTAAAAAGCAACGCGGATCTTGCTTTCTCTGTTGCTTCCACCCACAGCTCTGATGTACTGCGTAAGCATATGCACATGCAATACATCAGAACTGCCACAGAATTCCAGACAGCTGTGGAAGGGCAGCAAGGAGGCATTATACAATGTCATTATTTAAGAAAAGTAATTATTTCTTTTCTTAAATAATGTCATTGTATAATAGCAATAACCCACTTCTGGGTGTGGGTAATGCTGGATTTACCCAAAGTTGTCTTTGTTTGGCCACTCGAGCTTCGCCCTCTTGACCAAACCACACCACACCAACCGTGGGTAAATCCAGCATTACCCACACCCAGGCGTGGGTTATTGCTATATTACTCACCTTAACATGCTGATTTCACAAGCTGTCTGCACTGTAAAAGTTAAATTTTATATGTTACTTGAAATTGTCAGTCTCTGGAGCATATGAAAAGATACATATTACTTTTTGCAACATGTTATCTTTGGAGTTACCTCACACTCTGTACAAACTCACTTGGTAACTGATAGCTATTCATTTAAAATATCAGTTTAAATATTAAATGTGCCCTTGAAATGCTACTGACAATTTGACAAAATATAATCTGAACTGTAAAATGAATGACTTCAAAGAAGTGAAGTAAAGCATAGATTTCAAAGACAGTTCTTGACACTACAGTAAAAGTGTTTGTTTGTTTGTCTTTCAACTTTTCCCGGTTAGGGGTCGCCACAACGGAACTCTGGTCCGCTAATGATTGGCAGTTGGTTTTTATGGTGTCGAGTTGCCAGCCCGATGCCCAACCTTCAACGAAGGCACGACACTACAGTAAAGGTAAAAATATATATTCACAAGGAAGCATTGAAATGTTTTAGTCTTCCTATTAAAATAGCTTACTGTCAACATTTTGCGATATCAGAAAGTTTGAAGAGCTAGGAAATTACTATTCTTTGTCTTTATAATGATTATTAGACAGATGTTAGACTCTGCTTAGTTTAATGAATTGTGACATATGTTTATGAGGAAAGGTGGACTCAGTTACTCACATTGGACTACACATTCCTGGAAACTCAACTGAAATGTCCCCAAATTACTTGTGAATTTAAATGAAACTGCTTGATTAATAAGCATAATTTACTTTAACAACCGAATCTATAAGCTATCTGCTCTATATATGCTACATTATATATGTCACTTGCATATGACAGTCTGTAGAGCACACGAAAAAATACATATTATTTTTGCAACATGCTATATTTGTACTAATCATACATTCTAAACTAACTCAATTGGCAACTGACAAGTTATTTATTTGAAACATCAGTCTAAATACTAATTGTGCCCTTGAAATATTGTTGCTGTTTAAACAAAACAAAACCTGAATTGAAAAAGGAATGATTTGAAAAAGTAAAGTATTGTACAGATTTCAAAGACAGCTATTGATGCTACAATATAAGTAGAAATGTATACATGCAAGGAAAATTTGAAATGCTTTATACTTTTAGTTAAAATAGCTTATTGTTAACTTTTTGCTTTATCAGAAAATTTAAAGAGCTAGTAAATTATTTCTAATTTGTCTTTATAATGTTTACTAAAGTGATGTTAGTCACTGGCTTGTTTAATTGATTGCGAGTCATGTACAAGATGGACTACTGAATGTTATTTCTGTTTATCTATGTTTGCTGAATTTCTTTTATTAGTACTGATTTAAAACAAGGGAAAGAAAGGGAAGGGAAATCTCTGTTTTTGGTCAAGGAAGGAGAGGCTTAAGAGTATTCTATCTGCCCTGAGAACTCTCTAAGATGCTTTAAATACTATTTGATTAATACTTACCTAAGGTAAGTCTTGATTACCATATAGGTACCTTCACATTCATTCTAGACCTGATGTAATTACCCATTCTGGAAGCAGGAGTTGCCCTATGCAAGATGGGAATTGTCAGGGTGATCATAGTTCATTCTTAGACTCTGCTTTGTAAATCTATAAATATGTAAAAGCACTGCACATTAGAATGTAGGGTGCCTCTACTCTGAGTCAGGATACCACTGATATTCAGCCATGTCTTTTTATAAGTGTAAGTTGAAGTTGGTGAGCTGAAGAGTGGGAAGACAGTACACCTACAGTAAATTCATATTTCATTGGTAATCACTCATTGTCTCCTGTAGAGTCCTTTTAGTCAAATTATTTTAGTAATAGTCTATTTGTTGTTGGCTTATTTAGTGTATGCTCCTCTGTTGCATTTAATTTATCCAAAATTACATATCTGACATGTTTGGGATCTCTTAAGGGTAACTAAATATTGGATGGATGTTTTCTGAGTCAACATAATAATTGTTTACACTACTAACATTCCATCCTGAAATATAAAATACTATAGAACGATAATAGAATAATATAGAATTTCATATCTCTTTTAAGAAATTCTCCATATAATAATTTAATATATGGAGCTCAGTTGATATTGTTGGTTAAAGGTATGAGTGATAATCCAATAGATCTATCTTTATCTATTGGATTAGGAATGACTTTCATTCCATGTTTAATTGGAAATTCATATTTACTTGTATTTGATACTTTAGAATTAAAGTTTTATAGAAGTACTTTTTTAAAGCCTGACCAGAATTTTACCCTACTTATATTTAAAGAGGAAAGAACATTAAATTACACTCCCAAGTTTATATACATAAAAATAGCATCCAATGTTATCAGAGAATATGGTATAAATACTATAATCAAAATAATAAAAAAAGAAGCAAAATGTTTCTTCCAGCAATAACTTGAAATGGATTTAACATTCTTATCATTAAATACTAATGGCTTAAATAATGCAAATAAAAGATCAAACTTACTAAAATATTTAAATCTAAATAAGGCACAAGTAGTATTTCTCCAGGAAACACATTTTAAGACTCATGATGGCTTTATTTGGAACCCTAAGGGTTATAGTCTTAGCTCAATCCTCCTATAGAACAAAGACAAAGGGAGTAAAATTCTCTGGAAGAAAAACATAATCACTCCAAAAGTTATTTATAAATATGAAGAGAAAGAAGGTCTACTAGCATTTACTATAATTAAATTTAATAACAGAATATGGACCTTAGCTAATCTATATTGGTTCCTAGGAATTGGAGCAGGAACGGTTAAAAAACACCTAGATGTTATTTCCAACAATTATAAAAGAAATCTTATACTGGGAGGAGAATTTAATTGTACCTTAGAAGCTTCTGAAAACACCAAGAAGTCTTTTCACATAGCAACTATTTCAAAATCCTTAAAACATGGATTGATTCATTTCATTTAATTGACACTTTTAAAGTAAAATATGTTAAATCCTTGTTATTCTCCCATAAAGACCATAGATTTGGAACACAAACCAGAATAGACAAATTATTCATAGTTCAAGATTTACAAGCAACAATCCTCAACTTCTCAATAGTCCCATGCCCAGTCAAAGATCATGACTCTCTGATAATGATGCTCCAAATAGAGTTTAAACCTTTAATCCTCTCAAATAGAATTCCATCATATATCATATAAATTAAAGAATTCAGACCATGGATGATGTCAGAACTACAATTATTTCTTGAAATTAATAATACAACAGAAATAAGTAGAGTCATGGTTTGGGACTCATTAAAAGCGTATTTATTTGGTAAGACCCTTAGCTGGTACAAAAACAAAGTTAGAGAGTGGGAATCTGAATCATAAGACTTGAAAACCAGACTCTTGACAGCAAAATCTAAAAAAAATCAGAATTGTCCAGAAGTCAGAAAAGAAATAGATGAATTAAATAAAAAAATATAATGAAATTCTAACACACAAAACTTGTCTAGCCTTGGAAAAATTAAAAGTAAACTCATTAGCCACCTCCCCCAGATATCTACATAACTTATCTACAAGAATTAAAATGCAATTTAAAGCAAATAACATTAGTAGTATATATCATGAAAAGAAAGAGAAAAAAGTATCAGATATGGGAGACATCCTTGAAGCATTTCGGTTCCATTATATGGAACACTTCAAAAAAGAAGATTTAGATACCAACCAAATAAACTTAGATACAAACTTTATCAATATAAAAAAAATTCCCGAAAACTTAAAACTAGACCTACAAAAACCTATATCCTACAAAGAAATTGTTGACAAGATAAAAGAAAGCAAATCTAACAAAGCTCCAGGGATAGATGGTATAATTACAGAAATTTACAAACTCTTCCCTTCAACAGTAATCTCCCTTTTTCATAAAACTTTGCTAGAAGTCCTGTCAGAAGCAAAAATACCACCCTCATGGAAATATTCTCTCATAACACCAATTCTAAAAGATAATAAACCATCAGACCTTTGCACCTCATACAGACCTATATCATTACTGAATAATGATTACAAAATATTCATACCAATACTAGCTAACAGAATGAAAATCCCACTTTCAAAGACAATTAATAATGATCAAACTGGATTTTTATATAACAGGCACACACATGATAATATTAAAATGATACTTACTCATATAGATTATGTGAATAAAAAAGATAGAGAAACACTTGTAATTGGATTGAACATAGAAAAAGCCTTTGTTTCCCTCAACTGGGAATATCTGTTTAAAACTTTAGCATTATTTGAATTTCCTCCTCCCTTCATCTTATTACTAAAAAACATATATATTAATAACTTAGCCTACATTAAATTAGGTCCTTTCAACTCAGAATCTAGCCATATAACAAAAGATACTAGATAAGGATGCCCCCTTTCTCTTATTTTATTTGCTTTGTCTATAGAAATATTTGCAGAAATAATCCGCAATAATCCAAGAATAAAAGGAATAGAAGTCTATGACCAGTACATATCTAAAATAATGTTTTTTGCTGATGATATTTTATTAACCCTATCAAATACCAGAGAGTCATTAGGAGAGCTAGAAGAAGTAATGGAGAAATTATATAAGATTTCACGTCTACACTTTAATAGATCAAAATCAAAATTTCTGTTTTTAAATAAGAAAAAAGAACTACAAGTTACAGATAAATCCATCATAGGAAAACAAGAACTTACGCTAAATTATTTAGGAATAGTGTTATGCAAAAATATAAATGAAACAATATTAATAAATTATAAAAACATTATTGAAACAATAAAAATATATATAGAAAAGTGGAACAAAATTATATTAACTTTTGAAGACAGATTGCAAATAATAAAAATGGTCTTATTGCCAAAAATACTACATGTAGCATTAGCAATACAGTTAATTCCTGAAAGATGCATTCTTAAAAAAATAAACTCATGTTTAATAAAATGTTTATGGCATCCCAAAAAGAATAGAATTGCTCTAACTCATCACATTAGACATTGGAAACAAGGAGGATTGAACTTCCCAGAAAAAGAAACATATATAAAAGCATCTGTGCTTAAAACTACAATAGACTGGATAAACCCAAATTATTTTGCCAACTGGAACAATTTAACAACGGCTATATTAACAAATGAATTTAATCTGTTAAAAAAAAAATTTAATAGTAGACAAATCAAGCAAACCCTGGTACATACTATGCATAAGTATACAATATAATATAACAAAACCTTCTAAAACAACACTGATTAATCATTACATCAATTCCTTTAGGAAACTTATCAATGCAAACATAGATCTAAAACTTTGGTTTGACCTTTTAACCCCATTTACCATCACTAAGAACTTTCCTCACAAAATATATAGGGAAACAATAACCTCCTGGGAACAAAATGAATTCTTATGCTGGTTTCAATGTGTAAATAAATTAAATGTTTTAAATATACATATAATAAAAACTGCTTACAATATTCCAACACAAGACTGGTTAACCTTACAAAGCATTCTAATGTACACTCAAGATTTATGCAGATTAATTAATAATTCCTCATTTAAAGATATTCCAAATCGAATAAGTTTTCTGTATGAATTTATATATAATAGTTGTGAAAAGAAAAATTCCATTTCAAATCTATATAACGAGTTAATAACATATAAAACAATTCCCAAACCATCATACTGGCAGTTCTTAACAAAAGGTTAGTCATTGCAGTTAACAGAAGAAATTAAAACTAACATCTTACTACCAGTTAATTACACCTCTAACACACAGTACTGGAAAATATTTAACTGGAAATACTTACATAGAGCATTTTTAACACCATATAGAATTAAAAAGATCAGTACTACTACAAATGGTTTTTGCTGGAGGTATGAAAAGTCAAATAAAGCAGACTATTTTTATGAATGTTGTTGTATCTTTCGGCTTTTCCCGGTTAGGGGTCGCCACAGCGGAACTCCGGTCTGCTAATGATTGGCAGTAGATTTTTACATACCGAGTTGCCAGCCCTGACGCACAACCTTCAACGAAAGTAAGCCCATTCACGCATGTCTCCACATAGAAGATGCTTTAGCTGAGAATCGAACAGGACAACGTCTTACTGTGAGGCGACAATGCTACCGCAGCACCACCACTGCAGTAATAAAATTAAATCATATTGGAATAGAATCGATCATTTTTTACAAGCTTTATTTAATGAATCCTTTACCTTAACTAAAGTATTGATAATTTTAAATGTAAATGAAGGTCCCTACCTGAATAAGACAAATATGTATTTGTTATGGACAATACTTGCTATATCTAGGAAATGCGTAACCAGAAGGTGGAATTCAAATACACCCCCGACCTTGGAAAAATTCTACACTTTACTGAAGAAAACTGCATTGATGGAAATAAAAATCAAAGAACTATGAATCTATCCCAGGCCATTGGTAAATAATCCTTGGAAGAAAGTTATATCTTTGTTGGACATTCTGCAATAATCAATATTAAGTTATATCTTTGTTGGACATTCTGCAATAATCAATATTGTATCTCTGATAACTGATCTGTTAATTATATATTTAATAATATACAGTGTATCTAATTGAAAGTCAGGCTATTGTAAATATTGTATATAGTTGTTTAAAATATTTTAAAATATTATGTAAATGTTATTTTAATTGAAAATAAAAAAACTGTTTGAGGAAAAAAAAAGAATAAAACTAACTACGCCCCATGACTTAGAAAAGATACTAAAACCATAATGAAGGATAGAGACAAGGCCTGAATTCTATATCAGAAAAATAAAACCAGTAGTTTTAGACAAAACTATCTAGAACTCTATAACAAAGCCAAAAAACAAATCAAATTAGACAAAACTAATTACTATAAAAACATGCAAAAAAATATGCTCACAACCCAAAAAAATTCGGGGCCACTCTAAATGGCATACTCCACCCAGGAAAATCCACTACTCCATCCCCAGTGCTACCAAATAATCTTGAAAATATTCCCACACAATTCAACAAATTCTTTACCGAAACTGTCAAAACCCTTGCCAATGCCCAAAACAGTACTTATAGCCCCACACCAATAAATACCCCAGCCTACCCCAATACTCAAAACAATGCCCCCAAATTCAACCTTCATTCAGTGTCCACCAAGGTAATTTCCAAACTCCTTATAAACTTAAGCCAATGACACGAGCAGCAGACAACCTACCAGCAGATTTCCTTCAGATATCTGCTGATGCCATACCCTATCCAGTCTCTATTCTCATAAATAGGTCTCTATCAGAATGTACAGTACCCAAATCTTGGAAAACATCACATATCATTTCACTGCACAAAGGAAGTAACTCCTTAGATCTCACCAATCATCATCTAATAGCAATCCTATCACCTTTATCCAAAATATTAGAAAGAGTTATTCACACTCAAGTAATGCAGTACCTCCAAATTAACAACCTTCTCTCCATATCACAGCATGGATTGAGACCTCCCCACAGCGCCAGCACAGCACTACTACCATTCACCAACACAGTTAACCACCAGAGAAACAAGGGTCTGTTCATATCTTCTACATTCTTAGACTTATCAAAAGCCTTTGATATGGTAAATCACAGTATGCTACTTGAAACTCTAACTACCCTAAACATAAGTTCCCCCTCTATATCATAGTTTAACAGCTACTTATCAGACCATCAGCAAGCAGTTCTCTGGCATGACCAGCTATCCACCCTGTTACCAGTAATGATAAGAGTCCCTCAAGGGTCTATTCTTGACCCCTTGCTATTCTCTCTATTTACTAACCAGAGATCCTTATCCTCACCCTCTCCATCAATAGTACAATACACAGATGACACCACCCTTTGTGCTGCCCCCACCCCAGACAAATTGCAATCCCTAACCCAAAATAACTTAACCCAACTAAACTTGGTTCACCAACATCAAGCTTCTTCTCAATCCCCAAAAAAACTAACTTATTAATTTTGGCCCAGGCAGACTACCTCCCCTTAATAATAATTTTCATAACTCCAAAGATAACATTCAAATCAGCCCAACCACACACACCAAACTGCTAGGGGTAGTAATAGACAATAAGCTGAGATTTGATGTCCACATTGCTCAAACCATCAAAAAAGTAAACAAAAAACTCGGACTTTTTTACAGGAACAAACACTTCATTACTAAATCTACCAAAGCAACCACTGGAAGGACTCATCTTCTATCCATCCTCCTATATGCCTCTCTCATCTTGACTAATCTCCAACTAACCAATCTAAATACAATGGAATCTTGCTATAACAAGATCACCAAGTTTACTGCCGAAGCCTCATATAGGTCCCACCACTATCTATCCCTTAAGCAGCTCAACTGGCTGGAATTGCCTCACATCCTACTACTCAATCAACTATCTATAGCACATAAACTTTACTGCTTTCCTGATAGAACCCCAGCAATCCAACAACTTATACAGCCCCACTTACCTTCTAGAGCCTTATGCTCTAGTAATGAGCACCTCATAACTGTCATCAAACCCAAAAACGATGCTGGAAAATCCCTTTTTGCCAGTACCATTGCCAAAAATTGGAACTCACTACCAAACGAAATAACTTCTACCACCTCCACTTCTCATTTCAAAAAAACTCCTAAAAACCACTATCTAAATAACTGGTTATGTTCATGTAACTCCCCAGGATACTCCACACCAAGAAATTGTTTCAGAACTTCAGCTATGTATAGACAGTTTTCTCCTGAGAACGAGCCAACCTGCTGATATATACCTTGCTGAACACAAAAAATAAATAAATTTTTACTGTATAACTTGTTAATCTCTGCCATGCTGTTTTTCACTGATGTATGTAAAAGCTATTAAGGCTCTCTCATATATTATAATGCATTGTATTATATTGTTTCTGTTTTGTACTATATTATATTCTACTGTTTTGTATTTCTCTTGGAGCTTTTCTCCCCGGGCCTCCACTGAAAATGGACCTGTGTCCAGTCGAACTTTCCTGGTAAACAAATGTAAAATAAAATAAAAGAAAAAAAATTAAATTTAGTGGGTATATATCATAAGCTCCTACATGTATGCCAAATGTAACTCTTGACCTTCTGCCTGTATAGAGTGTATATTTATTTATCATCCACTGCTACTGAATGGTACCATCCTAGCTGCATACCTCTCAGCTGTCAAGATTTTCACAGAATGTCCAGATTTTTCCCTCATATATTTGGTCTATTCCTCATAAAATTTGTGATTTTCAGGCAAATCATTAGGGTGATGTCAGGAGTGAAGTCACTACATAATGGCATACATTTGAGTTTAAGATTCATATCTTTCAGAAATTGCATGCAAATACAAATCACGTTATTCTAAAACATTTCTGAGTATATAAGACCAATATTTATAATCTGTCCCTATTTTTAGGCCTTTGTCCCCATTATATCAGGCTTTGTCCAGGTTTCTTGTGCTAAGAGGTTGAGAGGTATGCCTAATAGCTGTGGCTCACTGCCAACTTCTATTTATAATTTATACAAAACATGCATGCATAGCAGTCCTAAGGGGGTGCAGGATATTGTATAGAGGATTATGACTAGGTCTCTGATCATAGCTAAGTTATGTGTTTGAGACATGGATTTGAGAAATTCTCATCAAGAGCTGAGCAGCAAAGTGAAGCTGGTGACATGAATCTAACATCCATGTTGAAAACACATAACTTATGATTGAAGTGACTCAGTCATAATTCTTTGTAGTATATGGAGCTTCAGCTGGTCCAATGTACTACTACTACTTACAGGAGAAAAACAGTGTAGCAGCAGTAAGTGTTTTACAGAGCTGAAAGCCATGGAATAGTTATTGCTGCCACACAAACAGCAGCATGAAGTTATTTGCCCCTCTTATAGACTAACAACTTTAAAAGTTATTAAACACTTCAGTTTATCTTATATGTATAGCAGTGGGAAGTGCTTTGCAGCTTTGAAAAGCTGTTTTAGGTTCTTGCCACTGTTCTGTGGTTGCACACTGTTTATACCCTAGCAGGAGACTAGGGCATACCAACTCTAAGCCATGCATAACAAAACTTGCTATGAACGTCTTTGGTGTCAAAAACATGCACAACAATTATTTTCTTTTTTCCTCATTTTTGAGCATAGTCAGAGTAGAATATCAAATTGTAGTTGTCAGAAACAGCATTATTTTGGCATTAGAATGGTAATATAAGCAGATTACTGATTCTGGCCGCATACACCCTGAGATTTAAGCTCCTACTGAAAATACATTTACACACATAAGTCTCAGAATTCTGCATACAGTGTTCAAGCCCGAAGGCCATCTAGGAACACGGACTGTGAGTATGCAGGACTGTGGGCATTAATATTTATACAGTTATCTAAATTATTCTAAAATTTGTATGGAGATTCTGATTGATTGATTGATAAGGGTAATTCATTCCAAATTATAGGAATTCATTTGTAAGATAAAATATGTTCTCACGTTTGTCCTACAGAATGTAATGCTATGTTTAAATTGCAATGTCCATGTGATTCACTTGAATTAAATAATTTCAAATGTAGTGGCATCCACAGTCCTTCGTTCTGTAGTTATGTAACAAGATTAGAGTATGTTGGAAGCACCAATAATATATAGAACAAAAAAATCTAATTTCTGACACCTTTCTACATATGACAGGTTATACACTGATAAAATGGGGTCAATATTAGAACACCAAACTTTCAAAATGTCGAGTGTTCTAATATCGACCCATTTTCAGCGAATGCTGAAAATATCGAAGAAACAGAAAATCAATTTTTTTCCTAGAGAAAGAATTTGGTTGTCTGTTTCTGTTGCTTCAGTATTTTCAGTGCTGTGGTGGAAAGTTACGTGTCAGGTTCAGGTAAGTGTGCGATTGTGTGGACGTGAAGGTTAGGGCGGGTTAGGTGAATTAGGGTTAGGGCGCATGTCAGGTAAGTGTGCAATAGTGTGGACGTGAGGTTTAGGGCAGGGTAGGTGAGTTAGGGTTAGGGCATGGGTAAGGTGACTGTGTGATAGTGACGGACCTTAGGGTTAGGGTTTGGGTTAAGGTGAGTGGATAGTTAGTGGTGTGTGTATAGTTTAGTGTAGGGTTAGGTGTAAGAGTTTAGGTGTATATGTGTGGATTGCTGTTTGTTTGGTGTGCTTGTGTTGTGTGTATGTGTTTTGGAACAGCAAATTTTTTCCCTAGGAAAAAATTTGCTGTTCTGTATGTTCAATGTTTTAAATTTTCTATTAATAGGGTTCGATATTAGAACACTCGAAATTCTGAAAGTTCTGTGTTCTAATATAGATCCATAAAATGTGCTTATTGAACCTTCTTTTGACAGACTCCAAATGGACCACTTGCAATTTAGTGTTAATACAAAATGAGTTATTAAATTCCCGAACTGGATGAAAGTTTGTCTTAAATAGACGGTTCACATACAATAAGTCTCTTTTAGAAAAGATTGTCACCAACAAACTCACTTGTTTCATTACATTGTAAATGCAATGTCTAGCGTTTTGGGAAAATGAGAATCTGTCTGTTACTTAAGTCTCAAATCTCTGTATTGAGACAGACTGACTAAGGTTGTATGAATCAATACAACTGGCTTCATTATGGTTGATTTTCAGTTCAGATGTCCCCCTGCAGATTTTGTAAAAGTAAACATTTATTGTGTCAAAGTCCGCGATACTGGAGATCTATGATGTAAACACCTTAACCATTATCCTAACTACCCTTTTAATTTGACAAATGACAAATCTAGCCTTTCAGTCACCTTCATACTTACCTAACCAGTATGACTCATTTTAGGGATAGTGGCAAGTACCAAATTAAACAACATACAGCCAGGTAGTGACCTCTGTGCTACACCATGATAAACAAATGCAGATTCAGACAAACAACCCTCCATTGCAACCAAATCAGTACTTCCTGATAACTAGTTCATGACCCATCATATTAGATTACTGACACATTAGCCTGATGAGCCTGGTCTGCAAGTCCATGGAACGTATCATCTTGGAGCTCATAAACAAAGACATAGGCAACCTCCAAACCCTGGACCCCCACTCAGTTTGGGTTTATAAAAGGTATATCATGTCTACTAAACCTGATTGAATTCTTTGAAGCAGTCATTAGAGCCGTAGATGAGGGCAAGGTAGTGCACACAGCCTATCTTGACCTTGCCAAGGCTTTCAATACTATCCTCCACTCTGGAATTATAGATAATCTCACTAAACTGGGCATAAATCCCTGTCACAGGATGGGTGGCCAACTGGCTCACTGACAGAACCCACACAGTAAAAGTAGCCAACTCCAAGTCTGACTTCAGACCAGTGACGAGTGGAGTACCAAAGGGTTCGGTCCTGGGTCCTCTCCTGTTCGGCATCTACTTCACTGAAGTGCAGGCAAACACAGCAGGTCTTTGGCTAACAAAGTTCGCAGATAACTGCAAACTGGGAGCCATAATAGAATCACCTAATGATGTAGACATTCTACAAAAGGACCTCACAGAGACAGATGCTTGGTGTCAAAGTTATGGCCTCAAGCTCAATGCCAAGAAGTGCATTGTCATCCCCTTTGGGAAAAACTCAGTACCCATGAACTACCACATAGGCGGTAGCTCACTAAACACTGAAAGTGTGATAAGAGACCTCGGGACACAAGTGGACAGTAGTCTCTCCTCTAACCACATCACCACAGTAGTCAGGAAATCCTTCTACGTGGCACACCTCATCACAAAAGGGTTCTCCTCTAGAAAAAAGGAGGTCATTGTTCCTCTCTACTCATCCCTCATCATACCCATTATAGAGTACAATGCCCCATTTGACATTTATCTCACAAGACACCTACAACAATTGGAAAGGCCACAGAAATGCCTCACTAAGAGGATTACCAGCCTCAAACAGATGCCATACGCAGACTGTCTCAAAAAACTCCAGCTCTACTCTGTCGTATATCGCCTACTCAGAAGCTATCTCTGCCTAACATACAAAGCTATGTCAAACCCAGAGCTGTTGGACATGCTACATTTAAAGAAATCCCAATATCTCCAAGCCACATGCTCCAGGGACCTAAACCTTGTCACCACAATAAACAGAACTGCTGGAAGGATAGATTCCTGTCCCAGAGACTTCCCATACTCTGGAACAAACTACCCATTCATGTCAAGCAAAGCTCCTTATTGGCCCTCTTTATGAAAAATCTTGACTGGATGGGAAATAGAAAATTCACCCTGGGGATCACTTCTGTGGCATTGCTTGACAGGGGCACAGGCAAATTATTTTCTTGGGTGGCGAAAGCCAGAGAACCTTTTTGGCTAGGCTTATATAGGCCCCAGGGCTGATAGCCTAGTACCTACCTATGAACCTCTGAAATAATTATTGTATTGAAAATTAATTGGAAAGCTGTAACTTAATACATGGGACAGACGGTCAAAGGTTTGTGCTAGGTCCAGGATTATTGTTACACATTTAGTCACATATCTATAGCTGATGCGACCTGGCAATAAAATTCCATAATTTTTGTTAATGTAGAGTGACCTCTGATAAAACCATGCTGGTTAAGACCAATTTCATATATAACCCTAATTTTATTTTGCATTATGTCTAATAAGCATTGTTCAAAATACTTATCAAGGAAGGATGTTAAGCTAACGTGTCTGTAATTTTTAATGTTAGATGCTTTTAACTTTTTTATGGATATGAGTAATACATGACTTCTTTCCAATGAACCAGATATAGTTCCTGAGTTCCGAGTAAGTTGTAAAACAAATGTAACAGAATAGGTCTAATCCTCCTTAAAGACTGACAATTATGATATCAGGAATGTTATCTGGTCCCATAGAAGTATCCAAATATAATCACACTTAGTACCTTATGAATGGACCCTAGACTTACAAGACATAAATCTCATGATACTAGTTGCAAATCAAAATAATTCTTTACTTTTGCATTAACAATTTTCTCAATATAAAGAGTTAATTAAATGTGTCTGCTACTTACAGAGGGTAAATCAAAGATAATTTCCCTAATGTGATTGATAAAACTGGATTCCTGACTTTCCTGTATGAATTAATATAGTTAGAATGTTCTTTTTTATTTATTGATCCTGTTAATCTGTTTTCAAATTCCACTTTCTCTTAACAGAGTTTAGATTTAAATTTCTTTGAAACTTTATTAAGTTTGACCTTATTTTGCTCCTCTGGTGGCATACAGAGATAAAGCCCTGAGTACGACCCAAGTGACCCAGGTTCATTTAGCACCCCATGTGAATGATGGAGCGGCAGAGAGGGATGGGCATGCCTATCCTGAGAGAGGGTGGTACGTGGGTGTCCCCAGACAATGACCTATAGTGGAGGCTGGGGATGTCACCAGAGGTGGCATGGTCAGTGGGGCTTGGATGAGGTGCCATGAAGGCTGGGTGATATGCTACAGATTCCATCTTGCATGTCCGCCAGGACCATCCCACTCTGCAACAGAACAGAGGGCGGGACGAGTAACAGCGTAAGCCAAAAGTAAGATTTCTCTGGATGGAAGCTCAGATATGCTGAGCCCTGTTGTCTGTGATCTGTGACTAGCCCCAATAATTACCATAATAAGTTGGGGGGAGCATGTAGTGCCTGGCTGGTGTGGATGGGGCATGAGATCTTATTTTTTCCTTTTGGGTGTTTCCTGTAAAGATACAAGGTATTTTCTTTCCCTTATATAACTTTATTAACTTGAAGCTCTGCCACTTTGGGAATTTTCTCCTACTGACTTTGTTTCATTTTACTTCAGTTGTCAGTTCAACACAGTCACTAAGGAACTTTTTCAAATGTTCATATCCATAAGCTGCATTCATTTTTTTTAAACTTAACCTAAGTACAATTTAATTTGCCATAATTATAACTTTTATAAGTGTGATTTGATTTTATAGCCGTAGTCTCTACAGCAAACTTAATTATGTTATGATCAGATAATCCTAAATGTTCTCATACTTCAGTATCACTAACAAGGATCTCAAAATTAACTGCTGTCAGACCTAGCAGATATCTACTGCTTGTGTTTTCCTCTACTAGTTATGTATAACCATAAAAAGTTATAACATATAGAAATGATAGTGCAAGTCAAGAACCAGCTGAAACACCAGGCCACTTTATTTCAGGGTAATTAAAATCCTCTAGTAAAATCCACATTTGGTGGTCAAGTATAGTGTCCAGAAGTTTAATAAAGTTCTCCTGTTTCACATTAATAGTAGGTGCTCAGTAACAGGAGTACATAAAGCAGACATTCTCCTTTAATCCTACAATGTCACCAACCATAATTTACAGATAACTGCTGCAAAGGGCAAGATTAGAGTGAATGTCCTTCACTAAAAACGGTATTCAAACTCCTCCATTATGTTCACATATGCATTCATATGTAACGTAACTTGAGTTCATGCTTCCACAATAAAAATTATATCATGATTATCATTCCTTATTATAAAACATAGTTTCTTATATTTATTACTGTGCACTCATACGTAACATAACACGGACAGGTTATATCACTGGAGTTCATGTTTCCACAGTAAAAGTTGTATCAAGATTATCATTCCTTATTATAAAACATAGTTTCTTATATTTATTACTGTGCACTCATACGTAACATAACATGGACAGGTTATATCACTGGAGTTCATGTTTCCACAGTAAAAGTTGTATCAAGATTATCATTCCTTATTATAAAACATAGTTTCTTATATTTATTACTGATGCTATGGGTATTACAAAATAAGCACTTTGGAAAAATAACCAAATGTATTATTTTGGTTACAATGTTGAGGAGAAACAGTAAAAAAGAAGACAAATATTGTGATAATTTACCTGCTAAGAACCCTGCCCGATAATAACTCACTTATGTTGAAAAAACCCAGACTGTATATGACAGAATAACGCTTCCATTTAAAATATATATTTTTTTAAGTATGCTACTGTATGAATTAGATGTTTAGTTTGTCTTCACTTTCATTACATTATTGAATACCCTAGTTACCATGCAGTGTAAATAATGCTACTCTAACAATGAGAGGGAAAGTGAGAAAATTCTGGAAAAAGAAAGACATTTAGTCTGACATGAAACACTGAAATGCAACTCACTGAGAAAGTTGAAATGCATGTTACCCTTAACTCCTGCATTTCCATTTATATGATTAAACTTGTGGTGCTACTTGTCACTCTGTAAAAATAACTAAAACAGAAAATTTTGGTTTATGAAAAGAATATTAGAGAGAAGAAACCAGTTTTCTGATTAGGAGGTGCCCATGTCCAACTGGTGACAGTCTGAGTTGTTTACTAAGGCAGATGTTTGTTTTTTTTTTCTTGCTGGGACTGCTGACTGGTTGTTTAATTGCCTTAACTGGTTTATCATGATCAGACAGAAGACATATCAAAAGTATTACAAAAAGAGAAGGAAGTATTTGATCCGTAATGAAATGCTGAAGCAAGATCCATCAGAAGTCTGTTAAAAAGTAATGTTCACATGGAGGGATAGGTTCCTGACCCAGAGACTCCCCAGACTCTAGAACAGATTGCCCATACATGTCAAGCAGAGCGGCTCTTTGGCCCTCTTCAAAAGGAACCTTGATGATTAGATGGGAGAAAGGAAATTCACCCCGGGGATCACGTCAGTCGCCCTGCTAGACAGGGGTCCAGGGAAGTAAATAGTGTGGGAAGAAATAGCCAGGGAATTGTTATGGCTAGGCTTGTATAGGCCCTAGGGCCGATAGCCTAGTGCCAACCTATGAACCTATAAACCTATAAACCTATGAACCTATCAGAAGGCTAAGAGTAAATGTAACTGTCTATGTACGAGTTCTACTCTTCAGACTAAGAGAGAAAAAATATGAGAAGAGAGAAATATTAAAAAATATATAATTTGGAATGCATAAGCAGCCCAAAGGGGAGTTTTGAAGTCTGTTAAAAAGTAATGTTCGCACACAATTCACTAAGAAAATGGTGAACAAATAGAAGTTTGCTATTATTTTTAATTTACTAAGATATGTGAGTGATTAATGCCTCAGCATTTTACTAATTTTAGTCTAACATGACAGTGCAAGGTGGCAGAAATTTTAATATAAATAATAAATTCAGAAAAATAAAACCCCAAAACAGAACTCCTAAATTGATATAAAACTGCCCCCTAAAAAGATAGTACTTTTGTACTTCCTGAAAGAAGTTTCCACATCACATATCTGAAGCAGGATAGATAGATAGATAGATAGATAGTTAGATAGATAGATAGATAGATAGATAGATAGATAGGTGGCGGATTCCAGAGGAGTATGAAAAAGCAGCAAAAAAGGCAACCTGCCAGTTGTTTCCAAATAAATCCTCAAAACAGCCAGCAGCTCCTCACCTGATGATATAAGATGCCCAGCTGGAGAGCTGGGAACTAACAACTCTATAAATAAGCAGGACCCATATCTTGCAGGGCCACATGCATAAGTCAAGGAATCTTAATGACAAACATGGCAACTAGTAGCAGCCAGTACAAAACTATTAGTAAACGTGTGATGTGGTATGTTCAGGGTACACTGGTCAATATCTGTGAAGTGGAATTTTATACTCACTGCAGGCATGTCAGGTCACTGTCCAAAAACCAAAGATAAGGGGCATTGCAGTATTTGAAGCATGACAGCACCATGCATGGGTGACTATTACTATGTCCATTGAAGGCATACAAATACAGAGCTGGACAATATCCTTAAGGAGAAAATATGATGCCTTAATAGCAGCAGATACCTGTTCCTTTTGTGTATATTTGCCGTCAAGAATCATACATGCATATATAATAAGGAGGATGAGTAAAACAAGCTGGTAGCTGGATGGTGACATGCATGAGTATCGCCTCAGTCTTTATCAAGTTGAGTTTCAGTTGGCTATCTGATATCCATGTAAGGTGAGACTCCAGAAAAAGAAGATAAATTCTAATACAGACTTCTGAATGAAGGAGAAGCAGACATGAATATCATATGTCTGATAACAAATACCTTTTCCTTGCAGCACTTTCCTAAGTTGCAGCATGTACACCTTCCCAAGTTGCAACATGTGCACTGCAAATAGTACCTGGTGTTTTGCGCTGTGGCCCCGAAGATTCCAGTAGATAATTGTCAGAAGAATTTGCTCCACAAATCAAATGTCATTCTGGACATCTAGTCATAACATTGTTATGCCTTCAGTGCAAATTTGCTATGGCAGCTCCTCACCTGATGATATAAGATGCCCAGCTGGAGAGCTGGGAACTAACAACTCTATAAATAAGCAGGACCCATATCTTGCAGGGCCACATGCATAAGTCAAGGAATCTTAATGACAAACATGGCAACTAGTAGCAGCCAGTACAAAACTATTAGTAAACGTGTGATGTGGTATGTTCAGGGTACACTGGTCAATATCTGTGAAGTGGAATTTTATACTCACTGCAGGCATGTCAGGTCACTGTCCAAAAACCAAAGATAAGGGGCATTGCAGTATTTGAAGCATGACAGCACCATGCATGGGTGACTATTACTATGTCCATTGAAGGCATACAAATACAGAGCTGGACAATATCCTTAAGGAGAAAATATGATGCCTTAATAGCAGCAGATACCTGTTCCTTTTGTGTATATTTGCCGTCAAGAATCATACATGCATATATAATAAGGAGGATGAGTAAAACAAGCTGGTAGCTGGATGGTGACATGCATGAGTATCGCCTCAGTCTTTATCAAGTTGAGTTTCAGTTGGCTATCTGATATCCATGTAAGGTGAGACTCCAGAAAAAGAAGATAAATTCTAATACAGACTTCTGAATGAAGGAGAAGCAGACATGAATATCATATGTCTGATAACAAATACCTTTTCCTTGCAGCACTTTCCTAAGTTGCAGCATGTACACCTTCCCAAGTTGCAACATGTGCACTGCAAATAGTACCTGGTGTTTTGCGCTGTGGCCCCGAAGATTCCAGTAGATAATTGTCAGAAGAATTTGCTCCACAAATCAAATGTCATTCTGGACATCTAGTCATAACATTGTTATGCCTTCAGTGCAAATTTGCTATGGTAACAGTTTGATTTTTGTCTTCACTGCTCTTACCATGATACAAGGCATTCTCTCAAATGACCAGAATTTTACAGAATGTGCAGATTTTTGCCTCATATTTTTTGTCTCTTCCTCACAACATTAGTGGTTTTCTTGAAAATCATTAAGGACTGAAGTCGTTAAATGATGACTGGCATTTATTTATTTGAGTTTCAGACTTTGTACCCTTCAGAAAAGGCATCCTAATACAAAACCAATCTTTCTAACAACTTTTTAAGCTTATTAGAGCAATATTTAAAATATGTCTCAGATGTTGGGCCTTTTTCCCCACAATGATTTTAGCTTTACACAGACATGCTGCATTTAAAAGTTGAGAGGTACAAGTTTAGAAACAAACTTGGGGGTGCAAGGTACGAGGGTATAAGGGTTATAAGGCAAATGACAGCACATTTATTAGCACCCCTCCTTCTTCTTCTCATAGGTTCATAGGTCAATACTAGGTCAGTGCCCTTAGAGGCCATTGTAAGCCTGGCCAGTTCCCCTTTTTGTGCTTGAAATAACCTATCCCATTTGGTTATAGCTTGGCCTTATACATCCATGGTCACTAACTATATATTAACCCTAAATAGAATAACTAGGATCTTATCATAGATTAATTGAGAGGACACTTGCATGGAATAAAACATTTAGGTGCTACATCTGTCCATTAGTAGTACAAGGGCGAATTCTGGGGTATATTTTCTGTTTCTAATCCACAGATCTAAGTTGAACTCGAAAATGTACAGGGATGAACTTTGTTTTATGTGGATGGGAGTCTGTTCCATAGCAGCAGTATCCTCTGTGAAATATGCCTGTCCCTCTACACTATCCTGTTGACATTCCTATATCAAGACAGAATCCCTTTCTTTATAAGCTGTGCAATATAGAAGGACTTTCTTACAACAATAGACACATGTTGGTCAAAAGTTAGGTCACTGTCCACATAGTTCCCAAATCTAATTGGCTCAGCTCATAGGAACACATGGGAATTCTTTCGGCACAACAGTGACCTCTAAGAGTGGCCACAATAAGTCATTACAGCTGAATGTCATTACATAAGTTAGTGTATGTTATTAATCACATATTACCTTCCCAGATGACACTGCACTAAGTAAAATCTTTCCCTGTCACACCTCTCTGTACCACAACTGACCATTAGTCATTTGAGCCACACCTGAGTGACTGTATCAGAGTAAGTCTGGAGAATGACATTGATAAGGTTAGAGGAAGGGTCTCAGAGACTGAGGTATGTGCAAAGAGGTGGGAGGTCAAAAGAATAAAAAAACAAAAATCTGTTAAATGTAAGTAACAGCAATATTCTGCATTACTGAATATCAGAAAGTGACAGTCACAAGACTGCATGTATATTATAAGCTGAGATAATATGCTTTGGCTCAGTGTTGGGCAAGGAATCGAAGATTAAACAATACAGGCATGATCAAAAATCATTCTTATTAGAACTGTTTGTTGAAAGAAAGGATAAAATGCATAGTTAATAATCAACATGTATTTGAGGACCTTGGAGCTGAAGTTCGAGCAGGCAGAATAAAAAAATGCAGTACTTTGAAACTACTGTTTAAAATAATAACCTAGTCTAGGAGTAAGCCCCTCTGGCAGTTACATTATCTGAAATCCTGATAAACCAATAATGTTGTGCAGTATGAACAAAAATTCTATCACTGACAAAACATCAACAATGAAAATACTTCCTTTTTATTTTCTGTTGTTTAGTTTGCAACCACACTACAGTTATGGTTTGGCAAACAGAGAGAAAAATAGTTCTTCAACAACATGTGGCATGTAGATACACTAAAATTATATATTTTGATATACATTACTGTTTTTCCCTCTTTCTTGATTTTTTTTTTCTTTTTGCAAAACGAGTTTCAGCTGTGCTTTTAACAACATGTATGCTGTTTTTATCTTACATGCAATGTAACCACACAGACTTAACATAGGATATAAAGCAACACATTTTAACAATTAAGAAATAACTTGCTGGTTGTAATGCGCCCATGAATGTTACCACCTGAATGACTTATTCGTCATCCCTAACTCAGTGAACTCATAATAAACTGGCTTCATCATCCTTGGTAAAAAAGTAGAAATGGTTGTGCCAATGTCTGTCATTAGTGCTAAATGATGAATGGCTTATAAAAAAGTTTGTAATAAAACGATTTAGCCTGGGACTTATAAGTTTATACTTGAATAGCTCACAGCATGTTTAGTGTACCATTGAGTGATCTGTGTATATGAATGGGTTAATAGTGTTCCTGTGTTGGCTGAATCATTATAATATATGGCTTCTCTGGCAGGCATTCCAAGTGAATATCTTAGGCTAAAATTTGTGATTATTTAAGTGCCCTGTATAAAAATAGCTGAAATTATTTAGCACTGTACAGGCTAAAACCAAAGACATTTATTTTATAAAAGGCTACAAATGCCATCAACTGTTAAACTGAGAAGAAGACTTCCAGTATACCTGTCAAATGAAATGGTTACAAATCATAACTTTATGATGGATTTTTTTCTTCTCCTTCCTATTCGAATTATTTTAGAAACTGGCATCTTGCAAAGAATGAAGTATTACAAAATGTGATCTGAAGTGCCATCTTGTGACTATATTTAGGAACAGCAATTTAGCCTCCTAGATAAAGTCAGTGTGGTTGCTGTAGACAGAGGTTTGCTACAATTAGCCAGTAGCATTTTCACAGCTCTGATCCTAACTTACACAGTTAATGAACACTATTTAATGTGCTTCCAGTGAGTAGTATTTCAGGGGGCTCAAGCAATGGCAGAAACAACAAAACATTTTTAGTGCAGTTAACAGAACTTGTATTGTTTATTTGTGTCCTGTAGTTCATAATTAAGAGGAACACTTGTCACCTTTCAGATACATTTAATGGGTATCTGCTAGTTGCACTGAAGACATCTGAAACAGGCATTCATTTTCATCGCTGACTGTGATAAATGAAATACTCTAGAACTGATTTTATCTAATTCTAAAAAGCCACTGTGTTAACATGTTTAATGCAATAGACAGAAACTTCACTGATGCTGACAGGAAACACTCTGCTTGATGATTTTGTGTGACCTGGTGTGAACATAAAATGTGGCTTCCAGCAAACTGGTTATTTACAAAATTACAGGGAGTACAGTTTTAAGGAAAGGCAGGATAGGTACACCTGGGATGGTGTGGCCCTCGGTATAAGGAAGTGGATCAAAGCAACACAGCAAGCAAGTGAGTAAGGAGGAAAGGTGGTACTAAAGTCAAAGTACCTGCTGGAAAGGGCAGCACAATCCACAAAGGGAGCCATACCTCTCAATCCCTTAATGTAATAATTCTTGACAATAAATAATAGGGGGGCAAATGCCCAAAAAGATAACCATGAAATGCTGGGACACACTTCAGCAAGTCCTGGAATACAGAGACAAATGTCCAAAAAACGGCCTTGCATACAAGTATGAGATGGCCATTTCTCAGAATATTTATTCATTTATTTATTTATTTATTTATTTATATTTGTTGACCGGGAGTGTTCCTTTTTCTCCAAGGTATGACCATCTCAGCAGTAGTATATACAAATTCGGGGGATGAGGAGGGATTGCACCCCCCCAAGCAAAAGATAAGTTTAAAGGAGAAGAGTGATGTTTGATATTCAGTCTTCTACTGATTTTTTTTTTTTTTTTTTTTTTTTTTTTTTGTGTGTCAGCACTGAGTGTTAAGATTACCGACATTTCAATAGGAAGCCCCAAAAATAGGGGCAAGTTTTTAATATCGCTCTTAGAAATTTAAAAATTTGACAGAATAACTGGTTTTGCATTAGAATACATTTTCTGAAGAGTATAATTTCTGAAGTTCAAATGTTTCATTGATTTGCCAGAAAGTCACACATTTTATGAGAAGCAGATCAAACATATCAGGCAATAATCTGAACAGTTTGCAGACATCTGGATAGTCAGGAGGTCTGCAGATTAACTCATCTTAGGAAGAAATAGAAAGACAAGAAAATGCTGGAACATGCTATTAGAATGATAGGGAAGGGGGGAGCTACAGCTAATGTGAGGCATCAGCGTGACAGATGCTAAATGAAACATGCTGACTGTGGCCACAGTAATTAGTAAAATTATTACTGACGTCATATAAAAATACATTTCTGACATTTAGAAGTATAATTTATTTGAGCAAAAGCATTTTCAAGCATGGAATCCTAAAATAATAATGAGAAGTACAGTAGATCTCAAATCTGGAAGTGCGAATTCCTTTTGGATAAATGATCACTGTGGCTCATTGTCAATATATACAGTCTAAACATTCAAAAGTGAAAGCTCTAAGCTTCAGGAGCGGACATGAGGCTCTGCTTTCAATATGTTCTGGATATAACAGTGAGAGTCCCAAAAACTATCATTATGGAAACCACAATGTCTGCATTAACAAATATTCAAATAAAAATTATGGAAAATGTTAAAAGAAATGGCACCAGTTAAGCAAAAACTCAGTTTAGGAAATATGGGGAAACAAGGAATGACGATGGACATAAAAATAGAAAAAAATGCTGGGAACTCTTAAAAACTGACTGCAATTCAGGGAATTAGAGACTTAGAAGTTTTACAAACATGTAAGGAGGCAAAGAAGGTAAGAGGAAGGTATAGGTTCATAGGTTCATAGGTAGGTACTAGGCTATCGGCCCTAGGGCCCATACAAGCCTAGCCAAAAAATGTACCCTGGCTTTCGCCACCCAAGAAAATTATTTTCCTGTGCCCCTGTCGAGCAGAGCCACAGAAGTGATCCCCGGGGTGAATTTCCCATTTCTCATCCAATCATCAAGATTTTTCTTGAAGAGTGCTAATGAGGAGCTCTGTTTGACATAGATAGGTAGTCTGTTCCAGAGTATGGGAAGTCTCTGGGACAGGAATCTATCCCTTCAGCATGTTCTGTTTATTGTGGTGACAAGGTTTAGGTCCCTAGAGCGTGTAGCTCGGAGGGATTGGGATTTCTTTAAGTGGAGCATGTCCAACAGCTCTGGGTTTTACATAGCTTTGTATGTTAGGCAGAGATTGCCCCTGAGTAAGCGATATGTGATGGAGTAAAGCTGTAGTTTTTTGAGACGGTCTGCATAGGGCATCTGTTTGAGGCCAGTAATCCTCTTTGTGAGGTATTTCTGTGGTTTTTCCAGTTGTTGTAGATGTCTTGTGAGGTACATACCAAAAGGGGCATTGTACTCTATAATGGGTCTAATGAGTGATGAGTAGAGGGGAACAATGACCTCTTTTCTTCTGGATGAGAATCCTTTTATGATGAGATGAGCCACGTAGAAGGATTTCCTGACCATTGTGGCGGCGATGTGATTATCAAAGGAGAGACTACTGTCCACCTGTGTCCCAAGGTCTTTTATCACATTTTCAACATTAAGTAGACTACCAGCTATGTGGTAGTTCATGGGTACAGAGTTTTTACCAAAGGGGATGACAATACACTTTCTGGCATTGAGCTTCAGGCCATGGCTTTGACACCAGGTATCTGTCTCAGTGAGGCCCTTTTGTAGTTTGTCCACATTGTTAGGAGTTTCGATTATGGCTCCTAGTTTGCAGTCATCTGCAAACTTTGTTAATAAAGACCTTCTGTGTTGGCCTGCACTTCAGAGAAGTAGATACCAAACAGGAGAGGACCCAGGACTGAACCCTGTGGTACTCCACTTGTCACTGGTCTGATGTCGGATTTGGAATCCGCTACTTTCACAGTGTGGATTCTGTCCGTGAGCCAGTTGGCAACCCATCTTGTGACATAGGGATTTATACCTAGTTTAGTGAGCTTATCTATAATTCCAGAGTGGGGGATGGTGTTGAAAGCCTTGGCAAGATCTAGATAAGCTGTGTGAACCATTTTACCCTCATCTATGGCTTTGGTGACTGCTTCAAAGAAGTCAATCAGGTTTAGGAGACATAATGATATTAGACAAAATGAATAGCAACTTGGCAGAAAACATTACTATAAAAACAAGGCTGTTAAGAAAAAAGTTATTTTCTGTATTCGGAAAGGAAAGTCTGAGTAGGAGAGAGACAGAGAGAGAGAGAGAATCAAATCGACAACAAATGCCCAAGATGATAAGGGGGATCAATCGAAGTCTTTTCATGACTCGCCACGGTGGTGCAGCAGTAAGCATTGTCACCTCACAGCAACAGGCTCTCAGGTTCAATTCTTGGCTGGAGTGCCTTCTGTGTGGAGTCTGCATGTCCTCCCCATGAGCGATGGAACATTAAAAAGAAATGCAGGTAGGTGCGTGAATGCGTGTGTGCCTTCTCTGAAGGTTGGGCGCCGGGCTGGCAACTCGACACCGTAAAAATCCACTGCCAATCATAAGCGGACCAGAGATCTGCTGACAACCCCTAAACAGGAAAAGCCGAAAGACTGGTTGGATTTAAGTCTTTTCCTAAACCAAAAATTCTGAAGTATTTCCAAACACTAAAACTATGCAAGGCAATAGCAGCTGATGGAATTTGCTCCAAAATGCTCTACGATCTATGGAGGGGGAGACCTGATAATGCTACTAACTCGTCTTTCTATTAAAGCTTCAGAACAAAACATCTGAAGACTGGGAAAAGGCAGACGTGATTGCTTTTTACAAAATTAGTAGTAGACAAAATTAGTAGTAGTAAAGCAGAGGATCAAAACTACTGATAGTTTAGCCTCATTCATGATAAAATTGATGAAATCACAGCTTTATGAAAATAATTGAATATCTGGAAGCTAGTGGGTTACAGGACACAAGACAACATGTCTTAACACAGGAAAGGTCATGTCAGTTGGTAATATATAATTTTATTGCTGTACAACTGATTGCAACTGAAGTTATCTCTAGCATATATTCCAGATTTCATTACAATGCTTATTAAGATTAGAATATGGTATGACATTTGTTAAGGTGGCTTCTCATTTCATCTTCCCCAGAGTTGTGTATGTTTCCCTACAGGTGTGTGTGTGTGTGTGTGTGTGTGTGTGTGTGTGTGTGTGTGTGTGTGTATATATCTATATATATATATATATATATATATATATATATATATATATATATATATATGTATATATATATATATATATATATATATATATATATATATATATATATATATATAAAGATATATATATATATATATATATATATATATATATATAGTCACATTCTGGTGGTCAATTACACAAGTCATCCAGATTCATTGCATTACAGTTAAGTAGGAATAAAGAATCTTGTGATTGTTGAGTTAGTATAATTGTATAATTAGGAATGCAGGTGTATTTGTGTGTGTGTCTCTGTATATGCATGCATGTGTGTGTGTGCGTGTGTGTGTGCCCCCCCCCCTCTCTCTCTCACACACACTTATATGGCTACCATTTAATTGGTCGAAGACAGGCCTCATCTGTATAATATTCTTGAGGACACCCTTGCCTGTTTCAGTCTCCTGCCTGCAGCTCTCTTTAATCCCTCTGAAGAGAGAGAGATAGAGAGAGGGAGAGGCAAATGTCTCTGTTGCTTCCAGCTTCCATTTTCATTTACAGCAGGGTTACTTCAGCTATATTTATGGGCAGTCTCATTACATGACAGACTTTTCCAAGATCTTACACCCTACCATTTTATTGTATGACAGGTATTCCAACTCTGCTTCACCATATTTATATTTATCTCCAGTTGGTTGACTAACACGAATATCGACATCCTGAAGGTAAGCCACCTCACATTGAAAATAGAAATGGTGACTTCCTACTATGCACGCTCCAAGGAAAAACCTTGGCGCATGCAACTTTAAAACATTTTTTTGCAGAGGGGTAAGTCCCCTTGCACCTTCTGCTAATTATATATACTAACTCCAAGATCGTGCAATTCACAGAGAAAGGGAATATTCTCCGACCTGGGGATTGTCAATCTCACCTACCTGTCAACTATCTGTATATATCCATGTAAATTTATACACAGATGTGATATATAGATATATATGAATCTGTGTGTGTGTGTGTGTGTGTGTGTGTGTGTGTGTGTGTGTGTGTGTGTATACCCACACACATTCATGTATACATATATCTATAAACATAATACACAGAGACCCACTAGCACCAGTGCAAGACATACACATCGGGAGGAAGACAAGTACACACACAGTAAAGTACAACTTCCATTAAGAGCACACAGAGACCACAGTCAGTCTGGGGCTGGTTTCTACCTCTTTCTCCAGATCCCCAATAAGACTCCCCACTGACACAGCTATAGGGTTAAGATCTCAGCCGAGTGGTCAAGCCAAAATCTCCATCACCGTCTCTGTCCAGCCAGTGCTTCCTGTCCCTGCCCAAGTAGCTGTATTACTTGCATTTTAAGTATAACAGCTGAACAGTTCAAAAATATATAAGGTAATGTTGAAAGTTTTATGAGAAAGTAAAACATTGATTGGATACAAAAATTAATACTACAGTCTTACTTAATATCATTATTCATATTTCTGTTAATTTTTCATTCAAGCTAATTTGTTACATTATAAAACATTTTAAAATGAAAATGAACAATGGTAAGGGAAGAACTGAAACATAAAAATAATGCAGTAAACAAAGAGAAACAAGAAATTATTTTCCCACTTCTTTATTCTATCTTCTTTTCTTTGTTTCCCATTTCCCATTATGTTTATTCCCCTTCCTTTCTTTATGCATAAAATCATAATTTATTGAGTAGTCAACTATTATTTTTCAAGGTAGCATCTTTTCTTAACATTATACTTTAGGAAAGGAACAGCACGTATTAGTATATAATAGTTCAGTTAGGACTTTGTCCAAATTAGGCTTTGAAATTCGATTGATTCCAAGGTAAAGATATTATTTATGGTTACTAAATCTAGTTGTTTGACACTACAAATCTTCATTTTAAAGTTAGGTTTGCAACATTTTTTGTAGTTTTTTTTTTATTTTATAATACTTTTTTAATTGAAAGCATACACCTTAGTTTTCATTTTTATTATAATCATTTTAGAAAGCCTGTAAACTATTCACAATTTTTTGTCAAATGATATAGCTTTTATTTTTGTCTTTAAATATTAATGAGTTGATTATTGATCAAAAAGTGGGGAATGTCCAAGCAGACTCCTAAGATTTTTTCCACAGGCAGATGGCACGTATTGTATGTGTGATAGAGAAGAAAGAGGTAACTGGGAACATATGTTTTGGCAATGTAATGAGTTGGCAGAGTTCAAAATTTCCCTACAGGGTACTCTATCAGAAATAGTGGGTGAGCAAATGTGTGCAACTAAGGAAATGAGTTTTCTGAGCTGGGATACAAGATCTGAGTTGCCTAGACATATTAAAACATTGCTAAGTTTAATACTGGTAGCAAAAAAAAAATAATTACTAGAAAATGGAAATTAAAGACTAAACCAGCTGTATTTGAGGTATTGAATATTGTAACAGAGATAAAAGAACTAGAAGTAAGTTCTTTAGAAAAGGGTAGGAGTAAATCACATAGAAAAAAATGGAAATTGTGGGAACAATACATACAGAATGTTTTGAAGGAGGAGTAAGATTTAAGGAAGGCACACATTGAACAATTTATGTAATGTTCGATTGATGATAACTATACAAAAAATATGTAATTTAAAATGTTTGTAAATAAGAACATGTTAATATGGTTTGTTTTCTGTTATATAAATGTATGTTTGCCTATGCTTTAAGTGATAATTCAATAAAGCTGTTAAAAATAAGAGGGGGATTGTATACATTCTAAAATAAATAAACCTAATGTTGGTTTCTGTCACTTTCGTGTCTAGGACATGATAAAAGAGCCTTTGTGGGTTCTGTTCAAACAGCTTTATTTTATACAAGCACATTGCTATAAAGACTTATTTATTGCATTTGTTAACCGGAAAGTCGACTGGGCCTTGAAAGAATCAATTTTCACTGGAGGCCCGGGGAGAAAAGCTCCACAAGGTTGCATAACAGTATACAACAATTTATATCACTAGTAAGCATTGATATACAACAATTTATATCAGTAGTAAGCATTAACATAGGAACATAGAGCAATGAATATTGACATGATTTGTACATTTTGGCAGATTACATTAAGCCATCAGGTTTATATTCAGGAATAGTAAAAAAAAATGGTACAGTTGACATATGTATCTATTTAGACTAGATGCTTATATAGGTGACAGGAGAGAGGGAGTTCAAGTGACAGTTCCAGAAATGGGATTAGTTGTTTTGGAAGGTAGGGTGCAGGAGCATAGCCAGAGAGAAGAGAGGTGTAGTTTTAGTGACTTTTTGAAAGCTGCATGAGTATTGATAGTTCTGATATTGGTGGGGAGATTATTCCATAACTTGGAAACAGTGTGGGAGTACAGTATCTTGCCAGCAGCTAGTCTGGATCTGTTAACAGATAGTAACATTTTGTTTTCAGACCTCAGTTGGCGTTTAGGATGGTATAGATTTATTATGGAGGATAAGGAAGGACAGGATTCTGGTTGGTAGATTATTTTGTGGGTTGTCATTAGATGTATATACTTAAGGTGATGGGGAATTCTAGCCAGTTGAGCTGGTGTAAAGAGGTACAGTGGTGTGTGTGTTTTTTGTATTGGTGGCAAATTTGGTGAGCATGTTATAGCAGGAGTTAAGTTTTGTTTGTAGGTTGACTGTAAGTTTGTAAGGATAAGGGCACCGTATAGCAGAGTTGGGAGCAAGAAGGATGAGGCTAGTGCTATCCTAGTTGAGTTGTTTAGGAAGTAATTTTGTCTATACAGGGCACCAAGCTTTTAGTGGGGTTTTTTAATATTACTATAGATATGAAGGTCAAATGTTAATCTGTTGTCAATGAGGACACCTAATAGTTTGGTGCTTGGGACAACATCTATGGTAGTATTGTTTTGGGATTGGATTGAGAGAGGTTGTTTGTCAGTGTAGCTGGATTGTGTGGGGGAGAAAACTAGGAGTTTGGTTTTATTGGGGCTAAGGGCTAGGTGGTTTTGGGACATCCATATTTCAGTAGAAGAAAAGCTTCTTGAGTAAGATGTTGCAGAACAGAGGGAGATTTGGAAGAGCAGAGGATGGTGGAATCATCAGCATATTGGATTACAGTACTGTTAGGTAAGGAATTATGAAAGTCATTAATGAATATGCTGAACAACAGGGAACCAAGTATAGAGCCTTGAGGGACACCTGTGTTAGTGCTCATGAAAGTTGAGGAGGAGTGCTGCCATATGGTAGCTTGGTGTCTATTGATGAGATAGCCTGTAAACCATTGTAATGTAGGGGAATCTAGGTTAAGACTGGAGAGTTTAGTTAGTAGGAGGGAGTGGGAGATAGTGTCAAATGCTTTAAACAAATGCTTTAAACAAATCTAGAAAGAGAGCAGAGACAGAGGAACCAGCATCACAGGCTCTAGTTATTGTGTCTAAGAAGAATATTAGGGCAGTGTTGGTACTGTGGCCTGGTCTAAAGCCGTGCTGAGTAGGGGAGAGCATTTGGTGGCTTATTAAGTGGCTTATGAGTTGAGTGTGTATGCATTTTTCTAGACTTTTGGAGATGGGGGAAAGAATGGCAATAGGACAGAAGTTTGAGATGTCAGAATTAGAGCCCCCTTTGCGGAGTGGAAGGACAAAAGCATTTTTCCAGATGTCTGGTACACATGATTCTTGAATAGATCTATTAAGGAGGATGCTGATAGGCATAAGCTATAGAAGGGGCAGCTAGTTGTAGGTATTCAGAAGGTAGGTTATCTGGGGCATTAGTACAGGGTTTTAGTTTATGTAGAAGTTTTTTGATGGTAGATGTTGGGATGTGTGATAGTGAGAAGGTAGGTAGGGGGTGGTGCTATTGGGTACTGAGGATGTGGTGTGAGAGTTGGTGTTGATAGGTGGAAAGGATGTGGTTAGTTTTGCAATGGTATCAATAAAGTAGTTGTTTAAGAGTGAGGCTATATCAGTGGGAGTTTTTTTGGGGTTAGGGCAGGGGTTGTTGTTTGTCCCCTGGTGGAGTAAGGAGTTTAATGCATGCCAGAAGGTTTTAGGGTTTTGTCTGTGCTGATTTTGGATGTTTTGGAAGTAGTTTTTTTTGTTTTTTATGACTAAGCGTTTAGCTTGATTGCAAAGTTGCTTGTACTGTAAGAGGTTGGGTGAGGTTTTATTTTTATTCCAGGTTTTCCAGGCTATATCCCCGGTGGCCATAATTTGCTTTGTAGACTTAATTATCCAGGTAGCATATTTTGTTCTAATTCTCTTAAGCCTGAGTGGGGCTAAGCTATTTAGTATTTTAATAAATGTAGAGTTAAAGAATTCTACTGCATCATTGATAGGGAGAGTTTTTAATGGACTCCAGTTTGTACTTCGAAGGATATTGTTGAGGGTGTCAGAGGAGAAGTGGGATGGGTCTCTGGTGTAACGATATTGGTGTGTATGTGATATAGAGGTGGGCTTGCGTATTATATATGCTGGTGAGTGGTCACTGATACAATCTGGAAGAGTGTCAGAGGAGGAGATTTTATCAGGATCAGAAACTAAGATCCAGTCCAAGACAGATCCCTTGTTGTTTTTATTATTGTGTCTGGTTATATTTGAGATTAGCTGAGTATATTTGTGTAGGTTGACACCTGTTGAGGGGTTCTTAGTGATATCAAGCCAATTGATGTTTGTGTCACCTAGGATTACCGGTCATTATTTATATTATTGGTTGTCCAGGCAAGAATTTCTTCCAAAATAGGAATGTTGTTGCCAGGGGGTATATATAGGACTATGATACATAGGGATTTGTAGTTATTATGTTTTAGTAATGTGATTAGGAATTCTGCATTGGAAAAGTGGATATTGATTTTGAGTAAGGAATGACTGTGTAGGTGTTAGGGAAAGGTAGTGCGATGCCTCCACCATTTTTATGAAGCCTGTTGCTTCTGAGGCAGGAGTGGTTGGTGGGGGGTAGGACTTCTGAGTCCTTGATGTAAGGTTTTAGCCATGTTTGAGTGATGGCAGTAAAGTCAGGCTTGTGTTGACTGATCCAAGCATGCAGTTGTGGAATTTTATTTCTAATGCTTTGGGTGTTGATTGTGGTGAATTGAATAGCTTTTGTGGGGTTGAGGGAGTTGTTTGTGTGGGAAAAAGGGCCAGGGTTGGGATACACATCACCTGATAGGGTCAGGTTCCAGTAGGTAGGGGGAGTGCTTGTGGGAGATTTTTTTGTTAGGCCTATAAAACGTTCTTGATGGACTCTTGTTAGTTTGGTTAAGGTTATGTTTAAAGATTTGGTTGAAGGAGGGGTGATTTGGGGGGTAGAGGAGTATTAGTTTTTTTTGTAAGATTAGGTCAGTGCTGTAGAGAGATGAGATGATTACTGAGTAGCTAGGGAGAGTATGACTATGAGTAACTATTGTAGGAGAGCATGGAGGATGTGGGATAGTAATGTGGAGAGCAGATAGTTTTAGAAGTAAGGATAGGTATAGAGAGAGAATATGATAAGGATGATGTTGGTTAGGAGAGGCATAGTTGTATAGTTTAGTGACAGGGGATGTAGTGAGAGAGTTCTGCAGGATATAAGGAAGGTTTTAAGATAAATAGAATAGTATGGGATAGGATGACAGTGTTGGAGGTGTGTTGTAAGTGAAGGTAGAGAGGAAGATAGTGTAGGGTTTTGTTTACAGGTGGAGTGGAACGTGATAAGGGACTGTAGTAAGCTATAATAGTAGTAGTTGTGAGTGGTAGTAGAAGTTGTGGTTGGCTAAGTGAGTTGGTGTGGTTAGTGGGAGGAACTTGCTGGGAGTGAGGAGAGGGAAGGAGTGGAGTATCTTTCAGATTAGAGGAGTTGTGGTAGGGGATGGTAGGTCATGTGAGTGTGAGGTGGTGATGTGTGGATTGGATGTAGATGGGGTGGGAGGGGTAAGGATAGACAAATCTAATTGCTTAGCGGGTGGGTGGGAATGAGGGTAGGGTAGGGGAGTGCAGAGAGCCCCAGCGTAGCGAGGGCGAATGGAGCGAGGCCGGCCCAGCTGAAAAAGTGGCGCGAAATTTGAAAATACAATCGGGTAACATAGAATGTTAGAATGCAGGTAAGTAGCCAGGTTATCAGACACTTATTATAAACAATAGCTTTGCTTTACTTATTTCTATTATGTTTGAACACGACAGGCTGCAGGTAAGGGGCAGAAAAGCAGTATGTGGACTGCATCTTTCTAGCTGGGGAATTGAGTGAGAGGTTACAAAGTAGTTATTTCTTTTGACTTTTTATTGACTTAATGACTTTAACTTAAGTAGCTTATGTACAATTGACAACTATGATTATGCATGCTCACTCTCTGCCTGCTTCTTCAAAATGGCACAAGAGAATGCACGTGTCTAGAATTTATATGTGCATGTACAACCTTGCATGCTTCTTAAAGATATAACATGCACATACTTGTACTATTGTCTACATCCTCCCTATTTGAGAAATAGATCAACAATTGTTATGAGACTATTTGGCATCCAGAAAACACAAGTAATCCATAGTCATGCATTATACAACACTAAATACACATGTATGTAGAATCAAGCCCACATTGCTGCATATTTAACACTAGGCTTAGATATTCATCCATAATGTGTGACATAAAATTGGGAATTAGATTTAGCAACTGGAACAGTTTCTGCAAAATGATTAACCTGTGGAATGTTCAAATCATTTACTGGAATGGAATCAGAATTTTGAACACTCTCTGGTCTGGAAACAGTTTCTGATTCACTCTTTGATTTAAAGTTTGCAACACAGAAACAATGTTGTGATTGCAATGATGCTGCTGCTGCTGCTGATGATGATGATTCTGGTACAGAAGAAGATGTATGCGATTCCTGCTATACTTCACACCTTTGGAGTTTACCAAGTAGGATCTTGGCTTATCACAGATGCCAGTAATCTGTCCTATTAGATCAAAACCTTTTGTTGTCTGAATTCGCACCATCTCTCCTTCCCTCAACGAACAAAGTAATCTGCTAGATCTGTTATAACTAGCTTTCTGGATATTACGTGTCTTAAACAACTGAGCCTTGATGGTTTTATTGTTCTTAGATTTAGGCTGCAACAAACTTAAAGAAATAGGCAGTGTAGTTCTAGTTTGCCTGGAAAGTAATCTTTGAGCAGGTGAGCCAAGACTATCATCACTGAGTATGTTTCAGATATTAAGTAAATTCAAGAATACATTGGTATTGTCACGCTTTGACCTTTCATGTAATTGCTTTGCACTCTGCACTGCATGTTCAGCTGGACCATTTGACTGAAGATATTCAGGGCTACTAGAAACATATACAAAGTCCCATTCTTTTGCAAATGTCTGAAACAACTGGCTAGTGAATTGAATACCATTTTCAGAAAAAAGTTTGTGTAGACTACCATGAACTGAGAAATGATGTTTCAACTTAGTAATAATAACAGTGAAAGTTAGATTATGTATTAAATCAATCTCAAACCAATTCAAATAAGAGTCTACCAAAACTAAGTAGTGTTGATTGTTCCACTCAAAGATATCAGTTGCTACAGTAGACCAAGGTAGTTCAGGAAATGGGATTAACTGAAGTGGTTCTCTTTGCAAATGTGATCAGGTACTATTGCATACTGAACAAGAAGAAATAACTCTATCAATGTCTCTCAGTAATGAAGCCAAAATACTAATTCTCTAGCTCTTATCTTAGTAGATGTGGACCCTATGTGACCACAGAGCAAAATATGGATATATTCTTGTTGTAAGGAAGCAGAAACAACAATTTTAGGACCTTTGAAAATAGTGCCATTCCATTAACAATTCATCTCTGTAAGGAAAATACATTTGCACTTCAGGTGGTACACTAGATTGCTTTGATGGTCATCTGACATTAATATAGTTATTCAGCTTCTATAAAATCTGATCAGTCTGAGTGTGACCTCTTAACTCATCAAGTCTAGTGGTGGAAAAATTACACACTGACATCATATCACAGTCAAAATTCTCTGTGTCAAGCTGTTCTATTGTATTTCTGGGTGATCTGGATAAGGTATCAGCCAGATAGAGCAATTTGCCTTTAGTGTAGACCATTTTGAAATTGTACTTTTGCAATCTGAGCATCATTCTTTGTAATCTCGCTGGAGCAGAATGCATAGGCTTCTTTAAAATAGTAACTAGAGACTGATGGTCAGTTTCAATCTGAATAGCTCAACCATAAATATAATCATAAAACTTGGAACTATTGCCAAAAGCAATACTATTGCCAAAAGCTCCTTCACAATCTATTGCCAAAAGCTCCTTCACAATCTGAGCATACTGCATCTCATTTTGGGTTAGTGTTCTAGATGCATAGGCTACTGGTCTGCCCTCTTGAAGTGTAACTGTGCCTAGAGCAAATTTTGAAGCATCACAAGAAAGAGTAACTGGTTTATTCACATTGCAGTATCTTAACGTAGGTGGGATGGCAAATTTCTGCTTGATGTCTTCAAATGCCTTCTGGTGTTATTCCAACCATGACCATGCAACATTTTTGCATGTGAGCTCTCTTAAAGGTGCTGTCAACTCAATGAAGCCTGGTATAAATTTGCCAATATGGTTGACCCTGCCCAGGAAACACTGTAAAGCTTGTACGTTATCTGGTTCTGACATTTCAAAAATAGCTGTTTGCTTGGTCGGTTCTGGTCTCAAGCCTGTACTAGTAGACAGTTAACCTATGTACATAATGTCTGTAAGTCTGAATTTGCATTTCAGAGGATTGATTTTCAAGTTTTCTTCATGTGCTCTGTCTAGAACTTTCTTGAGGTTTCTGTCATGCTCTGCTTCACCATTGCTGCCAACCAAAAGATCGTCGACTATTATGACACAGGGATAACCTGAAAACATTTGTTCCACTGCACGCTGAAAAACTTCACTTGCAGAATTTATTCCAAATGGCATCCTTAGGAATCTGTATCTGCCAAACGGAGTACCAAAAGTAATTAGAAATGAGGATTTGCGATCAAGCATCACTTGCCAAAACAAACAGAAAATACAGTGGCATTCAGAATTAGAGCTGCAACTTTTTTGACTGTGTGCATTGGATGATACAGTCTTTTTAATGCTTTGTTCAAATCTCTTGGGTCAATGCATATTCTAATTTTGTCTGAGCCTTTTTTGTGAGCAGCTACCATGGACAACACCCATTCAGTTGGCTTTGTGACTGGACAAGTCACACCTCGCTGCACAATTTTATCCAAATGAGCCTTAACTTTACTTTGCATAGCTATTGGAAGTCTTCTTGCTGGTCTGACTACTGGAGTAACCTCAGGGTCTAACTTCATGGAATACACAACTGGAAGTCTGCCTAATTTGCCATTGAAAACATCAGCATAGTCTATGAAAATAGCTTTGGAGAAATTAGAACTCTAAAATGCACTTACATGATTAACTTCTTTAAAAAAAGAAAGCAGATTCATTCTTAAACTATCTTTGAGACCCAATAAAGATTGCACTGGTCTTCGGACTATATAGAATAACAAGTTTTAACAGTTCTCGGCCAAATAACATGAAAGCATCACTGAACCTTCGGTATGAATTTCTTCACCTCTATTTGCAACAAATCTCGCACTATTGGTTATATTGAGTTCCTTGATAGTTCTCACTCTTGCAAATTTGTCTGCTGATATAACATTACACTTTGAACCAGTGTCTACTTTGAGCTCTGTGGATTTTCCATTAATCCAGACAGTGCAAAATACTTTACTTCTTGTTAATAAGTTCACTGCATCAACTCCTTCACCAAGCACTGATACACCATCTACATAGAAAGTTGACTGCTTCAGCCCTACTTGATCAACTGGCTTTTTTTGTGCGAACTTTCATTACAACTGCGTGAGGTTTACTTGATTTACAAAACTTTTGGAAATGGTTCCATTTTTTGGACTTGTAACATTGCTGACCATAAGCACTTCTCTCTTTTAGACTCATGATTCGCACCACAATTGCGACAGTTATCAATAAAGCTAGATTTGGGTTTTGCTGATTTATGCTTGTACTGCACTGAGCTGGTGGTTGCACCCTTTTTCAAACTTTCTGGAAAGTCTTGTGCCTTCTTTGGAAACCCTGTAGCTGCCATGTGCATAGGCCTGCTCTTGTTTGCCACGTGTTGCATACTATCTACATATGCTCTGGAGCCAACTGAAACCATGCTCTTGTCACTCGCAAGCATACTTGTGTGTTTTTCTGTCACCTTATGGATTTGACAAATCTCTATGACTTTGCTCAATGTTAAATCACTGTCACAAAGTAAAATCTTTCTCACAGCAGCACTGTTAATACCACATACAAGCCTGTCCTTTATCAGCTAATCTTTTAAATCACCAGACTGACACATTTTAGCTCTGTTTCTCAAGTCAGTTATATAAGCTGCAAATGTTTCACCTGGTTTTTGAACTCTTGTGTAAAACAAATGCCTCTCTAATGTAATATTCATCTGGGGGTTACACATTTCTCTGAACTTGCACTTCAAACACTCAGGGTCTTCCCTTGATTCAGCTTGTACAACAATATGGCAGTCCGTACCTTCTCCTTCATATACTGCTGGTGCATACACAAATGAATACTCTCTTTCTATGGCCTATGACCTTGCTAGGTTTAGCAAAATGAATTCCCTGGTGCATGTCTCTCTATCTGCATAAGCTGCTTGTATAAAAATATCATACTCCTGCTCAAATATCCTCCAATTCTCTGCAATACTCTGATCAAATACAAGTGGTAGGGGCTTTCAAAATCCATCTGTCATATTAACACATACCAGTGAAGGGTTTTGCAAATAAGCATAAACATACACACGTGTACATATGCCAGAAACTAATGCCAGTAATTGTTCAATGCTTTTGTGCTCTGAACTTATACCTCTGTTGAGTTTTTCAGAATTATGCAAATAAACAAACTCGTAGTACTTTTGAATAACTGGATTTTGTTTAATAAACTTCTCGGGTGTTTTGATATTTTTGTGATATCATTGGAAAGGCGAAAATGCTAAAGTCATTTATCATCATTTGCTAAAGTTATTTACCATAATTTTAAGAAACATTCGAGAGCTTTATGATGCAACTGAACAACTCATGAGCACTGCAATACTCTTGTAATGTTGTCTTATGCAAGAAAACACCACTTATCAATGTAAGAAACATGCCAAGTAACTGCACAATGTGAATAAATTGAACATCAGTTGCCTTAAACTCAATAACTTTTAAAAGTAATTGCACTTTGCGAATAACTACATACAGCACACCGAAATGTCCCCAAAATGGCAGTACCTTGCTAAGCAAATCTTTACAGTACAAGAAGCACTTTGTAGTGGTGTCAGTTTGCGAATAGACACAACCAGCACAAGAAACTTTTCGAAATGGCTATACTTTGACTGTATTTCATGAAATAGTTGCACTTTGCACACAATAAACTCTCCTAAACACATGCATAGTAATAAGTACACTCTGTAAGCACTTTTACACACTTTGAGATACTCTGAATAACTTTAGTTACACCCTTGATACTATACGAAGTCTTAGTTATGACCAAACACAGCACTTTGCAAAAACACAGAGTTGCCTTGCTTTTACCTCTGCTTAATGTGCCTTTATCTTTTCTTATTGTATTAGTTTTACTTGTTTAAGCCCTTTTCATGCCCAATGTACTTTTCCTGTGCTAATTTTGCTCTAAACATGCCCAACTGTGCCTTAAACATGCTCAATTCACTTTAAACATGCACTTTTTTTACTGTTAATCGTTTCACCAAATACTTTTATCTTAATCATTTTCTTTAATTAACAAACGTTTCATACTTTCTGCTTGCCTCATAATACAGTCTGTGCCCTTGTAATGCCCCTTTTTTGTCTTTCATATCAATTAAATGGTTTGTGTTATTTCTCATTTCCTTGGATTCTTTCTGGCTCTGTTTGTGCTCTTTTCTTTCGGTTTTACCTTCACTGTCATTTTTGCACCTCATGGCTCTGAATATTCTTTTCTCTTCGATCCCGGTTCTGACACCATGTCACTTTTGTGTCTAGGACAGAGCAGCTTTATTTTATACAAACACATTGCTATAAAGACTTACTACATTTAACTTAAATAACATCCACAATTGACAGCTATAATTATGCATGCTCACTCTCTGGCTGCTTCTTCAAAATGTCACAAGGGAATGCATGTGTCTAGAAGTTATACGTGCATATACAGCCTCTCATGCTTCTTAAACATATAACATGCACATACTTGCACTATAATCTACAGTTTCCTACAAGAATCTCATTTATTGGATAGCGTAGCTAGCTGGAGTTTTGTAAAGAATGATATGCTTTGAATATCAAACTGATGTGTACAGATGTTTATGTTACAAATGTATTAGAACTGTATGGCATTTGAATACCAAACTGACATGTACAGATACTTATCTTACAAATGTATTAGAACTGTAGTTTTGTAAAGAATGATATCCTTTGAATATCAAAGTGATGTGTACAAGATGCTTGTGTTACAAATGTAGTGGAACTGTATGGCATTTAAATATCAAACTGATTTGTACAGATGCTTATATTACAAATGTATTAGACCTATATGGCACTTGAATATCAAACTGACTTGTACAGATGCTTATGTTACAAATGTATTAGAACTGTATGTATATATGTTAGCAAAGGACCCTGGAAGAGCAGATGTTAACCAGTTAGCTTACTCTAAGAAAAATAAGGGAAATGCAAATGAGCTGTTAAACCATTAAAACTTCACCCCACTGCACTGCATATGACTGGAGACAGTAGGTCTGGAAGAAGCCTTTATTCATTAGCTCACTAAACACAAGGGGACCCCAAGCACTGGAATAAGCATTTAAATGTGTATTGCGGCTATCTATGCTAAATTCCTGTCTTAGCTTCAAAGGGGGATACTGTGAGAACCTAGAGTCAGGTGACCAGATGAGGTCATTCTGCCAGCCATCTTGGAAATTATGTTTTAAATATTACAGTGGGACATCTCTCACTATTGAGTATTCTGTCTTGGGCCTGACAACAAGAAGGACCACACACCACATCATCTGCCTTGCTCTATTATGCAAATAAGGTATAGTAATTCTCCTAGATTCAGTCAGGAAAGTATAGTGAAGCTTAGTTTAGATATTGTTTTTCTTTATCTGCCTGAGTCTGTCCATCAATGTTGTTTTCAATATTTCCTGTAATTTGAACTCTGTGTTTTACTGTAAATATATATCTAGTATTTTCATGCTTTTTTATTATTTATTTTAAATATAATTAAAACTTTGATTGTGACTTGTTCCTTTTAGAAAGTATTTAACCTTTGAGAGTCCTTATATTTGATTGGTGACACTGTGTGGGCCACTCCTGAAGACCTAGCTGTCTTGGTCAACTACTACCATTTGTATTAGTATTAATATTACACAGTATAATTGGACACCCTTTGTTGAGGGCCTTTGAGTAGCTGATTGTGCAGTGTCTGGTGGCAGTGATAACTACCTTATACTCTGGGCAGAAGGGGGCACAGCATGTAAATCTGTGCCAGCCTTTCCCAGGTGTGTGTGTGTGTGTGTGTATGTGTGTGTGTGTGTGTGTGTGTGTGTGTGTGTGTGTGTGTGTGTGTGTGTGTGTGTGTGTGTGTGTGTGTGTAAAAACAAATCTCACAGTGTGTGTGTGTGTGTGTGTGTGTGTGTGTGTGTGTGTGTGTGTGTGTGTGTGTGTGTGTGTGTGTGTGAGCTACTTAGAGCAGGGACACAATGTACTGGGTTCAAAGATAGGGTGCTGGAGGGCTTGGCTTGTACACTCCAGCTGAGAACCTAGGCCTATTGCTATACCAGTGGGGAATTTTATTGGGGACCTGGAGGGAGACAGACAGAAAGATTGTGACCCCAGAATGAGTATATTCCCTGTGTGTTCTTAATGGAAATTGTGCTTGATGCACAGAGGTCTGAATCTGGAAATACTGAGTGTATCCATTTTTATTCCAGGTGAACATCCCTCTCCAGTGTCATTGGAGAGGATTCAGGCTCCTTGATTACTGGCCCAGAGAGGGGCCACCACATATTGGTTGGCAATGGTGGGAACATCACATATTGATGAGCAGTGGTGTGGACACTGAATTTCTGTAGCCTGTAAACAGTGGTCACTAAAGAAGGTGTTTGTACTCTCAAGCATCCACAAAGTAGACATTCAGAGTTGCATATCACTATATATTTACTTATTTACTTTTTGTTAGCTTAGTTAGTCAGGGAGAGCAGGAAAGGATGCCAGCAGAGGATTATGGAAAACTGACAAGGAACCAGTTGGCTAAGATGTGCCAAGCCAAAGACTGATGCATGCCAACCTGTCTAAAGGGGAAATGATGGCAGCCTTAATCACAGCTGCAGCACATACCAGCAACCAGGAGGACAACACAGGAACATTAAAGTAGACCAACTCAAGAACACTTCAGCCCAGCACAAGGACCACAGCCACAGACCAAGTGAAAAGATTTTAATGAATGGCTTAGCACTTTCTTCCCCTGATAGGGACTTCTTCAGAAGTTCTGAGGAAGTCCATATCAGGGGAAGAAAGTGCTAAACCATTCATTAAAATATTTTCACTTGGTCTGTGGCTGTGGTCCTTGAACCAGGAGGACAGCCAGTCTGGCATTGGGGATGTGCAGCTCTCAGAAGCAGGACAGTTCACCTTTTCCTCAGAGGACTTAAAAAAACATCTGGAGTTAAAGAAACTTGAACTGAATGCTAAATATTTGGAATTAGAATCAGCAGAGAGAATGAGGCATTTAGAGGCTGAAGAAAATGAGAGACTGTGGCAGGCAAAACAGATAGAATTAGAGTCAACAGAACTAATGCAATGTTTGGAGGTCAAAGAAAATGAGAAACAGAGGCAACATTAAAAGGAAATACTGGCCCTTCACCAGGGTCATGGAGATAATGTGGAAGGGAGTAACCACACCACAGAATCAACAAAGGTCAGTAAATCTCTTCCTCAATTTACAGAGAATGATAATTTTGATAGTTGTATTCATATATTTGAAACAGTATGTAAACAGTATAATGTGGACTAAAGGCTCTTGGTATGGTTCCTGACCCCCTTATCCATGGTAAAGCTGTAACAGCTGTTTCTAAATTGTTTGATACTGATTGCTTAAACTATGATGCAGTCAAAAATGTTTATTGGAATGTTTTAAGTTAATGCCTGAAGCTTACAGAAAAATGTTTTGTAAGCATAGACACAAGGCAGATGATGAAATTTTGTGTGATTATATTGCTGAGTTAAGCACTTATATTCACAGTTGGGTGAGAGGGTGTCAGGTCACCACTTTTGAAAGGCTGGCAGACCTTTTGGTGAGGGAACAAGCCCTTAGTACTTTGCCTGAGGACATGAGAAGCTGGTTGGCAGACAGGGAATGCAACTCTGCAGATGAGCTGAGGAAAAAAGGGGATCTCTTCTTAGCAAGCAGGGCATCACTGCATAGGAAGGGGATACCCAGTACTGCACATGGATATAAGGGAACAATCCATGAGAGGCAGCAAAATCCACCTCAACAAAGTTCACCAGTAACAGGGGAAGCCACTGGTTCATGTATATCACCAGAGCCTATGTTTAAATGTTTTAAATGTAACCAGTGGGGCCACATCACATATAGATGTCCACAGAGGCAAGATGGGGAACAAAAAGTGGGGGAGCTAGCAAGCGGGAATAACAGAATTCCAGTGGTAAGTTGTCTGGAGACAACATGGATACCCAACTACCACCAGAGTTTGTATCCTATCTTGGTGCCAATAGAGACACAGCCTTTGCTATAACCATTGTGAAGCCTGCAGTGGTTAAAGAGGAGCACTACTTGCTTAGGCAGTCCACTCCAGTCAGAGCTTTAGGAGGGATCTCATTCTAAATGCCTTTGGCCAGGGTTCACCTTGACTGGGAGGGTAGAAAAGGAAGTAAGCAAGTAAAACTCAGAAAAATAAGATACCACTTAAAAACAAAACACACACTGGAGCCAGAATAAATTTAGCGCTTTCGTCCCGTTTATTACAGAACTTCTTCAGAATTACAAAATCCAACATTTACATCATTTCCTTTTATACTATCATTATGTCAACATAATTTCCTGCTAGTGTTAATCCTTCAAAGGACATGTCAATTTTAAATTCACTCAGACAAACAATGCTGTCACTTTTTAACACAATAATTACTAATGAAAACCTATGTACATAGTGTAAACTTTGTAATAATATTCATTTTTTAACTAAACTAACAATATATACAAAAACTATGTTCTAGCCATAACAAAGAAAATTTAAATTAAAAATTAACATAATTTAAATGACTTTTAACAGAAACCTTATCATTAATACCAGGCATTACATCAGTTCTTAAAAAAATTTGCCATTTCAATTCTGTTTTTTCTAAAAAGTGATTGAATGACCCTACAAACATGTTTGTTTTCACCTTCTCAATTACAAAGAAGGTGAACTTCTTAAAATTTTCATATGACACTGAATGTTTGGCTAACGCATTACTCATGTCTTTCTTCTTAATAGCCAATAAATGTTCCCTAACCCTGTATTTTAACTTTCTAATAGTTTTTCCAATGTAGAAATTTTCACAATTAGAACATACTGCTAAATAAACTAATCCTTCACTCTGACAATCATATCTATCTTTGGCTATCACAGTGTATTTTAAATGTTTGAAATAATGACTTTGTGCAAACATCATAAATCTACATTGTCTAGAAGTTGTGCAGGGAAATGTTCCCAAATGTGTAGTAACTCTATTCTGGCTCTCATCTCTGTGTCCATTTTCCAAAATTTCTTTTAAATTTCTAGTTTTTTTATTAATAAAATTTGGTTGCATCCCAGTAATCTTACTTAATTCTTCTTTACCCAAGATAATTTTCCAATTTTCTTGTATTACTTTTCTAATTGTAGGTCCATCAATACTCATAGGTATTGGAAATGCATATTTCAACTCATCATCCCTATTCACATCCTGACTAAATTTCTTTTGTTGGAACCCAGTTTTCAGTATAGGTGAATATTTATCATTCCTATGTTCTATAATATATTGTAATGCCTCTTCTAGAATACCACTAGAATATCCTCTATTAATAAATAACTGTTTAAGAACTCTACTGTAAACTGATGGTCATCACTGACCATTTTACTCAATCTGATGGCTTGTTCCTTGAAAACATTAACTTTCCTATGCTTAGAGTGAAAACTATCAAAATGCAGATAATTATTAGTAAAGGTTTTCTTTCTAAAATTGTTACTTCTAAATGTTCTATTAATAACATCCATCTCAACTTCCACATCCAAAAATTGAATCTTTGTGCCTCTACTATCTATAGTAAATTGAAGCCAAGCCACTGTCTGATTAATATTTTGGAAAAAACTCATCTAGCTGTTCATTATTACCAGCCCATACAAAAAACAAATCATCAATGTAATGCCCATAATATTTGATGTATGTAAATAAATCCATCTTCTCCAAAAAAGTAACTTCCCACCAACACATAAAATTTGCCATTTCAATTCTGTTTTTTCTAAAAAGTGATTGAATGACCCTACGTGCTTGTCTGTTTTCACCTTCTCAGTTACAAAGAAGGTGAACTTCTTAAAATTTTCACATGACACTGAATGTTTGGCTAACGCATTACTCATGTCTTTCTTCTTAATAGCCAACATTTTTTAATAGCTGATGTAATGCCTGGTATTAATGATAAGGTTTCTGTTAAAAGTCATTTAAATTATGTTAATTTTTAATTTAATTTTTATTTGTTATGGATAGAACATTGTTTTGTATATATTGTTAGTTTAGTTAAATAATGAATATTATTACAAAGTTTACACTATGTACATAGGTTTTCATTAGTAATTATTGTGTTAAAAAGTGACAGTATTGTTTGTCTGAGTGAATTTAAAATTGACATGTCCTTTTAAGGATTAACGCTAGCAGGAAATGATGTTGGCATAATGATGGTATAAAAGGAAATGATGTAAATGTTGGATTTTGTAATTCTGAAGTAAGCAAGTAGGTATGTTTGAGGATATCCCTGCAGATGTCTTGATAGGGAATGATTTTGATAATGCAGTACCTTGTGTGCATGCAGTCACATGCAGTCAGGCTTGGAGATAGGCATGTGGGTCTGGTAGCCTGGGGGAAACCCAGGCAGACCACAACCCTGAAGCCAGGACTTGTGATGTGCCTAATCCAGGGAGGAAGCTACCCTGTAGCAGTAAGCCTGAAGATGAGCCACAGTTGTTGGTAGGTACTGATGTTACCTTGGACTGGGTGACTGCAAGGGCAGAGATGAGTGGTAGTACCCAGGCTGACAGTGAGGCACCACTGTCAGAAGATACCAGACTTCCTATGGAAGATGAGCTGGGCAGAGTCACAAAAGGATAGCTGAGACAGGCTTATCTCTCAGACTCTACAGTAAGAGACTTGAGGGAGGTAGCTAAGGAGGCACCTGATTCTCAAGGAGAAGGGAGTCTGTATACTGGAACAAAGGGTTACTGCATAGAGAGTGGATCCCTGAGGGAGGGCTAGACGGTGAGGTAATACAGCAGTTGGCAGTGTCTAGATCCAACCATCTGGCACTTCCAGTCATAGTCCATGACACTCCTTTTGCAAGTCATATTGGCATAAAGTGTACCAAGAGATGCATTATGCAGACCTTTTATTGGCCTGGGATTGCAAGGGATGTAACAGGGTACTGCAAGACCTGTGAGCAGCACCAAAAACTAGACAAGGCATGAGACAATGTCAAAGTCCCTCTGATGCCTTTGCCTGTGATTGATCAGCCATTTCAGAGGGTAGCTATGGATATTGTGAGGCCTCTGAGTACCCTAAGTTCCACAAGGAAGAAGTACATCCTAGTGGTAGTGGATTATGCTTCTGGATACCCTGAGGCAATAGCTCTGTCCTCCATCAAAGTAGAGAAGGTGGCAAATTAGATTTACTAGATATTTTCAGCACAGTAGGTTTCCCAAGAGAAATACTGACTGACGGAAGTGCCAATTTCATTTCAGACCTCCTGACTTGTCTGTGGGTATGCTGTGGGGTGAAGCACCTAAGGACCACTCCCTACCACCCCCAGACTAATGGTCTTGTGTAGAGGTTAAACTGTACACTAAAGACCATGGTACTGGCATTTGCAGACCAGTTTAAGAGAGAGTGGGACAAATATTTGCCCCATCTTCTGTTTTCATACAAGGAGGTGCCCAAGGAATCCACAGTTGGTGTATGAGCATAGGATAAGGGAGCCTTTAGATTTGATTTGTGATGAGTGGGAAGGTGAGTGTGAATCCCACAAGGAGTCTGTTGTGGCATATGTCCTAAACCTCAGGACAAGGCTTAAGGAGCTCAAAGGCTTGGCCCATGAGAACCTGGCAGGAGCCCAACAGCAGAAAAAGGTCTAATATGACTGGAATGCTCGAGCCAGAGAGTATGCTGTGGGACAGCAGAGATACTGCTCATTCCTGTCAGAGACAATAAGCTACAGGCAGCTTGGGAGAGACCCTTCAAAGTGGTAAAGAAGGTCAGTGATGTTAACAACATGGTAGAACTGCTTAGCAGGATGCAGGGTCACAAACTGTACCATATTAGCATGTTGAAACCTTATCATGATAAGGAGGCCCTGGTGCTGTTTACAGTGGATGACAGAAGGAGTTTGAGGGGTATCTGGTGATTGATCTCCTCAGTTAGGCTCGGACTGACACCTCAATGGAAGGGGTAGCAATGTCCCAGTGGCTATCCCCTATCCAGGTTCAAGAAATCCAAGCAGTGTTACAGGAGTATGGGGGCATATTCACTGGGAAACCAGGGTGCATCCACCTAGTACAGCACCATGTGGATACAGAGCCCTGAAGACCTATCAAGCAAGTCCCTTACAGGGTGGCTGAGGGAGGAGACACAGGGGATGTTGGAACTGGGAGTAATCCAGGAGTCCAGCAGTCCCTGGGCCTCCCCAGTGGTGCTGGTATCAAAGAAAGATGGCAGCACCAGGTTCTGTGTGGACTACAGGAAACTAAATAGTTACACAGAGTCAGATGCTTAGAGCATGCCTAGGACAGATTAAGCCTTAGAGAAGATGGGCGGGGCTAAGTATCTAACCACTATTGATTTGAACAAAGGCTACTGGTAGGTGCCCTTGACTCCCAGTGCTAGAGAGAGGTCAGCCTTTGTGACTCCTTTTGGCTTGGATGAGTTCACAAAGATGCCATTTGGGAAGAAAAGTGCCCCAGCAACTTTCCAGAGACTGGTGGATCATAACCTAGCAGAAACAGGAGATTATGTACTTGCTTACCTGGATCTTGCCAGCTACAGCCATTTCTGGCAAGATCACCTTCAGCATGTCAGAGAGGTGCTGGGCAGACTGTAAAGGACAGGGTTGATCATTAAGCCCATTAAGTGTCAGGTAGGTATGGCACAAGTCTCCTACCTGGGACATAGAGTAGGGATTAGTAAGGTCATGCTAGAACCAGCCAAAGTGGAAGCCATTCCAGGCATGGCCTGCACCTGTTACCAAAAAACAGATGGGGGCATTCTTAGGGACAGTAAGGCATGATAGAATGTTTGTCCCCAGTTATAGTACAATAGCTGCTCCCCTCATAGACCCGAGAAGAAAAAACAGGCCAGATAAAGTAGTGTGGACCTCCAACATTTCAGCAGGCATTCCAAAAGCTTAAAGAGCTTTGGGAGGACCTCCTTTGCTAGCTAGTCCAGATTACAGCAATGCCAGTGCAGATAGGATCTCAAGACAGGGAACTGGGTAGCATATTCCCAGATGGGCTTACTTCTCTCAAGCCACATTTCTCAAGGGTTGCTTGAAAACCTAGCTTTAGTCTTTGATGGAGGGAGAGATGTGATGATATGGGCTAGTGCCAGCATAGCTAGCTGGAGTTTTGTAAAGAATGATATCCTTTGAATATCAAACTGATGTGTACAAGATGCTTGTGTTACAAATGTAATGGAACTGTATGGCATTTGAATATCCAACTGATTTGTACAGATGGTTATGTTACAAATGTATTAGAACTGTAGTTTTGTAAAGAATGATATACTCTGAATATCAAACTGGTGTGTGCAAGATGCTTGTGTTACAAATGTAGTGGAACTGTATGGCATTTGAATATCAAACTGATTTGTACAGATGCTTATGTTACAAATGTATTAGAACTGTATGGCATTTGAATACCAACCTGACTTGTGCAGATACTTGTGTTACAAATGTATTAAAACTTTATGTATACATGTTAGCAAAGGACCCTGGAAGAGCAGAGGTTAACCAGCTAACCTACTTTAAGAAAAATAAGGGAAATGTAAATGAGTTGTGAAACCATTAAAACAACACCTCACTGTGCTGAACATGACCAGAGACTGTAGGTCTGGAAGAAGCCTTTGTTAATTAACTCAGTAAAAAGAGGAGAAGCCCCAGGCAATGCCATAAACATTTATATGTGTATTATAACTGTCTATGCTAAATTCCTGTTTCAGATTCAAAGGAGGATACTGTGAGAACTCAAAGTCAGGTGAACAGAAGAGGTCATTCTGCCAGCCATCTTGGAAATTATGTTTTAGATATTACAGTGGGAAATCTCTCAGTACTGAGTATTCTGTCTTGAGCCTGACAACAAGAAGGACCATCCACAATCTTCATCAGGCTTACTCTATTAAGTAAGTAGGGAATAGTAATTCTCCTCTGTGCATGTGCGTGTGTGTGTGTGTGTGTGTGTGTGTGTGTGTGTGTGTGTGTGTGTGTGTGTGTGTGTGTGTGTGTATGTGTGTGTGTGTGTGTGAAATCAAATCTCACAGTTTGTGTGTGTCAGCTACTTGGAGCAGGGACACATAGCATTGGGTTCACAGAGAGGGTGCTGGAGGACTTGTCTTGGACACTCCAGCCAAGGACCTAACCTTACCACTGTACCAGTGGGGACTTGGGGATCTGGAGGGAGGCAGATAGAGATCCAGATCCTGGACAGAGTGTGTTCCTTGTGTGCTCTTAAGGGAACTTGTGCTTGATGCAGAGGCCTGTATCTGGAAATACCAAGTCTGCCCATTTGTATTCCAAGTGAAAATCCCTCTCTAGTGTCAGTGGTAAGGATTCAGGATCCTTGATTACTGGTGAGAGAGTGGTCATCACACAAGACATAAATTAAGTAACTGCATATGAAATGTTATCTTTCTCATCTTATAAAAAGGAGACAGGGAGCTGAAAATGGCCCTTTAATACCCAACCTGTTATCAACATTTAATGCCAGTAATCCCCAGTACTCAGTAATAGTGCAGGCATGATTGCTTCCAACCATCCTCTGTTTAATGTGTGTGTGTGGAACAAGCTCCAGTGTTCATTAAGAATGAATACATGTAGGCAAGAGTTTAACAAGAACAACAGCTCATTAAACATCCCTCTTGCGGCTGCAGCAAGGACTTTAGAAATAATGGGTTGTAGTATGATGCTTCTGCAGGAAGGTTCAGGCATCAGTAGTGCTCATTAGTTGTGCTCATGCCTCGATGATGACCATTGTGATCCCATGCGTACAGTAGCAACAAGGCAGAGAAGTTATATGGCAGCCTTAAATGGGCATGAAGAACTGCAGATTTTTTTTTGATGAAATTATAGGTTGGAAGTGGGAAGATAGGAAAGTGGTGAAAAGAGCAAAGTAAGTAGAGGATAGAACATAAGGTAAAGAATTAGGGAATGAGGAAGATGAAGGTGGGGAAAGAGGGGAAATTTTTGCAGGGCTCAGTTACCCATTTTATTTACATGAACAGAAGGTAAGTTGGTGAAGTAAGAGGAAGCTAAGAGGGTTAGGTAGCAAAGTCCACAAACAAGCATAGAAGACAGACAAGACTGACAGGGGAGGTACTGACACAGTCAGGGATGGGGAAAAAAGAGAAGAATGTATCAGACATACAGAGGAAAGGCAATGGTGAGGGTAAGAATTGGGTATCATATGGGGTGGGCATAGACAGAAAAGTGAGGAGAACACTGACATGGGGGGTAGGATGGGATTAAAAGCTCCAATCACTGCCAGCTATATCTCAGTGGGAGCTTATTCTCCACACTTGGCTCATTCGCCACTGGGCTCTTGCTCTGATGTTAATGCCATTATGGAGCAGAGATGTGATTCTACATGTCACCAGAAGAAGGTCTCTGGTGGGCTGATTTGGCCAACCAGCCACTTATGAATAAGGACACATACCATTTCTTCCAGCAGCTGCTGGATGATGTATATGTCATGTCCACTCTCAGTGCTTCAAGCAGATGCTATTGCAGCACCCTCCTCAGCAGAGCAGGTGGCAGTAGTGGCTGTTTGTGCTGCTGGGGGTGTGAAGGTGACAATGTCAGCTGAGAACACTGATGGTTGTGGTTTTGGTGGTGTAGTATCCACTGATGGTGGGAGACAAGCCTGGATGGTGGCAGGGTTGCTGGTCTGTTTGCTGTTGCATCTAAATGTAAATATAAATAGAAACAAAAAAAATAAATGTATAGAAGTGAAACTATAGTGAGAAAGAGGGTGGAGGATAAAATGACAAGTGAAACACCCAGTTTACTTTCTTTGTGATAGCTGGAGAAATGAGGAAGGGTTGAGAAGATAATCCAAAGCCATCAGTATATCCAATGCAGAAGTTAAAGAGTGAAGCTGCAGAACTGTCTACATGAACACTACAGAAAGCTACAGTTTACTTTGTATTAATGTCAACATTTCAGGCCCTTTAATACAGTACATGTGTGCATGAAGTGGCCGATACAATAACATTTTATGTTAGCTTCTGAAGATGCCTATAGATGTGGAGAGAGAACACTTTTTAGACAGGCAAGGAATACACTGACAAAAGAAATCAAAGTGGCTAGAAAGAACCACTCTGAAAAGCTGAAAAAAAAAACAGTTTTAGCCAGTGATCCTGCATCAGTGTGGAAAAGTCTACAATACATTACAAACTACAGGAAACTATCCCTCTACACTGCAGCTAATTACTATATGGCTGATGACATGAATGCTTTTTAGTGCAGGTTTGATAAGCCTCAGGCTACAAATTACACTGTTGACAGCTCTCTCAGTATTCAAACTTACATGATTTTCTCTTCCGCACATTCTCACATTCGACATGCATTAATTACCTCTGAAGAGAATGTGTGTCATTTTTTAAAAGACAGCACATTAAGAAAGCAGCAGGTACAGATAGGGTTTCACTGTTCTGTTTAAAAACCTGTACTGATCAACTGGCTCTTGTTTTTACTCTGATTTTTAATAAATTGTTAGAGCTGTGTGAAGTTCCCTTATGTTTCAAACAAGCCACAATCATTTCAGTCCCTAAAAAAACAGTATAACAGAACTGAATGACTACAGGCCAGTTGCTTTGACATCAGTGGGCATGAAGACTTTTGACAGGCTGGTGGTAGCTCACTTGAAGAATATTGTAGCTCCCTTGTTGGACCCACTTCAGTTTGCTTATTAAGAGCACTGGTCAGTGATGATGCAGTCAATATGGGTCTGCACTGCATCTTGCAACATCCTGACAACCCAGGGACACATGCAATGATTCTGTTTGTGGACTTCAGCTCTGCATTTAATAGAATTGCAGATCTTCTTCACTTGAAACGTTCTCAGCTTTCCATTCCTGCCTCCATCTGTCAATGATCACCAATTTTCTGACAAGTAGGAAACAACAGGTGAAACTAGGGAATTTATATCTAGCTATCACACGATCAATATGAGTGCCCCCCAGGGATGTGTGGTCTCCCCACTGCTATTCTCCCTCTACACTAATGACTGCACCTCTAAGGACCCCTCTGTCAAACTTATTAAATATGTGGACGCTACAACCATTATTGGGCTCATCAGGAATGGTGATGAGTCTGCATGTAGATGGGAGGTTGAGTAGCTGGCCCTTTGGTGTAGTCAGAATAATCTGGAGCTGTACACTCTTAAAACGGTGGAGATGACAGTGGACATTAGGAGTGGTACTACAATATTATCTCCCCTCTTTATATTTAATACTGCTGTGGCAGTTGTGGAAACCTTCAGGTTTTTTGGGATCTATAATCTCCTGGGACTTGAAGTGGGAGACCAATGTAGGGTCCATCATAAAAAAGGCACAAAAGCAAATGTACTTTCTACAACAGCTGAGAAAGTTCAACCTTCCACAGGAGCTGTTGATTCAGTTCTACACAACAGTCATTGAGTCTGTTCTCAGCTCATTTGTAGAAGTGTGGTTTGGATCTGTGTCTAAACATGACAAAAATAGATTACATCAAATAGTCAAGTCTGCCAAAAATATCACTGGTGCTAGTTTGCCCTCCTTACAGGACCTGTATTATTCCAGAGTCATGAAATGGGCAGGGAAAATCACCACTGACCCTTCACATCTAGGCCACCATCTTTGTGAACTACTACCATCGGGCAGGTGTTATAGATTAATACACACCAAAACAAGCAGATATAAGAACAGTTTTATTTCATAGGCCATCAAGATCATAAATGGTCAATTCATCTTATTAGGCTGGGTATTCTTTTTCCCAAGCCTCCAAGGGATCTGCAATATTGTTTACTTATTGATAATACTTGTTTATTTCAGAGTTTATTTTAGTATTTCTTGCACTGAGTTGCACTTTGCACTTTGTACATATATGTATATGTGCATTTACATTTTTTGTCTTGTTTTTAATACTTGTATGTATGTTGTTTATGTAATTCATACTTGGATAGTCATTGAAACTGGAGTCACACTCCCTGTATGTGCACATACTTGGCCAATAAATGGAATTCTGATTCTGAAAAGTGAACCAATAACATGAAGACTGTAGCTCTGACATAATTTGACAGTGATGTGCCAATATACAACCCCTATGGATCTTGAACCTATGGCCTCAGTTTCTGTAACACACTACATTTATATGCCAAGCTGCATCAGCAGTCTAAGAAGAATCTTTAAGTGAAACATAAATTAATGGGTGTGTCACACACTTGCAGAAAGTAACATCTACCAAGGGGGAACTGAGCCTACTGCCAGCACAGTAGTAGGACAACACTGACTTAACATGTTACATCACATACATTATTCCATGGCAGACTGTAACCACTTATGAATGTATAATGAACCCTTTACTGTTCTCATTCGATGCTGAACATGCAGCCTAGGTGCCAGTGCAGTATGCAGCAGGGTCTAACACCTACCTCCCTTTATGCTGAACATTCCTTATATGGACAGTTGTGTTTTACCAAATAACACGCAAAAGCACAAATGACTTGAAGTGTTAAGACAACAAATAGTTCCTAACGTACCTGCTGCACTTGCATTAAGCTATTAGTTAGCATCTTAAACATAATAATGTTATAGTATAGATCCTAAACAACAGCATAACTTGGTTGTATGGCAGCAATTATAGTCTATGGAAAATCATAAATTTCCAAATATAAAGTACTACCCTGGGTATGTGATAATGTGCAACACTGGGGAAACCCACACCTACACTGACCACTGGCATGACAACTGGCAGGACTGCTAACATATAAAGGCAATAGCATAGCAAGTGTGGGGAAAAGGGGGCAATTGCCCTGGGCCCAAACGGTAAGGGGCTGTAATCGAGAGGCATGCTTCAACATTTTTCTATACCAAAGGGACAATATACAAAAGTGCTTGAATTGAATTTGGCAATTTTTTCTTCACCTGAAGTGCTAGGGGAGCATGATTATTGCTCGCATTACTGTAGGAAAATGTCTAGATCAGAAGATCGCATGCTAAAAATAGCGAACGTTCTTTTATTGAACTTAAAGCGAAAGCTTAAAATGTCGAAGGAACAGAGTAGCAAATTTTCCAGAAAAATCAAAAAAAAAAAAAAAACAATGTACAGGCAAAATAAAGATGGGGTTTGACCACCACACCCCCCCTTACAATGTGGGGTGCTGTGCCCTCCACACATCCCCAACTTAAATATACCAACTCCAAGATTGCACCACAGTGGAGAAAACAGCAAAGTCCAGAGAACGGCCCATTGATTTTTTTCCCTGGCAAAAAATCTATGTTCCATGCCTTTGACATTTTCAGGTTTCGCGTTGTAAAGTTCGATATAAGAGCGTTCACTAATTTAAGCGTTCGCTCTTCTGATAGGAATCCGTAGGAAGGCAATCTGCTTCCTATAAAAATGTGATGGTCCAAAAGATTTTTTTTTTTGAAGGCTGGGGGGTATGGATTTGGTGGGATGTGATGGTCAGAAAACTTCTTTTTTTTTGCTCTTTACTTGAAGAGCTGGGATGGGGAGCTCATGGATTGGGTACTGTACTGCAAAAATCCTTTTTTTTTCTCTTCATTTGAAAATCTGTGGGGGGGTGCTAGTTCATGGGAGGGGCACAGGTCACTAATTTAGTCAGTTATGCATTTGTGTAAAGGTACACTACCTCTAACACTTGTACTTGTCCATCACTCAATGAGGTGCTCACGCCTCCTACTATGCAGCTGTGCACTGTCTGCAATCTGATCCGGATCTGTGGAGGGAAAAATGAGAGTGCCACTTCTGCATGCAGAGGGGGTGAGTCTTGACTTACTTATAGTATAAAGTTGGTGCCTGGTCCCTTATCTCAGCCTTCCATCATCCAGGACGTTCAGATTTCACCTTTTTGTGTCATTTTAATGGTGTCAGTATTGCTCAGGAATGCTGGGTATAGTGAGAGAAGGATGCTAAGGATGGAACTGCCAGGTAAGAAGAAAAGAGTAAGGACTTTGATAAGGTTTATGGATGTTGTGAGAGAGGACATGCAGGTGGTTGGTGTAACAGAGCAAGATGCAGAGGACAGGAAGAAACTGTGGAGACTCCTAATGGGAACAGCCAAAAGAAGAAGAAGTGACGCATGTCACCTCTTGTGTCAGGCTGGTCCTGGCCTCTTCTTTACACTGAGGCCTATGGTAATTTTTCTCTAGGAATCTTGGCTTGTTTGCAGTGCTGGTGAAGAAAGCAAAGGAAGATTTGGGGCTCTTCTGGGTACAACATTTGGTCTCTAAACTCTTTGTTTATATGCATATTTTCCAATGCAATAGTTTGCACAGAAAAATCAATGAAATTTTGTAGTCACACATATTTATGCATGTGCCAAGTGTTACACAATGGGCATAGTGCAGTTGCACACTTAATGTTAGAATATCCCCGTATAAGTAGTGTATGATAGTGTTTTAACGTAGGTGTGAAACTTGGTAGCCCACCTTCTTGGACTCTAGTGGTAGTGAACTTTTGTTCAATATGATGACTTCACTCTCAGTATGTGCCTCTAAATTGAGATATCCCCACAGAGACATGATCTGAGTCACATATGTGCATTGCTGCTCACAGGTGCCCAAGCATGTTCATGATGCTGTGGAAAAAGCAATGTGAAGTTTTATCCAATCTGCATGATGTGAAAACTGAAGAATTCAGAAATGTGTGCTTTGAGTCCTCTTTTGCATAATCATTGCTTCCAGAAGCCAGAATGAGGCTGAGGAAAAGCTGTGTTTCTCATTTTGCTACAAAAGAAGGCATGGAGTTGCATCATCATCACTGAGCTCAAGAAATCATTGACTTACCACCTGCTTAATCTCTTACTAGGTAACTCCAAACATCTACACATTAACAGACTGCTAGCCTCGTTAGGATGCCACATTTAAACCTGAAACACAATTTTTAAGAGGTGAGAGAAAAACTGAATTCAGAAAAGTAACATTTTTCACAACTCCCATAACATGAACTCCAGTAATCAGTGATGGCTCTCAAAGCTCGGAGACCTGCTACCTATATCCTTCTGAATCATTCTGCCATCTCGATTTGCCTCATCTGCATACACCAGGATACTTGTTTTAATGATATTCATGTCATTACATGATTATAAGCATATACTGCACCTGACACTGCTGCTCAGATAAAGTTGCCATCCATCCTATGACACTCATGGCTTGGATCAAATGATCCCATTGCCTGCTGTATGAAACAATGGGACTAAAAAAATGCAACTTTGCCAAAGAGCTGAATCATCTTGGAAAAGCCAAACATGCTTCTAGCTTTTCCATGACAAGTCAATTACATCACCAACCTGGACCTGCAAGCAGAGCTGTTCTTTATTAGGTCCATGTGCTTAAACTCAAGCAGCGACTGGCTGCAATTCATGAAGAGGATGGTCATTGGAATAGGACATTTCCTACAAGGCCAGTGGATGTAGAGTGTTTTTTATCAGCTCTTCAACAACCTGAAAAGTATTCACAAAATGGTCTGAGATTTCATTTTTTTAATGTTCAAGGAGCAACCCAGCAAGCCATCCTGCCAGCCAGAAGGCAATCTATCCAGCTAGCCAGAAGACAAACCATCCAGTCAGCCATAAAGCACACCAGGCAGAAGAGAAGACATCGAGCCAGCCCACCAGCTGGACACTCAACCAGCCAGTCAGAAGACAAGCCATCCATCCATCCATAAATATATCCAGAAGGGAAGCCGTCCATCCAGCCAGCCAAGAAGGCAAGCCAGACATCCCAGTAAAGACAGTGATTGTCCTGTTCTACTTTGTAGTGGTAAGAATAAGTACAACTTCACAGTTCTAAAATTTTAAAAAGTGGGACTATTGTGTTGTATTTTATTTTTACTTTTTTAATGTTCAGAGGTAAAAGTGGAGCACTGTACCCTAATTGAATCCAGTAGTGCAGCTAGAGCAGGGCAAAGGGGGCAAATGCCCCAGATGCAAACTGTTGGGGGGGGGGCACATCTGGCCAATCCCAATCACTCTTTAATGCACACAGACTTTTAAAAGTGGGTATCGCATTTGCGGTCAAGCCTGAGTGCTGTAGTGCTCTGCATCTGGTCTAACTGTAACATCTGAATGCTACATTTGTAGTAAGCAGTTTGCTACAATTTAAAGGGAGATTTCTTTTTTATTAAGTAAAATCGGAGTGCTGCAGTGCTCCATGTGGGTTAAAAACCGCAGCAACTGTTTAACAGTGAGGCAATGTTTCTTTCTTTCTTTTTTTTTGGTTTGTTTTTTGAAGTAAAATTTGAGCACTATAGCACTCTGTGTAGGATATAAACTATTGCAACTGCTTGTTAAATTTGTATCAAGCAGTTTCCGACAGTTTAAAAGAGACAGAATTCTTTTTTTACTAAAACCTGAGTGCTCTTTACTAACATAATGGGGCACCATAAATTCTTACTGGAGATAGAGCCCACAACCCTCTTGGACATGGGCAGTATTCACTAAATGCAATCTTGGATACTGACTAGCATTTCTATGGTATTACATTGGGATGAAACAGCTAGGCTTAAAATGGCCTCCAGGTCAATAGCCTTGTAATCTTCTATGATCCTATGATCCTATAATGAAAGGAAGAAGGACTGGGTCAGGATGCCACAGAAACAAAAACTGATTGGCTGAGGCAGAAGGAAGGGTGTGTTGCTGGCCACCTGGTTGGTGTGCCAGTAAAAGGAGTGTACTTTTTTTTTTGCTCTTAACATGAAGAGCTGGGGACACACATCGGGTACTGTCTAAAGGATGCTCTCCACTTGGAGATTGAGCCAGCTATGGATCTGTCTGAATTTTTTTTTTTTTTTGAAATTTTTGAATGTTTGTGGTTGTTTGGGGTGATTTGCATGTAGTAGTTTTTAAAGGTGTAAACAAAAGTGTCTATATAATTCTCATTTGTTTTGGGGAGTTTGCTCTTTATCTTATTATTTGAATCTGTAGTTGCTGTTTTGAGATAATTTGCAAGTAGTAATTTTTAAAGGTGAAAATGTGTGCATATGTATTTTTTCTATTTCTGGTGGGGAGCAATGTTATAAGATAGATACAGTGCATTTGGCAAACTACTAATAGATGTTTCCTTGATTATTTCAGGATTGTTTGCTTTAAATGATGGAAATGTTTTAGAATAATGTGCATTTTGTCAGGTGGAAATGTGTATATTTTATTTTTTAATGTTGCCTTCAAGAAGTTAAAACATACTGCTTTGGGTATAGTATGAATATGGCTGTGTTGCTGTTGGGGCATTTATTTTTTTCTTCTTTGTACAGGGTAAATTAGTGCTAAAGGTTTTATTATTTCTTTTTTTTTCTCTTATTAATACTGTGTTCAGAGTCCACTGTGCTTTGTAACCTATTTTATAGTGGCTGTTTGGTGATGACTTGCAAGAAGTAGTTTTAAAGTGAAAATGTGAGTATACAATTTTATTTTTTGTAGGGGACATGTTCAAAGGTAAACGTAGAGCATTTGGCATTTTCCTAATAAATGTTGTGGTTGTTTCAGGATAGTTTGCTTTTACAGGTAGAATTGTTTAGTTTACTTGAATGGGTGGAAATGTGTGTGTATTTTATTCATTTATATGTTTTTAATGTTGTCTTCAGAAGTAAACTGCAATGCTTTGGGGTTAGCAGTAGTAGACTTCATTGTGGCTGTCCTGGTGTCTATCTGTTTCTTTGTTGTACAAGGCAAATTATTACTATTATAATAGCCCTGCTTAGATGTAGTATGGACATAAAGCTAAATCTGGATTTGCTTTGTTTTAATATTTTTATGTCAGTTCTTTTAGATACCAGTGTTTTTAAGCCAGTTTTTAGATGACAGTTCTTTTAAATTCCATTGATTTTCATGCCAGTTCTTTGAAATAAAAGTCATTTTTCAAGCTATTTCTTTCAAATACCAGTGTTTTTCATGCCGTTTCTTTTAAATGGCAGTATTTTTCAAGCCAGTTCTTTCAAATTCTATGTTTATGTTTTTCAAGACAGTTCTGCCATGTTATGATATCCTACTAACACAGTTTGACTGAATGTGTTATATAGTAGGTAAGTACATATTCATGTATGAAAAGAGCAGTTACGTCACAGTCCACCATCAATAAAATAATATGTAAGCGGCAGGATGCTTGGAAAATGGAATTTGACTGGATCGAGAAATGTAATGACCTGAAAGCATTTTGCAGGTACTGCAAAAAGGAAGTCCTAGTCACTCATGGTAGAAGAAACAATGTAGCAAGACATGAGGCAACAAACCCAGTTTAAGACTGCTACTCTGTAAGCCAAAGCTAGTCACCTGATGATAAAGTGAGAAAGGAATGCAAACCTTGAAGGACCAGAACTCAAGATCATTGCTGCAGAAACCTCTGGGGTGATCTATGCCGTAAAGCATAACATCTCCTATAATAGTTTGGAGTGTGCAGTAAAACTGACCAACCAGTTGTACAACAACTTGGACATCACAGAGAAACTAACTTGCCAAAGGATGAAGGCTGAAGCCATCAGTGAAAATGTTCTTGGACTGCACTCATTGGAATGCCTCCTACACAACCTGCAAAAAAACAGGTACTTCATTTGCCATATCTTAGGATGCTTCTATGAAAGGAAACAAAATTATTTCCTCTTGTGCAGTGCTTTTCCAAAGAAAAAGGGGGTGGTGAATGGCCTTTTGGACTTCTATGATGACCCTTATGACTCTACCCATGCCATATCACAACAGATTTTGAATATTATGGAAAAGCCCTCCTTATCCTAGAGAAGCATTTCTGGATATGGGGTTGGTAATGCTCGTGTCAACTAAGGAAAGAAATCTGAAGTATATGCTGGATTAAAAGAAAAGTGCCCATAACTTCAGAACATGGTGCCCACATATTTCATAACGCAGCCAAAAAAGCTGCAGTACAAGTTTCTTATGATGACAAAGTGAGAAACTTTTCAGTCATTTCTCAGGTTCTGCCACAAGGAACAGAGATCTGAAAGACTTCTTTGAGTTCTGTGGCATGAGATTTGAGAATCTCCTAAGGCAAGTGCCAGCAAGGTGGCTATCACTCCTAACAGCCTTTGTAAGAGTAGTAAAAAATCCTCCAGTCATAATTCCGCTCCCAGAGAGAAGAGAAGACCTCTTGGCAGATATGGCAGTACTTTTCAAATATTCAGCATGGCAAAAATACATTGTCTACACTGTCTTAGTATTATTTGCACTTTCTCTTTTGTTTTCATTGATTTCAATGAGCACATAAGTATACTAGAGAAAGCAGCACATACTACCGTGGAGACATTTTCAGTGATGATCTCTCTCAAGAAAAAAAAAAACTGCAGGCAAGAATAGTAGATGTATTTTATTTATTTATTGCATTTGTTTACCGGGATAAGTCCACTGGGCCTAAAAGAGCCCATTTTCAGTGGAGGCCGGGGGAGAAAAGCTCCAACCAGATACAGAAAAAATATAAACATTAATTAGTACAGAAGCAGAGCCAGTGTTACAGATAGTAAATATAGTAACATGTATAGAATATATACATAAAAGCAGGAATCTAGTTTATTTGAATTCAGCAATATATACAGAAGCTATACATTAAAGCAGAATTCAATGAATTCAATCAAATTGGTATAAACAGAGATCAGTATTATTGTACCAGAATCAACAAGTGAAGATAAAAATAAATATGGAGAAAATATCATCAGTCACTAGTAGCAAAAGACAGGAGTTTAGTAATCATATAAGGAGAGTGAAGAGGTTATGTTATAGAGCAGGAACATAGCCAGGAAGAGTTGAGATGATTTTTCAGCATTTGTTTGAAGGTGGTGGTTCTTATAGAAGGCGGAAGTGAGTTCATTTTCAGATCTTAGATGCCTGCTGGAATGGTATTTGGCAAGTAGAGTTGAGAGAGCAGGACAGTCTGTGGGTCTGTAGATTATTTTGTGCACAGTAGTTAGTTGGGTGAATGAGAGATGGTGGGGGAGTTCCAGTCACCCTAATTGTTTCAGTGACTTACAATGGTGGGATGAGAATGTGGCCTTGGTGGCAAATTTTGCTATTCTGTTGTAACACATAGCAAGTTTGGATTTTGTAGAATTTTGAATATTAGTGAGGAGAGGGGCACCATAAAGGAAAGAGGGTAATAAAAAGGTAGTTGCAAGGGTTTGTCTAGTAGAGAGGCTAAGAAAGTGTTGGTGCCTGTAGAGCATACCAAGCTTTTGGTGTGTTTTTTTGATGTTATTGTTTATGTGTAGGTCAAAGTTAAGGTTTTCATCTATAATAATTCCTAGTAATTTAGTGTGTGGGACAACTTCTATAGTGGTATTGTCTTGGGCTTGTATAGTGAAGAGTTTTTTATCAAATGGAGTGGTTTTCCTAGGAGTAAAAATTACTAGTTTAGTTTTTTTGGATTTAGGGCAAGATGATTGTTAAGCATCCAAGATTCAGTAGATGTGAGGGCATTCTGGGTAATTTGCTGGAGTTCAGAGCTGGAATTTGCAGTGCATATTATTGTAGAGTCATCAGCATATTGGATTACTGAGCATTGTGGGACAGTGGTGTGAAAGTTGTTAATAAAGATGCTAAATAAGAGAGGACCAAGTATGGAGCCTTGGGGTACCCCTGTGGATGTACTGAGGAAGGGAGAGTAAGACTGTTGCCATTTGATGGATTGCTGCCTATTGGAGAGATAGCTGTTGTACCATTGTAGGGTAGGGGGAGAAATATGGAGGGTGGATAGTTTAGAGAGTAGGATAGTGTGGGAAATGGTATCAAAAGCATTGGAGAGGTCAAGGAAAAGTGAAGCAATTATTTTACCAGAATCCCGTGCCCAGTTAACTGTATCAAGGAATGATAGGAGGGCAGTAGTGGTGCTGTGTCCTTGTCAGAAACCATGCTGAGTAGGTGATAAAATTTGATTTTCATGCAGGTGGTTGAAAAATTGGAACACCAGCCAAACACGACACACCACCTAAATCACTACAAAGTGGGGGGGGGGGGTTGCTCCACACACACCCCGATGTGGGGGGCTGTGCCCCCCATACCCCACTAACTAAATATACCAACTCTGACATCACACTACAGTGGGGTAAAGGGCAATTTCATGGCGATGGCCAAGGGATTTTTTTCCTTAGGAAAAATATCGCAGACCTGGCCGTTCGTGTTAACGGCTTTTTGCTCTTTATGGGTTGATGTTGCCGTATTTGCTGTAAACAGCTTTCAAAAACATAATATAGACCCAATCAAACACCCCTGTTTTTTTATGTGAGTAGATCCATTCCATGAGGAAATTTGTAGTAATTGCCACTGGCCATTTCCAAAAGAAGGAAGGACCACTGTTGCCTGCTCAGAAGGGAGTCACCAAAATAATTTTGGAGGATTCTTACTGAATCCTCAGAACTACCTTGGATATTATGAGGAGGGATGGAAAATCATACAGGAACATTCCTGTCCAAGGAATGGAAAAGGCATCTGTCTTCCAGGCCTTCTTGCATGTAGCCCTTGAGCAGAAGTTTACCAGTTTGGTTGTTTAGAGAAAAGGCAAAAACATCTATTTGAGGTGTTCCCCACAGAAGGATCAAATCTTGGAAGACCAGAGATACAGTTTCCATTCATGTGGGTATGTCCTGGTCCTGCTCAGCTTTTCTGACACATAGTTTTGCTCTGATGAAATGTAGGATGTGCATATAGTGAGATTGTGCAGTAAAGTTATATCCCATGCTAACATGTTTAGTTTGAACAGGGGGCAAGATCTTGTTCCTCCTTGCTTTTTTATGTTCCACATCACTGTCATGTTGTTTATAAACCCATGAAGAGGTCCTGGGGATGACAGATAATTTAGAGAGATGACAACATTTGTAAGAGCTAACATATGTGTTTTGATCTGTCTTTTCTCTTTCAAAGACCCTGCACTTCTTTGTCCATTAATTCTGCTCCCCAAACAAAGTATGAGGCATTGGGTATGACTGACTGTGCCAGGGCAGGAGGGAAAAATGGGAGACATGAATTCTGATAAATATAGTATCTCCACCATACCAGCTCCATCTCTTCAAATCCTACAACCAGAATTTTAAAAGTTAGTGGGTGTTAATGCTGGGAACAAAGATATTTCAGACAGCACTGTATCTTTCTCATGTGGAGTCTTCACAAAGGTATCATGAGAATCATAGATGGCATGAGACTTTGAAACTCATGGAATTCCTTTGTGTTGACTGCATTCTGAGTGGAAAATCCAAGAAGTAGATCTAGATATAGATCATTTTTTTTCCTGAGGACGAAAAGTTCTTTGCACTGAAGCATTTAGTAGGCACTCCAGAAAAACAATCCTGTGAGAAGAAAAGAACATCTGAATGTTGTCCTGGAATCCCAACTTGTGTAGGAGATCTCTAGCCCAAGACAGAGTTCCCTGACACTTTGAAACACACTCTACAAAGTGAACAAGTTATCTAAGTAAAGAAAAAATAAGGATACCCTGCAGTCTACATTTGGCTACCACAGGCACTAGATACTTTGTGAGCACACTTGAAGCAGTGGATAGCCCAAATGGTAAGGCAAAGAAATGTTAGTGTGATCAAGGCACACAATACCCTAAGAAACACCTGAAATCTGGATGAATAGTAATGTGATGATATGTGTATTTTAAATCTAAGGTAACTAAATAACTCAGATGAGGAAAAAGGGTGACAAGTTATGAAATGACAACATTTTGAACTTGGGCACTATCACAAACTGGTTTTGGCAGGAAAGATCCAAAACTGGTCTCCAAAACTCTTCTTTCTTTGGTACAAGAAACATTTTTGAATAAAAACCTTCTCCTAAAAGTGGGGAAGGAACAATTTCTATTGCACCATAAAACAATGTGTACTGTAGGGCAGGATAGAAGAGAACAGTTTGGTTTGGCAGATGAGGAGGAATCCCCTGGAAAGGAGCAAGGGCCTCTCACTGCCATATGCAGCCTAGATGGATCACATTCAGGACCCATTTGTCTGAAACAATCTGTTGTCAAAGAGAGAGACAGATGGAGGTTTATACTTTCTGGGAGGATTAAGGGACTGCCCAAGTGTGAGGAACAAGGTCCCTCATGTAGTCATTCTAACTTGACTATTCTTTGCTCTCAGGGTGCAGTTGCTGATTTCATTTTTGACCCCCCCCCCCCTTCCACTACTGCTTGTTGAATGTCTGCTGACTAGCATTTCGCTGAGACTGTTTATTTTGTGTTTTACTGAAGTTAAATGAGGGAGCAAAGAATCCCTTAGAAAACATAAAGGAAAAGAGCTAAATATCTGACAGATTCTTTGAATCAACTTTCCTCTTTCATCACATGTTTGAATGACCTCTGTAGCAAATGGTGCAAAATTAGTTCTATATCCTAAGGAAAATTCAAATATTCATTCTTGATTTCTTTTGGGAGGTTCTGTGAATGCAGCCAGGCAAACTTCCTCAAAACAATTCCAGTGACAGCAACTCTGAAGGTGGCATCCACAGAGTTATTTATAGGCATATTTCAAACAATGAGTAGTCATTTGAGAAACAGAAGAGATTAAATTATAAAAAGCAGATTTCTTCTCACAAGAAGAAACTGATGCCAAAACATTCCTCATAACTTCACAATTAGCCAGGATAATTTTCACCATTTCAGCCTAACAAATGAGAATTCTAAAACCTAAAGTTGTATAAGTATATGCTTTTTCTAAGACTTATCAAAAGCCTTCCCATGCTTGTCAGAAGGACAGGGATTAGTATTAACAAGATGTTTAACAGCAGTTGGATTCATTAAGGCAATAGCTGCTGGATCAGGTCTGGAGTTAGTGTATAAAAACTTAAATAATTGAGGAATTTTATATAATCTATCTGCTTTTCAGGGACAGCAGGTATATTGCCAGACAACTTGTGGGCTGTAACAAAAACATCCTCCAAGTCAGACAGAACTGAAGGAATAGGTGAATGTTCAGGAAATGCCAGTTATATGGTATTTTCTGAGGGATTGAGAAATACCATTGTTTTCGTACTAAAAAAATAATTTTTCCTGGAAATAGTCTCAAAGAAAGAGAATCCTTCATGGGGACTAATTGATACCACACTTTCCTCAGAATCTGAATCAGAAATCTGAGAAGACAAATGTGCATTTGTCCCTTCATACTGCCCAACAGGTTCAATATGTTGACTCTCTTCAGGGAAAGAAGACTCCCTTTTTCTCTTTCTAGAACAGTCTCAAAAGATGATTCTACAGCATGCACTAAACCTGGAACTAAGTCTAATAAATTACACTTTTTCAGAGTAGCTGAAATGGGAGGAGACATGTGTTTAGCTTTTTGCTTCTTTTGCCAGCAATTTCTAAAGAAACTGACTCAAATTGCTAAGGAAAAAACTCTCCAGGGATGGTCACAGCATTATGGCTAAGTAGAGTCACTCTCCTTGTCCCTTCTCCCATGACTGATAAGAGTGGCTCTCCCTTGCTCCCTGTGATGCCCTACCACTGGCTCAGTAATCAATGAGCCTCAATCCTCACCAATGGCAGCAGTGGGGGATGTACACACTGGGAGGGTGGCAAGTACACACACAGTATAGTGCAATTTCCCTTAAGAGCACACAGAGACCACAATCAGTCTGGGGCTGTATTTCCCTCTTTCTCCAGATTCCCAAAAAGGCTCCCCACTGGCACAGCTATAGAGTTGAGATCTCAGCTGAGTGGCTAAGCCAAGACCTCTCACACCCACTCTGTCCAACCAGTGCTTCATGTCACTGCCCAAGTAGATGACATGCACACTCTTTGAGATTTGATTTATACACAAACACACACACACACACACGCTCACATCTGGGAAGGCTGGCACAGGTTTACTAGCTGCCCAGACTATAAGGTAATTTTCACTGCCACCATCCACTACTTATTAGCTACTTCAAGGTCCTTAGCAAAGGGTGTCCAATCTTACTGTGTAATGTTACTATTAATACAAATGGTAGTTTGACCAAGAGCAAAGCTATTAGGAGTGGCCTGCACAGTGTCACCAAATAGATATGCAAGTACTCTAAGAGCTTAAAATATGTCTCTCAAATATCAGCCACAATGAAAGGGTTAAATACAAATCTGCAAAAACACATAGACCTTAGATCTTTTGGCAAATGTTGGAAGTCATAAAATAATTTAAATTCCTCCACATTTAAAGACAATACAAAAAAAGTCTAGTTCTCGACATTATGTCTCCTGTTGCACTGAAACTGAAAGATAACATCTCTTTTATTGCATGATTATAAAATAATTTAAGTTTTCAGTTATTCTCCTGAAGTTAACTTCTTGTGTTTCAGTTCCCATTGTTAAAATACATATACATCTAAACAGTTGCAATAGTGTATATACATTTCTGTTCAGTACTAAAATATCTCTTCAGCACATATGTCTGTACAATATGACATACAGTTCTAATACATTTGTAACACAGGCATATGAATCATGTTGGTATTCACAAATGACACACAGCCACTTACAAAATTCCAGATAGCTGGGCTGGCAGTATTTCCTTCTGTCACACTGATATATTAATCATATTAATATTCACAAATGAAATATAATTATTGACAAAACCCCAGATAGCTAGACTGACAATATTTCATTTTGTGACACCCCCAAAAAGGGCACATCAACAATTACAGATGATGTGTATATCCCTTGGTCCATGGTGGCTATAGGGATCCAAAGAAAAAGATGAGAAGTCCAAGAAACCAGCTTAGGCCACAGCAGAGTCACCCACCTGTGGCTAAGGGAAATTTTCATACTGCTGTGCTGGCAAAGGCTTCTCAACAGTCTTTTTCTTTTTGTGGATGGAAGAATGTACAACCAAGGAACTGGTACTTTGTTCCATGGTCAAGCCAAAAAATGTGCCTGATTCCCAAGGAAGCTTAGCAGCAATAATCAGTAAAACAGGTAAGTAGTAAAAAGTAACTTTTTCCCCAGAAAATAACCAGTATAAAGCATTTAAAACTCTTAACTCATCCCAAAAAAAGTAAAATAACAATGGTTTCTTCACAGAAAATTCAATTTTAAACAACTTTTAACAATGTTTTACCAAAAAAGTAAAAAAGTGATACTCCAGTTTAAAAGAATGTAAAACTCACAAAACAGTCAACAAAAACATTTTTTTCCTATCTTGATCACAATATACATTTATTTAAATCCTTCAAACTACACAACCAGGCAATGGTTAGTGATGAGATTCAAGATGAACTGAAAGGGTTCAAAAACTTCTATATAATGAGCAAAATGTACATTATAATATTTTAATTTTAAAGAAGTACTTAGAACTTAATGTTACACCTCATGGTTTGAAAGTGCTTATATCCATCCTTTTCAACTCCTTTTAATGAAATGTATATGTTTGAGCAGGAATGTAAGGCCAAATTATTATAGCCTGTATGTGTTTCAATGACAGAATAAATCAAGATATAAACAGCTAGCAATAATAAAAACAAAAAATATTGTGCTAGAAATTAAAGAGTCAATGATGTACTTAGAACAAGTCTCACAGTCACAGTTGGAGAATATTAATCATGAACTTAATCACAAATTGTCATCAGTGGAAGAAATTCTGATTACAAGGAAGAAAAAGAAAAAGAAATTGGAAAGAGACTAAAAGGACTATAAAAATAACAGAACATTTATTGTTTTCAAATGAACGTGTTAAAAGAACAAGGGATAGAGAAGAAGGAAGTTTATCATCAACAGAAGCTACAAACAGAATGTAGGGTAAAAGTGCATTACAGAGTGAACCAGAGAATAACATGTCAGTTCAAGGATATCATTGTTCACCTTATTGGGTGGCTGAAAGACCTAGAAATAGAAATGGTCTTGCTGGTAACATGTCAGATATTGGACAGATTGGTAATAGGAAAAGGAGAAAATGACACAATGGAACATTTTGAGGCAAACACCAACAGCAGAATCAACAGCAATTTACTCATTTTGGAAAGAATACAAACACTGGTAAAATTCTCATGTAATGATGTTATGCAAATTTAGCCATAGGCTTCATGAACTTGGATACATCTGCACAGACTTAATATAGGACTTGAAATATTAAATATTGTAGGTAATATATTGACTGAAACTCATCAGAATGTTTTACTTCTCAGACTTAAATTTGTGCCCACAGACTTACCTAAATGGCATACTTTATGTATTGAATGTTACAATTTTGTCTGTAAAATGTATTTAAGGTTGCATTTTAATAGTAAAGCGGTGAATCAACTTGTTTGTGCTAAAGATTTAGTATATGATGCAAATGAGAGTTTTCTTAGTATTTCTGATTTTGTTTTTTCTATGGACTCTAATTGTGATTCATTTTTATAAAGCTTATAGTTCATTATATATCTTGGATTCTCTTTCTTACCTGCCATAGGTTTTGACCTATATAAAATTTTCATATGGGTACCTAAGCCCATATACCACTCCCTCTAACTAATAATTTCTATCATGTATGAGTTTAAAATGATTACCATTAATATAAACTATCAGATTATCCAGAAAAAAGAGCAAACTGTACATCCATTACATATTGTACCAACAATGTCACCTCTTCTTTCCAAAAGAATGCATAACATGATTGTCTATACCTGGGGCATTTATGAAAATACATTTTTAACCTTAAAGAGCTTAAACCTTCTTCTGACGTTACTGTGTACCAGTATTTCTTTAAAACACATGACACCCCTTCCACAAAAGGTGTATAACAAGTTACAAAATAAATGTCATCATCTTGCAGTACTTTGTTACTTTCCAAAATATTTCCTACTTTTTTCATATTGGCTGTACTTATCACATATTTTTTGTGAGGAAGAAAATAATTGAAAACCTCTATAATTCCTAATCCCAAGTCGACACACTGTTGTGTGTCATGTTTTGAAAGTCTTGTTCATCTGAGCACAAAGACCTACCTCTAAAAATTCCCCATATTGTAGGGAATTTATCATGTGGGGGAGATATGCAGCCCTAGCATGAAGGAAAGCATTAATAGATGTGGACTTCCTATATAAGGTAGAGCAAACCCTATTGTGCTTTATATATAAAAATATGACAACCGTCGGGGTGTCTGTCAAACAGTTGTGACTGTGCCACTGTTAGGCCATTTAATGGGATGTTGCCCATATCCATATGTTACCAGTGAATATGAGTATGACACATGTTTGTCTTGTAAAGCTAAGAGACCTATATAGGGCATATGCATTGCAGACATGTGTTGAACTGCATGTGATATATTGAATTAATAACATTCAACTGAACAGTGTTCTGCTGGACAATAAGCATATTTTTGACTGATATCTGTAGTCACTTACACATATACCTGTGTTATGTCAGCCAAACCATTGGCAAGTCTGTGAGCAATGACATTGTAACATAATAGCCTACTTATGACTGTTGGACATCTTCCAGAGTTATCACAGTGATGTCAAAGCCTACTGTGCAATCAACTTGCTAATGTATGGTGCAGCTATATTAATACAGTATCAATATTGTTGTCCCTTTGTCACCCATTTATGTGTGCCATTGTCTAGATGTACTGCTGTAACAGGTTGAGAAGTATGATTGAGCAGCAAGACTGTATATACAGTGTGCCATACTAACAAAAACAGAAATGTATACCAGGTATCCCTTGAGCACATGTATGTATGCGTATGTCTGGCTGGAAGGCACAAAACTAATCACATTGGTTTCAAGCAGTCATGTACATAGGTTGTGCATGTTGCACATGTGTGTAATATCAGTGTCAGTGCATACAACAGACATAAATGTGCACAGCTACTGGTTGTCGCATTGCCCTGACACTGATATGGGTACTAGAGTAGGTATGATTATCAGGTAGTAATCTGAAAAGTGTCCAACTGTGTTATGACCCTCTGTCCATGCCTACCACTACCAGCTATATCAACACCCATATACAGTGGATATCCCAAGTGTACACACACCTGTTGGAATGTCAAGTTTGTGTGCTGTATGACAATCAGACCATAGAAAATCATTTCATAATGTTTGTCATCTTGAATGTGACCCCTCACCTGTACAATTCCACTGAAAAACAATCAAAGGTGTTTCTAGGAAGGTGAGCAACTATTGCCAAGTGAAGATGTGCCATGATGTTAGAGTCCAAACCAAGACGAATGAATGCTGTAACCATCTCAAGAGGTGCATACACAACATATCAGTTTAAGGGTGTGCACACTTATTCAACTGGCTTATTGTACTGATTATTATTTCCTTATGTTTTCACAGACCAGATTATTATGTTTTCAATTGAATTGTACAAGCTATAGGTCACAATAAATGTGGGAATTGTTTTGAAATGAGTTATTGTGGTGTCATGTTTTAATTGCACAAATACCAGGCATTGTAACAGGGTTGTGTGCCCTTTATATCCACTGTAGCTATATGGACTCAGCAGTACCTGACCTGGATAACCAGCCTCCACTGAGGTAGAGTAATCCCCTTTGGTGGACAACAGCAATACGCAAACCACATAATAGGTTGCTATATTGGCTGTACAGGGACAAATATGTGCAGGCAACAACTTGAAAGCAAGTCCACCTCTATCAGAGCAAGCATGTAAGTTCACGGGTGACTTCCTGTAAGACTGACTATGACTACAAATCAGGCATATCCACACCACCAAGGACAATTGCAACAGTGTCTCCACATATGTTGTCAGTCTCAGAGGAAACAACGCAATTCACCCTGTACTGGGGGTAAAGAACACCTCATACACACATGACAAAGATATAGGCAACCTGCATCAGACAGGTTAAGAGGGAACATCACCACCCTGTCCACCCCAGTTGTATAGGGGAATATGCACATCAACCACACTCCTCCCCTTAGCAATGGTGAGCATGTACATATTGCCTACTGATGGCAACAACAGCAAATCTCCATGGGGCATAATAACATCACTGTCTGCCTCCTACATAAATTCAGGCATGTGCTCACAGCTCCATCACAGACAGCAGTCAAACACAGATCTGCCACCATCCACACACCATCCACATGGAAGATGGCCACTGTCAACCCTCTACACAGAAATTAATGGAGAATAGAGGATTATGCAATCAAGTGTCCAACATTGGGGGGGGGATATGATAGCTCAGGGCCAGGAGTGTAATGCAAGCTGCTATATCCATGATAGATTGGAGGGTTATGGTGTTGTTTGGATTATTTGCAAGTAATATCCACTGTTGCTGTGCAATTTGACAACCATATGATGTACTGTGACCTTTTTCCTGTTTATGTCTCCCAGGTAACATGCAGAGGGCTCACCTACCAGCATTCTCTGTTGGGGAAACTGACATCTTCACCCAATATGTGACTGAACATTATGTCCTGTTATTTGGATGGAGAGCAGAAGATGTGCGGGAAAGGACCACCCTATGGAACAGTCTGGTCCACAGGGTAAATGATACCGGCCTGCACAGCAGAACTTATGAGCAGGTGCAGCATTTGGTCACCGACTTCATCCACCATGCCCGTCAATGAGCTGCTGCTGTAGTTAGGGACTGGCTAGCTGCAGGTGGGGGCCCAGCCATCCAGCCCCCACTGACACCCAATGAGAAGCTCCTCACCAACCTTGGGGCACCTGCCCAATGCACAAGCCATAAAGCTGAGGAAAGCATTTTGAAGGTGGGCTGCACACACACACACACTGGATGGGGAGCATGCAGGTAAGGGCCCAGTGGAGATTCGTACACTAATGTATCAGACATACATGTATCTGTATTGTGTCTACATCCATGTGTCAGGTCTCATTGCAGTTGTGGATGGGTATTTTTAATGCACAGAGGTGCACATCTGTGGTGAGGACAGCACACTGTGTATTATTGGGGTTAGTACTGTAAATGTGCAGACATGCTGCATCCATCATGTACCATGGCCACGTGTGAGTCTTCTAACAATAACTCCATCTCACAACTACCTAGGACCCTCTGTTCTGCATATGGGACAGCAGCCTGAAGCTGGTGAGTATGACATTGTTCTGTTGTTGCCTGGGAATACCCCAGGCATGTGAAGGGCATGCAATTTACAATGCACACAACTATCAGTAATAGGTATATTGCTTTGTGTAATAGCTATATTGCTTTTTGTGCATGTTCAGTTGTGCTGGTGTTAACTGCATTGCATCACAGTGGTCACCACTGAGGCCTATCTGACATGAATTCAACATACCTGTAGCATATCTCACAACTTGTCAATGCCAAGATGCTTGGACAGAGGTCAGCAAAATGGGCTGGACACATGGCCTAAGTTAGGGACATGTGTGACACATTAGTGGTATACAGTGTATATAAATTGTGTATACACCCTTGTTAAGATGCAATGTGTTTCTGTTACTTACTAATTAGGACCACAGTATGTCAGTCCACACCTCTTACAGCTTTTAATATGACCCATAACATGAATAGTTCACTTGTAAAACCAAGCATCTGGACTCATGTATTGCACCTACAAGGCTGGCCACCTGTGAGGGTGGCAGACGTCATATCAGCATGATGTTTCAATCAGGTATGATACCTCATGCTGCCATATGTGTCAGTACACTCACTGTGGCCTATTTGGCTACAATATCACATACATGGGCATTAAGGCACACAGACCACTTCCGACCTTGTATAGGTTGCAAACATCTGAATATTCCAGACACATCTGTACAGAGGACTGTACAATGGTTTATCCTGCTTCATGTGAGGCAGATGCTGTTACCACACTATATAAAGTAATGGAAGCAGGAGGTGGTCACTAGCCGTGTATGATACACACATCAAAATGGTATAAGCCACAAAAGATATGATCCTCACACACAAACAGTTGCCAGCATTGGGATTAAATCTCCTGCCTATTTAGGTATTTCTACTATAGTGCTACACAGTTATCAGATGCGGCACAGAGCTTATACACTTTCACCTAGTCCAAAGGTACTTCTAAGGTGGATGACTTCAACAGGACTACTAAATTGTTGTGAGAGGAAGTGTAAAAGGTACTACATAGGTCAAAAATGGTGTGACCCACACACTACATGATTCTCACACAAACACACACACACACATCTAACCAGTTGCCAGTAGGGAGATTAGAACTTCTGCCTATCTAGTTGTTGTTACTATAGTGCTAGGGTCTATATTAGAACACTGAACATTTGAAATGTTGAGTGTTCTAATATCAAATCCTAGCAATCAAAAAATAAAAACACATTGAACATTCGGAACAGCAAATTTGTTCCTAGGGAAAAAATTTGCTGTTCCAAACACATACACACAACACAAGCACACCAAACAAACAGCAATCCACACACATACACCTAAACTCTTACACCTAACCCTACATTAAACTATACATACACCACTAACTATCCACTTACCTTAACCAAAACCCTAACCCTAAGGTCTGTCACTATCGCACAGTCACCTCACCCGCGCCCTAACCCTAACTCACCTTACCTGCCCTGACCCACACGTCCACACAATCACACAATTACCTGACCCACGCCCTAACCCTTACTCATCTAACCAAACCTAACCCACACGTCCACAAAATCGCACTTACCTAAACCCGACCCGTAACTTTCCACCACAGCGCTGAAAATACTGAAGCAACAAAAACAGACAACCAAATTCTTTCCCTAGGAAAGAATTTGGTTTCTTGTTTCTTCGATATTTTCAGCGTTTGCTGAAAACGGGTCAATATTAGAACACTCGACATTTCAAATGTTCAGTGTTCTAATATAGACCCTAGTGCTACAAGGTTATTAGACGTGCCACAGAGCTTATACATTTCCACCTCATCCAAAGGTACTTCTAAGGTGGATGACATCACCAGGACTACTAGATTGAGGCGAGGGGAAGTGTGAAGGGTAGTACACAAGTCAAAATGGTATAAAACAGACAGTACATGAGTCACACACAAACACACACACACACACACACACACACACACACACACACACACACACACACTTGCCAGCATTGGGATTAGAACTCCTGCCTATCTAGTTATGTCTACTATAGTGTTACGCAGTTACTGCACACACTAGCTTACTGAACTTTCACATGGCCAAAGCTGCTGATAACTGCAGAGCTGAGGTAAAGTATTACAGGTGGCAGAAAGTCTGCCTTCTGTTCCACCTTACATCATGCTAGTTCTTTCTGTCTTGCACTTCAAATAGCATTATGGCTAGGCACTTCACAAGCCTATTGTATTAAGAAGTGGGGCACACCTGAGAGCCATCAGCAGTACTCGTTCATCACAGAAGTAGCCCCAGTACTTGCTAGTTATGTCCACCCCTCCTGGCATGATTGAAGGGCAGTTTTCTGTGCATTCACCCATTAACCTGGTGTACTTGTCCATTCTGAGACACTGTTGCAACTGCATCATGTATGTAGACAACCTTCCCCTCTAAACTCCAAACACTCAGACCTGTGAGAGTTACCCGTATATCACCCAATGTGGACATATGCACTCTCCAGCAAAGACTGGAGTAGCAGGTAAAGAGGATAAGATCAACACCTGCAGCACACCACGTGGAACACATAGCTCACCATGACACCCACTTTGATAGCCATGACATACAGTGAAAAGCCACACACCCACCTTTACAGAGGCACTCAATGGACATTTACTCAAACAGCACAGACCAGCAAGACAGACACCCACTCAGACACTGTGACATGGCACATGCCAAGAGACACATATTTAACCTACACAGTGTGCCCCTCAACCTAAGCTCCTAAGGCTAACCACCTTGCTCAATACAGTGATCATGGGTAACTCAATACTGAGGCACACACATATCCCACTCACTAAGTTGAATATGGAGCAGGTAACATCCAAATATCTATCACATGCCAGCATCAAACACATGACACAGCCAGTATGGCACTCAACAACTAAGAGTACCACTCTGTATCCATGTGGGTGTGAATGACTTGGGACACACCTCCCTGGACTACATGACAAGAGACATGGTTGAACTCTCTGATTATGTGGTCCAGGCAGGTGTGACAGTAGCCCTGAGCAGTGTACCCCTGTCACCCAGAATGATGCTGCGGTACTATCAACAGATGATTGAATGCAACATTGGCTTACGTGTTGTGTGTCATTCTCATAGGATCCAGTACCTCTCTGCTTGGGATAACATGATTGACAGAACCTGTTTGGAGGACATCGACTGGGTTCCGTTGGCTCTTGCTAGTACCATGCATTCATGTACCTGTTTGTACAGTGCATATGTGCATGATTGCACAGTCATGCAGCTATTTCCCATTGCCATGGGTGCAGTGAAGTCATCCACCCCTGTTTTCATGAGGTAAAGTCCAGGGTTCTGATAACAGTCATAGGTGTCAACTGGCCTTTGGGAGTGATGTCAACATCACATGGATTGGGAATGCTACCACCCACCTTACTGTTGTATGCAAACATTATCAGCCAGGGTACCTTTGTGTTCTCTTGCACCTCAGAAGAGTAGAGCCCAAAACATGAGAGGACATCGGTCCATACCCTGCGTGACACCAGTCATGTCTGGTCATTGGTTTGACATGGAGTCCACTGCAATCACACCGTGGGTACTATCTGTGAGGCACTTTGCAAGAGAACTACTGATATAGTGGTTGATGTCCAGCTAAGTGTGCTTGTGTATGATTCCTGGGTGGAGAGTGGTCTCTGAATATTAGATGGGTTGCCTATATTGTTAACTAATCCATACTGTCACATAGTCATTGCACATGGCACTACACATTTAGGCCTGTGGATTGTCTACACCAACCTCTATGGTGTTTGACAACTGTTGGCCTTGTAATGTGGACATTGGAACATATACTAGGCCCTCAATATAATAATTTAGCAAAACTCACCTGCCCCCCAATGGATCCTGTTATTACACAATCACACCAACACTCACACAGGATATTGATGAAAGAGACATTCACACACACACACACACACACACACACACACACACACACACACACACACACACACACACACACACACATACACACTTGCCAGTACTGAGTTTCGAACCCCTACCTATCTATGTATTGCTACTATAGTGCTACACATTTATCACACACCCATGGAGATAAATTTCGAACCCCTACCTATCTATGTATTGCTACTATAGTGTTTCACATTTAAAGCATGCCCACGGAGCTTATAGAATGGATGCTGTACCAAGGTAATTCTAAGGTGAGGAACATCACCAGCCCTTGTAAATACTGGCATTGGGTGATGTAGTGGGTGAGAGATTTCATACAATATTTTACCCTACACAAACATTTACCAGAAGTGAGGTTCGAACCTCTCTCTATGTTTTCAACCCTTATGTTACGCATTTACCACAAACACCACTGACCTTACATGGTTTAGGGTTGCCAACAGGTACTTCTAAGGTGAATGATACCTGCAGGATTGTTAAAGTAGGGCACTGTAAAGTGTACTGGGTGTAAATGGGGCCAAAATCTTTAATGTGCAAACACACACACACACATGTATACATATATATATATATATATATATATATATATATATATATATATATATATATATATACAGACACACACACACACTTGCCAGGAATGAGATTCATACTGCTACCTATGCAGTTATTGTTACTACTGAAAAATTATATACTGCCTTCTGTTGGTTTCTTGCTGTTACTTGCATTTACATGCATGCATAGCACAGTATATTTAACTATTTATTGTGACCAATTAGTCTTATTACTGTATTATACTAAGTACAATAAATACACAGAGATAAACTGCTTCAGTTAATACGCTTTACTATTACATTTCCTTTCGGATCTACAAGCATGCAACACAGATGCTGTCAGCTCTCTATGGCAAATTCTCAAAGCTTGTTTATACATACTCATATTTATACCAAAAAGTCTGATATTTTTCTCAGTCTGATGTATTACAATCTTCCTTTGTATAACACTTTTCTTTGTTCTTCCAATTTATAATTTGTCCTTGATTCTGTCAAGTTCGGTGGTCCAAGGAAACTCAGTTTTCTGAAACGTGGTGTTCCAGCACTATCTGAAACTTGATGTTCCAACTTTACCTTGCTTGATGTTACATCTCTTTACTTCACTGATGTCATTCCAGCTGCCATCGGGTCTATATTACATGCATGACCGCTTAAATGTTCGAATCTCTAAAGGTCGACCTTTAGAGATCGAACAGTTAAGCGGTCGACTTTTTATAAAAATTTTAAAAAAATTCACAAGTCAAAAATAAAAACTAAAGGGTTTAAGCAGAAGGGCAAGACCCCCCTGCACCCCCCACACCCCCCAACTTTAATATACAAACTCCAAGATTGCACTACAGTGTAGGGAATGGGAAATTTCCCATTTCCGCCCTGTAGTTCACTGAAGTGCGATCTTGGAGTTGGCATATTTAAGTAGCAGGGGCTGTGGGTGCACAGCCCCTTACGTGAGGGGTGCAAGGGGCCTTGCCTCCATGCTTAAACCCTTCCTTCATACTTTTTTTATTTTGTATTTACTTTTTAACATTTTTGAAGGCTTAAATGTTCGATCTGTAAGGTCCACCTTTACAGATTCGAACATTTAAGCGTTCGTTCTAGTAATATAGACCCCTGCCATCTGTGCAGTTATTTTTACAGACTTTGTTTCTCAATAACATACTCCTTTACATGGATGCCAATATCTAATTAAGCTATATATGCTTGCCAGCACACTTACTATTTTTCTGCATTTTATACTATTCCTAAATTAACCCTTTATATTTCATATAATTTTTGCAGCGTTTTGTTCAAGCTAATTATCAAGCTAGCACAGTTTTGAAAAGACAGTGTGTACTAAATAAAACAGAGCACTAATTTTCTTTCAGTTCCCCCTTATTTTATTTCTGAGGAACGCACTAAACTTCAGGTAAAGAAAAGACTGCATTTGTTTCGTCAGCATTATCATTTACAGTATTTACCACTTTGCTCATATTTACAGTCATAACTTGTTGAGTTATTGCACCTCTTCGTAACCTGCAGTATATTAAACAATTCCAAGCTGCCATTATTATTATGACCCCTAAGACTACCAACACCGAATGTATTAACAAATTTAACAATTTGGTTCCAGATGATGACCACCCTGTGAATATATTCCACCAATTATGGGCAGTGTCAGCTTCTGTTTTTTCAGCCAACTTTACCAATTTGTCTTTTACTATTATACTATTTACTTCATGTCGTAATATGCTGCGGTTACAATGATGCAAGTAAGCTTTAAGATCATCTGTGCCTTGTATTATTTTTTCGTAACTTGCCTAAAGACAATGTAATGTTAGGAAACTGAATCATTTCATATTTTCACTGAAATTTTGCCAGTTTTCTAGTACTGGTAGAAAACACGTATGTCTCATTTTTCCAGGTTAAATGCATGATATTACTGATACATCCCACAAAGGGTGTCTGCTTGTATTTTAACACTGGTTTATTTGAAACCAAACATACAAATTGGGGTGCCGCTTTGACAAATATTTTGAAGTTTGAAGGCAATATTGTCCATTTGCACATATTTACAGAATGTTGTAAAAAACATGGTTCATAGATGGGAGAGTGCTGCCCACATATGGGACCATTCATAGTTTTTGTACAATGTTTTAACACGTGCATTTTCTTATCCATATCTATGTAATTCCCTTCAAGTTGAGGTAACCAAAGTTCAGTATTGCTATAAGTAGACAAGAATATTATGGGTAATACCATGAACTGACACATTACTGTTTGCTTTGTTACATTATAATACATAAACTTTCCAATGCAATAATTGTGCTCTGAGTCTGTTCTGTGAACAGTCTTACCAAGCGAGTGGATGGAATCCATCTGCTGAATAGTTGTCACCACATGTACTCATTTTTTAACATCAGCTTTGTCTGTAACTCCTTTTGCTGCATTTTAACATACAATAATTGTAAAGTACATTTTGTCCAATCTGCAAATACAGATACATTGGTGTCGAATTGCAATCTGTCTATTAATGATACATTATAATGATTTAAAAAACCCTCTTGATACGTACATTTTGTTTATCTGCATACCAAATAGTGGGCTTTTATTGGGCTTGCAATGTACAATTTGTGATATGTCTTGTCTTACTAGCTTTAATTTATTTTGTAAAATTTCAATATCCACAGCATTTAGAGTTCCCACTCCTGCTCCTACCCCCCCCCCCCCAAGAGTGTGTCGTACCAGGCTTTTTTAAATCTGCATTTTGTCTGTTTAAAACTCAGAAACGTAATGTTGAAGTGCAATATTGTTTTCTGATATTGTTGTCTTATCATGGTACAAGTGGATGGTATTTTTACCATTTGATCTGTATGAAGTACTGGCTTATTACCCAGAATGGTAAGTATTCCGACCCATGGTCCTTTTCCTTGTATTACTGTGTTGTTTATACAAATAGGGTATTAGTAGAAATTATACCTGTTCTTTCTCCTCTCGAATTTATTATTATTTTTGTGTTATTATTAACACACTGTGACATTTTTTGTATGATGTCTTCCCTTGTCAGAATTGTTACATCTTCAGGGGGTAATTTACAGCATCTAATAGAGACTGAGCTGTTTACTGAAATGTTTATGTCAGTCTTTGACTCTTCTTCTACTTTTATGTATGCCTGACCCTGTTTAGCTAACCATGCCATTATATTATTGTTAAATGTTATGCTTCCAAAGATACACTTTGTTTGCATTTCACAACTGAAATTGTCTTGTGTTCTATTTTGTGTATCATTTTCCCAACTTAGTGTTATTTGTGAAATGTTGGAATAAACAACCTTGATTCCCTCGGTTTGGCATTCTACCAAAAGGAGTCCACTGAGCACAATACTTACAATAACAATCACGTTTTTCATGTTTATTAAAACTTGTTTGTCCTAAAAACCTTTTTGGGAGTACTTTCAACAAACTTTGCACAATGCTTGGCATTCAGTCTTGTACGTTGTTTCTAAAAAACAGAAACAGAAACTTTATTGAGCATCTGCTCCCCCTCCTTTTAAAGGAGATGCATTTTGCTGCTGATCACTACAAACAATGACTCTCATTTGATCCCTGTGAACTAGCAAGGTCTTGTTTTTCTTGCTTTCTTTGACCTTATAGACCAAAGTCCCTATTTGTTCCATTACTTCAAAAGGTCCTCGCCAATTGCTATCCCATGGACGGTCCGTCTGACATGTTTTAATTAATACCTTTGTTCCAGAGGGAAGGTGTTGTTCCTTTGGCATACGGGGACCTTTTTCCATAAATGGAATGCTTGTTCCCTTGCCAAGTATTCACACTGCTCTGTCCATTTCTGATGTTGTGCTACCTCTAACAAATGTCTGTTATGTCCAATCTCTGGTTCAAAAGGTAGTTGTGTAGGCATTTTCCTGCCTGTCATGATTTCAAATGGTGAAATTCCTGTCTTGCTGTTTGGGGTAGCTCTTACCCCAACAAAATTCCTGGCAAATGTTGAACCCAACCCCATCCCATTTCCAAACATGCCTTTTTTAGTCTCTCTTTAATGGTTCTGTTTATTCTCTCAACTATTCAGTTGGACTGCGGATGGTAGGGTACATTAAATCTTTGTTGTATTCCTAACCAATTACACATTTGTTTGATTAGCTGACTGACAAATTGTGGCCCGTTATCAGACTTAATAACCCGTGGCCATCCCCAGTGACAAAAAATGTTTTTCCATAAAGCTTCTGCTGTTGCCTTAGAGGTTGTTTTTTTGGTAGGAATTGCTTCTACCCATTTTGAAAATATATCTACTACTTACTAACAAGTAGCGATACCCTCCTTTTGCTGGTGGTAATGGTCCTGCATAGTCTATTAGAACCGCATACCATGGTCCATCTGCTGGCATGACCATGTGTAACTGAGGCTTTTTACTTTTGGCATTAACCTGTAAACAGATTAAGCACTCTTCTGAAATATTTTACACAGCTTTTTTAAAGCTGGATTCCAATACTTTTCTTTGACCACTGCTCATAACTTTATTGTTATTAACTGTTTATTAACTGTTCTTTCTCCTCTCGAATTTATTATTATTTTTGTGTTATTATTAACACACTGTGACATTTTTTGTATGATGTCTTCCCTTGTCAGAATTGTTACATCTTCAGGGGGTAATTTACAGCATCTAATAGAGACTGAGCTGTTTACTGAAATGTTTATGTCAGTCTTTGACTCTTCTTCTACTTTTATGTATGCCTGACCCTGTTTAGCTAACCATGCCATTATATTATTGTTAAATGTTATGCTTCCAAAGATACACTTTGTTTGCATTTTACAACTGAAATTGTCTTGTGTTCTATTTTGTGTATCATTTTCCCAACTTAGTGTTATTTGTGAAATGTTGGAATAAACAACCTTGATTCCCTCGGTTTGGCATTCTACCAAAAGGAGTCCACTGAGCACAATACTTACAATAACAATCACGTTTTTCATGTTTATTAAAACTTGTTTGTCCTAAAAACCTTTTTGGGAGTACTTTCAACAAACTTTGCACAATGCTTGGCATTCAGTCTTGTACGTTGTTTCTAAAAAACAGAAACAGAAACTTTATTGAGCATCTGCTCCCCCTCCTTTTAAAGGAGATGCATTTTGCTGCTGATCACTACAAACAATGACTCTCATTTGATCCCTGTGAACTAGCAAGGTCTTGTTTTTCTTGCTTTCTTTGACCTTATAGACCAAAGTCCCTATTTGTTCCATTACTTCAAAAGGTCCTCGCCAATTGCTATCCCATGGACGGTCCGTCTGACATGTTTTAATTAATACCTTTGTTCCAGAGGGAAGGTGTTGTTCCTTTGGCATACGGGGACCTTTTCCATAAATGGAATGCTTGTTCCCTTGCCAAGTATTCACACTGCTCTGTCCATTTCTGATGTTGTGCTACCTCTAACAAATGTCTGTTATGTCCAATCTCTGGTTCAAAAGGTAGTTGTGTAGGCATTTTCCTGCCTGTCATGATTTCAAATGGTGAAATTCCTGTCTTGCTGTTTGGGGTAGCTCTTACCCCAACAAAATTCCTGGCAAATGTTGAACCCAACCCCATCCCATTTCCAAACATGCCTTTTTTAGTCTCTCTTTAATGGTTCTGTTTATTCTCTCAACTATTCAGTTGGACTGCGGATGGTAGGGTACATTAAATCTTTGTTGTATTCCTAACCAATTACACATTTGTTTGATTAGCTGACTGACAAATTGTGGCCCGTTATCAGACTTAATAACCCGTGGCCATCCCCAGTGACAAAAAATGTTTTTCCATAAAGCTTCTGCTGTTGCCTTAGAGGTTGTTTTTTTGGTAGGAATTGCTTCTACCCATTTTGAAAATACATCTACTACTTACTAACAAGTAGTGATACCCTCCTTTTGCTGGTGGTAATGGTCCTGCATAGTCTATTAGAACCGCATACCATGGTCCATCTGCTGGCATGACCATGTGTAACTGAGGCTTTTTACTTTTGGCATTAACCTGTAAACAGATTAAGCACTCTTCTGAAATATTTTACACAGCTTTTTTAAAGCTGGATTCCAATACTTTTCTTTGACCACTGCTCATAACTTTTCACTACCTACATGTCCTAGCACTTGATGATTGTATTTTACTAATTGTTTTGCTAGTTTATATGGCACATAAGGTAACTGTAATCCTTTTGTAGTAGGGTAAACTCAGAATTCTCTAGGTGGGAACCCTTCAATCATACATTGACTAGTTTCCTCTTCCAAACCTTGTTGCCTCTGAAATAGGACTAAATCCTCAGTGATATCCCTGTCCTTATCTACTACACTAATGAGCAGTATTGCTTCGGCTGATTTTAATTTAGAATATAACTGCCATCCTGTCTTCGCTGCCTGTTTGGCTAAGACATCTGCTTTTGCATTTAATTTGAACACTTCTGAAGTTGGTTTTTGGTGGGCTTTTACCTTTAAAATGCTGAATTGTCCTTGTACATTCTTTTGCCGTATGATTTTTCCATATATTTTGCAAAACTTCTGCATGTCTAAGTAGTTTTCCTGCACTGTCTACAAAACCTCTACGAGCCCAAACCATCATGTGTAACCGTAATGAGTTTGCTACATATGCACTGTCAGAGTAAATATTGACAGGATTGTAATGCTGTAGTACGTACAGTACTGCTTATAATTCAGCCCTTTGAGCTGACATCTGACCTGGAAGCTGCACCAACTCTGGAACTCCCAAACTTTCTTTTTCTGGTAGAACAGCAAATTCCATCACATACCGTCCATTTTCCCAGTACCTAGCTCTGTCTACAAAGACAGAGGGCAAAAAAATGATTGTAGTCTGGTGATATGGGGGGGTTTCTGGCTTTGTCAGATTGTCAATGCAGTTATGCTGCTTTCCCTCACATCCCAGCAAGTTGGACAAATAATATTTTTCTCCTGATTGAATGATTATCTTTGTTGTACTGAAAGTTGTCATCCACCTAGCAAATACTGCTTGACTGATACCATCAGTAATCTGGTTCATTTCAAAACTGTCTACTAGTACTTGCACTGCATGATGCTGTGTCTGCACTATTATGGAAGAAAAGGCAGTTAGATATTCTGTCTGTTTTGTTCCCCAATATATAGCCAATAATTGCTGAATACAGAGGTGATATCCCTTTTCTACTGGAGTCATTTTCCAGCTGCAAAAGGTGACTGGTCTCAACATCTTTTGTGCCCTTCCATCTCCCCCGTGAGGCCACTCTTGTAATAAAACCACTGATAGTGTGCTTTTTCCTGCCGCCGCTTGTAAAACAAACAGCAACTTTGAGGTTGTGCCATTAATTCTGTAGCCCTTGCCAACTTCTCTTTCATAGCTGCAAAAGACTGTTCTTCTACCACACCCCATTCCAGAGTGCCATTATTTTTTTTGCATGGACAGTATGTTGTACAAAGGTCCTGCTGTCTGCGCATTATCTTCAGTGAATTCTCTGTTGTAATTAATAATACCTATGAATTTATGTAAATCTGAAATGGTCATGGGCTTTTCCATCTGTAGGATACCTTGTACTCTCTGTGCACATGTGGATCTACCTGTGGGCTTGATAATGGTCCCTAAAAATTTTACTTCTTGTGAAAATAACTGTATTTTTTCATTTTTTACCTTGAATCCTGCCTCCTACAGTGTTTTGAAAACTTCTTTCAATTTTTTTAAATGCTGCATTCCTGTTTCTGACTGTACCAGTATGTCATCTATGTAATGAAGCACTGATCCATTTTCGTTTAACCCACTTAGAATTTTGCCTACCGTTTGGTGGAAAATTACCGGATTATTTTGAAACCCTTCTGGTAACTGCATCATAAGATACTGCGGATTGTTAAAGGTAAAGGCAAATTTGGGCCAATCCTTTTTTCTCAGTGGCATGGCAAAAATCCATTTGCCAAATCAATGACTGTGAACCACTGGCTTTATGGTTTTATATTAGCTGTTAATTCCGGACTCCTTGAATTACATGTGCCCTGGGGTAGTGTATTGATTTGCTTTTCTCAAATCTATGACTAGCCTGTAACTGCCATCTTTTTTTCTTAACTGGCCAAATGGGTGAGTGTGTTGGACTATCACATTTTACTATTATACCTGCCATTTCCCAATCTGCTATACCTTTTGCATATCTTCCTCTGCTTCTTTTGGTATTGGGTATTGCTTTTGAAAAGGTGGTATAAAATCTCATTCATTTCCTATTCCTACAGGAATTTCTAGTTTTCCACAATCTGTCGGTCCTTGTGACCACAGAAGCGAAAACTGTGCCTGTAAGGACTACCATGAGTCCTGTGCATCTGCATGTACCACCCCTTGTATTTTTTTCAGTGTCTCATCTATTTGTATAGTGCAGCATGAAGATCTTTTTGTGCCCTTCCATATTATGCCATTTGGTAAATCTATGACCAAACCAGTTTTGTTCATAATATCCATGCCTACAATGGTTGATGCACATGAAGGATGCATCAAAAAAGATCTCTGTATGCCTGCATCATTTTGTATAAACTGTATGGACACATTTTACTACCCACTGCTATGCAGCCAGTGCCATTAAAACCTGAAATGCATGTTCTTTTTTTTAGGATCTGGTGGGGGTGGTCGGCTATTAACTGAAACAGCTGCTCCTGTATCCTATAATACATTTTCCATAGGGTCCCCTCTACCCAAATTTCAATTAGGGGCCTGCTATCCCGCCCCTTCATAAAAGATGTCAGGAAAGAAACCTCTTGGGTATTGGGGGCACACCCCTATTGTATATTTTCCCAGTCATCTGTATCTGACATTTTTTTCAACTGCACATAACTGTAACTGTACTACTTGCTCCTCACCCTCATTGTTATGCCCTTCACTATCATCTACATAGTTAAACTTTGTAACTTCTACTTTTAAACCTTCTGCATATTGTCAATTAACAGGTGTTTGAGCCTGAAAATCTTCCGGACAATCTACTGGACATATATCCCCCTGTGGTGTCATTTGTTAATTATCTTTTCCCTAGTTATAGGGCCTTTGCACCTTTACTTGTTGCTGTCCCATGTTTTCATCTGTAACTCACTTAAACTTACCCTTTATTTCCTGAGCTTCCCTCCATTTCCTGTAATATAGGCAATCATTTTTGAAATGACCAGTTTGCTTACAGCAAAAACACTGTAGAACTTTGTTTTTTCCCCCTGTTCTCTGGCATTCATTGGAGCCAGAGGTGCGGAGGCTAGTCTCTGCTGCCATTGTTGTCCTTGATCTATCCAACGGCTTCTACCCTGCCCTTTTGTATGGACTTCTACAACTTCAAAAGGTTCCATGTCTTCATCTACTATGAAGACATGGTGTGAAAAAAGATTGCCATTATCGCATATTGTCTTGCCTCTCATTAACTTTTGCACTAAATCATGCACATTGTTTGAAGTTTCCTGATAAATGCACTTAATGTCACCTGGAACTCCCTTCACTTGCTCCAAAAAACAAGGAATAAGCTGTTTCTGAGTCTCTTCATCCTTCATATCCTTATCAGATTTATTAAACACTACCTGATATGCCAACTGAAAGTGATCTGCCTGTTCAAGCATTTTGTCTGAAATGGTAATATTAAAATGATCTAACAACCGAGTAGTTAATGGTTGCCCTTGCGTAAATGCCTCTAACATTGCTGCCATCCATTGCAGCTGAGTGTTAAGAGGAAAGTTTTTTAGCTGAATAAATGTTTTAAAACACTTAGGAATAAATGTCCAAAACCATTTGGTCAAAGAATCATTCCATGCATCTGCACCTGCAGTGTAATTAACCCATTCTTCAAAAGCTAACATGTTGTAAAATATACCTTTTTTATCATTCCACTTGGGGAGGGTCTGTAACACTCTTGATTGTTAATAAAAATCAGCTGGTGTTGCTACCCCTATAATTTCTATGGGTTGCCTGACATTTTCCCCTGCTGCATTTTCCAATTTTTCAAGACTGTCTCGTAAGACCTTCAGTTCTTCATCTACTGTCCTGAGCTGTTCTGTGCATCTGTCTAAATCATACTGTATTTGTGTATACTTTTGATCTTTAGATTGCCCTTCCTCCACCTCTTTTTGTAGCTGCTCTTTGCACTGTTGGAGTTCAAATTGCACTGTGTCATAATGCGCAGTTTTATCCTGCTCTGCCTGTAATTCCTATGTAAGCAAGGCAAACCTTGCTTCACAGTCCTGGAGAGTGTTATATTTACATTCAAGTGCTTGTAACTGACCCTCTAGGCTATCCAAACATTGTGATAAGATACCATAGACTGAAGGAGACTATTCCACTCTGTCTGACTATCCCTTTGAAATTTTTTAAACAGTTCATTTAACTTTTGTTTAGAGTCTGGTGATAAAGATGAACTCCAGTCTGAACAGTAACAAAAGGTGTTAACCAAATCAATGTCTGGGTCTTGTAAGAGCTTATCTTTGAAATCAGTAATGTCTTTTAAAAGGGTTTCAACAGTACATACAGGAGAACCTAGAAGTGTATTTGGATCAAGATACAGAGAAGAAGATAAGGGCTGTATGTCAGGGGACTTATCCCTGGATGTAACCTGTGTAACAACCTTTCTGTGGCACACTAGACAAATAAATTCATCATCACTGTCACAAAACACACACCCTGGTCTGTACTTATAAGTTTTGACATTAGTCATGTACCAGTCATAGGTAAAAATCCATTTACACAAAGCATTAACATCAGCATTACCTAATAAAGTACTGCATGTGCTACAGTTCTGTTTATACCAGTCTTTAAATCCTGATCATACGTGTGCTGGACTGTCATTACTGTCTACCTGAAAGGAAGTTTTACATTTAATACTTTTCTGTCTTATGGCATCCATGCTGTAGAATGAGAAACAAAAAAGAGAATTACCAGTTTCTGTGTGGAAGGTGATCAAGTCTTCTGTCGAGAAAGCATGGAAAGTCCCTCGTTGATTCTCCCAAAAGGTGGTCAAACACAGCTGGCAAATTCAGTTGTGTGAATGTACAGGACCTGTGGAATCTGCAGGGATGCACTGTTCTGCTACTGGATACTGTTCAGAAGAAGGAGGCAAATGCTTGCACTGGAACTGGACGTACTAACCGAATAAAATGAAAAAGAAGCTGCAGCTGTCACAATAAGAAACCATTTGGTCCGTCAACTGTGACTCACCATTGAAAAATTATACAGTGCCTTCTGTTGGTTTCTTGCTGTTACTTGCATTTACAGGCATGCATACCACAGTATATATGACTATTTATTGTGACCAATTAGTCTTATTACTGTATTGTACTAAGTACAATAAATACATGGAGACAAACTGCTTCATTTAATACGCTTTACTATTACATTTTCCTTTCGGATCTACAAGCATGCAACACAGATGCTGTCAGCTCTCTATGGCAAATTCCCAAAGCTTGTTTATACACACTCATATTTATACCAAAAAGTCTAATATTTTTCTCAGTCTGATGTATTACAATCTTCCTTTGTATAACACTTTTCTTTATTCTTCTAATTTATGATTTGTCCTTGATTCTTCCAAGTTCAGTGGTCCAAGGAAACTCAGTTATCTGAAACGTGGTGTTCCAGCACTATCTGAAACTTGATGTTCCAACTTTATCTTGCTTGATGTTACATCTCTTTACTTCATTGATGTCCTTCCAGCTGCCATCTGCACAGTTATTTTTACAGACTTTGTTTCTCAATAACATACTCCTTTACATGGATGCCAATATCGAATTAAGCTATATATGCTTGCCAGCACACTTACTATTTTTCTGCATTTTATACTGTTCCTAAATTAACCCTTTATATTTCATATCATTTTTGCTGCTTTTTATTCAAGCTAATAATCATGCTAGCACAGTTTTGTAAAGACAGTCCCCGGGATTCAAGAAGCTCGGCCCAAGGACAGTTTTAGCCTTGTGCTGAGCATCCTCAATACAGATGGTGCAGCAGCACCATATGAATATGTATGAGGGCATGCCACTGCACCCTCAACATGCACAGGAAATGTGTGAGAGTGCAGGGGGCGTGTACAAGTGCTCTACGGAGGCGTAAACATGCCCCAACAGTTGCATAACCTACTATGCCTACTAGTAGAGCCCGCCTCTAACAGTAAGTCAGCAATTCATTGTCCATGGATACCGAAATGTATGCTAAGCATACAAGAGTGTCCACGAACAGTGAAATATAACTGAAGTAGTAAACACACAAGCATGTAGTGGAATGTTGAGCCCTGTCCCTAGAACTTTCACAATTAGATTCCCCGTGTCCCTATTATACATTTGAATTGCTGCAATATCGAAGGTGTAAGCAAAGCGAGCGTAGCTTACACATCACATTAATTCAAATAGAGAAAAACATGCAAAATCAACGTAAATGTCAATGGTATAGTGTTTAGAGCATCCGCCTAATGAACAGGCATTCATGGTTCGAGCCCAACAATAGCTCATATCATTTTCCATGTGGAATGAATGTCGTTTTGCTGTAAAACTGACATAAGAGTATTGCATGAGATATTTAACTTAAATGTCATTCAATCAAAGTGGCACTGTCATAATGAGTAAGGCACTAGTAAGCAGGTGTAAGCACAAATAAGCAGCAGTAAACATATATAATTATCAGTAAGCAAGTCTGAGTGCGCTTGTGCAGGCCTAAGCAGTGCCCAGCATAGGAAATGTATATAAGTATGTACAGACATAGAACATATATATATATATATATATATATATATATATATATATATATATATATATATATACACACACACACACACACATATATATATATATATATATATATATATATATATATATGTATATATATATATATATATATATGTATGTATATATATATATATATATATATATATATATATATATATATATATATATATATATATATATGTATGTATATATATATATATATATATATATATATATATATATATATATATATATGAAGAAAGAATGACGTAACAATAAAGCATACAAAAGGAATGAGAAGGGACTCAACACCAACCCCAGTATTATATAGTGCTGTCAGTGTATGTCATATCAAGCTGGGCAGGAGTGAGCAAAGCACTGCTACTCACACCACAGGCAGGATATTACCAGTGGGTGTAATATTGTTGATCTGCTAAGCCTACTTTACACTGGTGGGACTACCCAAAAATTGATAGGCTATTTGGTCATCTGACCATTACACAAGCAAGGGCAGGTATGTTCAAGGACTAAATGGTGGGAGAGCCTGAGAATACATGGGTTGGGACAACATACGTGTAGGGCCCCTAACGCTCGGGAGAGGGCAATGTGTGGAGGTGTGTCACGGCTGCGATAGCAACTGGACAATGGATGGTATGCGTGTATGTTGAACTCGGGTGGGGTGGTGGAATTATGGGTATGAAATTATGGAGCCAGGCGTGCCAGGGTTGGATGGGCTGGTTATAATTGGACCACCCCGTGGAGGTCAGCAAGTTCGTTATAAGTATATATGCATACACACATGCAGACATCTATATGTAGAAGTGCATTCTCTGTAACACATTCATTCCATTTGCAGACATAAATAACATGAATGTGCCCTTACAAACCTCAACAGTAGATAGAATAATAGGTTGTGCATAAGAGGGAAGGGACGAAACTGCAAAAACGCAGAAGTGTGTACAATGTCCGAAGTCAGTGCTGTGCTGAAAAAAATCAAATGTGAGGGCTTTCCCACACATGGAATCATTCCTGTGATCTGCCTGCTACGGCAATGCCAATTACTAAACCGGTCTATTTGTAAAAGAAATATGCCAAACACGTACATAATTAGGCTCTCATGTGTAACGTGTGCGTTACCACATAGTCATACTTATTAATTTATTGGATGTAATGAAGTATAGAGTCTAATCTTGACATAAAGACATGCGTGTCCCATGTGGGACACCCCAAAAATTGTGAATAGTGTCCTTTTGGTCGCTCATGTCACCAATGTTTGTGGACTAAAAGTTTGGGAGTTCTGAAGATATGTGGAGTGAGTCAACTGATGGGATGGGTCAACAGGAGTAGGGAGTGGCCAATGTGTAGTGGTGTGGATACACCACGAATCCAACTGGAGAATGGATGACTGCAGTGTTAGAGAGGCATTGGGGTGGGTGTTTGGGGAACCAGGAGCCATGGGTATATGGGTATATATGCAAATGAAGCAGCACAGCAATAGTGTATTGGTTAGAGCAACAGCCTAACGAACAGACATTTCCGTTCCGAATCCCACTGCATCACATACCATTTACCATCGGTAATCTGTACATGAACATATTGCGACATCTGTCTGCTGTATAACCTGCAAAATAATAATTAAAAGTGAACTGGAGCGAAGTGTCAGTGTCATAATGAATAAGGCACTAGTAAGCAGGTTTAAGCATATATAAGCACCAGTAAGCGTGTGTAAGTGCGTTTGCATGGGGTATGCATTGTTTTACAGACACACACACACACACACACACATATATATATATATATGTATATATATATATATATATATATATATATATATATATATATATATGTGTGTGTGTGTGTGTGTCCAATAAACAAATGTGTAACACGTAGCAGCAACCCCCCAACCCCCCAGCTAGGCCGGTGAGACATACAGACACACAATAAAAATAAACACATCACTGCTTCCCAGACCACCGGCAGGATACTACCAGTGGGAGACACCTGCCAGGTCTAATCTTGAAACATAGACATCGATGTCCCTTGTGGGACACCCAGAAATTAATGATCATTGGAGTCAGTCCCAGTAATGATTCATCAAAACAGGCTGTAGACGTACACGGACCAGTAGGTTGTGCAAGCCTGATAACCCATGGGTCGACACAATGTACGACGTGTGTCCTGACATGCGGAGAGTGGGCAGTGTGTAGTGGTGTGCTTATACCCCACCTGCACCCACAGTAAGGATGAGTGCTGTAGAGGAGGGGCAGGTGGGGGAACTATGGGTATGCAATTATGGGCCTAGGCGTGCAGGTGTTGGCTGGTGCAGTCGTATTAGGACCACCCCGGGGATGTAAGTAATATTCCGAAAAGGGCATAGCTGACGCCCATACCCCTCAACACCTAAGAGCAAATCCACTGGACAGGACATAAACCATTGGGGGAACAAATAGGGACCATACATCTGAACTGTCCCCGATTTCCAGGGACATCCCTGATTTTGACTCAAATTCTAACTCTGTCCCACTTAATCCCTCCTAAAACTAGTGACTTTTGGAGGAAAGGTGGTGAATTACACGTAATGAATAATGACAACAATTTAGAGTTATAAACATCATTTACCTCAGAAAATGTGTATGAATACATATTCTCTGAGTCTGTCAATGTGTCAGGTTAATAGCACTAATAATTTAAATGTGTCCCTGATGTTGTTATGACATGTCCCTGATTCAGTTGATATTTGTCCACAATCATTTGAGAGGTCTGATAGGGACAGAAAGCACATATTCCACATACAACCTTAGAAAGATGATAGAATATTAGGTATGCAGTAGCATGACTTGGCTGAAGGATGTGGGTTCCAAAATCCACTTACTTGCTTGTATTGAAGAGTGTCAGTTCCCATGTATTAGCCAGACAGGTGCAGATTGTAAAAGGAACACACCAATAATATGAATCAAACTCTGGACAGGCCGCGGATTCCGTACAGTCGAACGGCATGCTTTTACCTAATGGGCAGCCATTCCCGATACTGTAGGCATGTAATCCGATGTAATAAGCATCACAAGGTAATATTGTAGTCCTCACTCCCACCCAGGGGTGGGAGTGTCATATGCAAACGCCAAATGCAGTGCATTTGTAAGTGCGGGAGCAAGCATGTGTAAGCATGTTTGGCCATCAATATGTGAGTATTGCACTGGTAAAGCAATGTAGAGGCAAACTGAGTGCAAGAAACTGTAACCAGAGGTTAGCATTGCTTATCTCCATGCAAACCCATGCACACCCGCTCACAAATGCTTTAATGTGCCTTAATCACTCCGTATTCAATGGCCTTGTTCTGCCCAGCAACAAAATAAACGGCTTCTGCAAGGCTCGAAACCAAGACCCTGCACACAAAGCTATTGTGATTTACCACTAAGCCATGGCAGATATACAGACATTGGATGTTTTCACAAACATGTCATCCAGCACAGTCATTCAACAGTATAGGAAATGTATTCCATCATGTAGATGTATGTGTGTGTGTTTATGTCCAGCTATAGATACATACATATTTATAAATATATCAAGAACATCCCATGTGACAACAAAGCATTACAAAGGAATGAAAAGGGAAACACCAGCAACACCTGTATTATGTAGTGGTGTTGTCCTATGTAATATCAAGACTCCCTCAGACAGACATGTGTCATTAATACTCACAAATATTTGTACATTGGCCAAATACATCACTCTGTGCATTTTATTTACATTAACACAGCAGTTCCTGTGAAGGCACATTGTCCGCAATTATATGCCTATTGTACTGCTGGACAGGGTGCCATGCCCTTTGCAGTCCACTGCAATCACACCATGCCTACTATCTGTCATCAATGTGTAGGGTACTAGCAACATAGCGGGATATTCTAGACAAGTGTGTTTGTGTATGACCCATGGGTTCATAACGTATTCTGGGTAATAGTAGGGTTGCATACTTTGTTCAACAGGCCTTTTGCCAGATGTAGGGGTATGGCTTGCCAACACAGTCCCTTGGCTGATTGACATCTGTACTCCTCGTGAGGTGGACATTGTGACATATAATACGGACACCATATAGGAAAACTACAAAATCTGATCCCTAACATGTCCAGTGGTTAGACACTTACAGCCACCTCCACACAGTCTCTGACTGTTAAACACACACACCTGCCATATCTTAGAATAGAACCCCTACCTAATTAGTTTATCACACTACAGCATTACACAGTTACAGCATGCGCTGCGGAGATTACTGGGTTACAGCATTCCCAGAGGTGTATTACTAGGTGGGTGACAACAGCAGGATTGCCAAAGGTGGTTATGTGAATTGTAAAGAGTGTGCATACTCTAAAAAGCATTGTTTCTTTGAAAGGCAGACAGACAGACACACACAAACATACAGCTGGCCTGTCTTGGACTAGAACCCCTACCTAACTAATTTATCACACTACAGCATTATGCAGTTACAGCACGCGCTACAGAGATTACTGGGTTACAGAAGTCCCAGAGGTGTATTTCTAGGTGGGTGACATCAGCAGGCTTGCCAAAGGTGGTTATGTGAATTGTAAAGAGAGTGCATACTCTAAAAAGCATAGTTATTTGCTCAGGCAGACACACACACACACAGTTGGCCTCTCTTGGAATAGAACTCCTATCTAACTAGTTTATCACACTACAGCAATACACAGTTACAGCACGCGCTAAGGAGAATACTGGGTTACAGCACTCCCAGAGGTGCAATTCTAGGTGGGTGACATCAGCAGGAATGCCAAAGGTGGTTATGTGAATTGTAAAGAGTGTGAATACTCTAAAAAGCATTGTTACTTTCTCAAGCAGACAGACAGATGCACACACACAGTTGGCCTGTCTTGGAATAGAGCATCTATCTAACTAATTTATTACACCACAGCACGTGCTATGGAGAATACTGGGTTACAGCAGTCCCAGAGGTGTATTTCTAGGTGGGTGACAACAGCAGGATTGCCAAACGTGAGTATGTGAATTGTAAAGAGTGTGCATACTCTAAAAGCATTGTTTCTTTCACAGGCAGGCAGACAGACACACACACACACACAGTTGGTCTGTCTGGGATTAGAACACCTACCAAACTAGTTTAGCACACTAAAGCATTATGCAGTTATAGCATGCACCATGGAGATTACTGGGTTACAGCACTCCCAGAAGTGTATTCATAGGTGGGTGACATCAGCAGGATTGCCAAAGAAGGCATTTCAAGTGTACTGTGAGTTGTACATGTCTGTTACCTGCATGTACCCGCTGCTTACTGTCACAAAAACACATTTATACCTGCTTGCAAGTGTCTTATGCAGTCCTAAATGACAGTACCAACAAGGTTTGCAGGTCTTGAACCCTGGACCATGCACACTGAGGTCACTGGACGTACCACTAAGCCATATGGGTTATATACATGTCGCATGGAGTCTATAATGCACATCTTACTACAGGTATTCCACAGTACTGAAAACAAATGGGACAGTCACTTTGTGTACATATGTACAGTATTCTTGAATGTACTGTACTCTGTGAAACAACAGACAAGTCTACATCTGTACAACTGTCATAACTACACATATATATATATATATATATATATATATATATATATATATATATATATATATATATATATATATATATATATATATATATATATATGCACCTACGGAATGTGTACACACACACATATATATATATATATATATATATATATATATATATATATATATATATATATGCATATACACAGACACAGCTATATATATATATATATATATATATATATATATATATACACACACACACACACACACACACACACACACACACACACACACACACGTCTGAACACCCTTTGTGACACAGAAGGGTTCCAAAGGAACTGGTGTGTACACAAAACAGAGGCATCTCTTGTGTTATAACATTTAAATCTTAAGCAGTTCACCAGAGAAGGGATGGTTGTTGTGTATGTGGAGTTTGGGGTGGGGAATGATGGCTAATGTAATCTACCCCTGGGTTTGTGGAGTTAGGGTGGGGGAATGATGGGTATGGACTTACACCCCAGTGACCACTTCTGTGTCACTGCTCGACAGTGGCACAGGAAAATAACATACCCAACTGTAGTCGTGCTTGACTGTATATTCTTTACCATTCCTAACTATGCAATACTTTGTAGACACCGGTCACCACAGATGGCTACCATGGTGTGCTAAAAGACATTACACATGTGTATGCCTGGCTACAGGGTAGTCACACACACAAACACACACACACTTGCCAGTATTGTGCATACACGTCTTGCCTATGTAAAGGTAACTAGTACAGTGGTATGCAGTTGGGGTATGTGCCACAGAACACATACAATTACACTTATTCTGATTCCACTTCTGAGCTGGGTGACATCACAGGACTGATTACTTGCAGAGAGGAGGGGGAAGAGAGAGGTTTAGCAGTTGACAAGGATAAAGGCCAGTGCAAAAGGAGGTATCTCTTTGGAATGCAGCAAAACCCACTGTCATGACAGGATGCAGACACAAATACACACACACAACCACACTCAGCCATTTGCTGAGACACACACACACACACACACACACACACACACACACACACACACAAACACACTCAGCCATTTGCTGACACACACAAACACACGCACACAGTTGCCACTGGTGGGATCAGAACTCCTGCCTATCTACAGATAACTATTACAGTACTACGCGGTTACAAGATGCACCACAGAGATTACACATTCCAAGACAGTCAGAATGCCCTTTTAAGATTGAGTACAACAATAGGGAGACTGACAGTCACAAAGTACACAGCTGTAAACCTGTGTGTTTAAAGTAGGTGTCCATTACAACCTGTATGCACAAACAAGACACATCATCTGCAGGTAGGCCTGAAAGGTATAGATGTAGCACAATAGGAACCTGAACTGGAGTATGCCCACCTGTGGAATGGACAACTACTATCACTATACAGGGTTACAGTGGGCATGCTCATACACTTAGTAGCACAGGGTCACTTGGGATGCACTATGACTACAACTACACAAGGTTATACTGGACATGCTCATACACTTTGTAACAAAGGGCTTGTTGGATGCACTGACTCAAATTACATAAGGTGGCAGTGGGTACGCTCATACACTTAGTAGCAGAGGGCTGTTTGGGATGCACTCTGATTCTAACCACAGAAGGCCACAGTGTGCATGCTCATACACTTTCATGTACAGAACACTTTGTAATGGACTCCTATTGTAAATACACAGGTTTACAGCTATGTACATCTTACCTGTCAGAATATATGCACATCATACTGGTTTACTACCTAATACCTGTATGTGGTCTATAAATGATATATCTGTGTCTGTGCTGTGTGATACACATACATACATGTACATGAAGTACTGACATATATATGTTAAGTATACACATTCATGCATGTGTGAACATGACAGACAATAGGTTACCTGAGACACACAGACGGATGCTACCTACAACATGTGTCACACACCTTGCTGCCCTGAAAGGCATACATTGATAGCAGGTTGTGGACAGTGGCATTATACGTGGAACTGTGGCATGTGCAAGCATAATGTGTGAGCCACATTGTGCAATGGTACTGAGGTGCAGGTGTCAAGATAATCTCTCCCGGCTGTGTTAGTTGTTGTCATTATTAGCAGGACTGCTACCCTAAGTATATCTCACATTGGTCATATACACAATTTCAGCTGCTGTCCATCACCTTACATGAGGCATTTGCTACCAAGCACATTACTGCCACTCGCAGTGATGTCATGGTACGAGTGGCAACTGCTAGACCAAAACAATGAGCCAATGTCCTGCTGTTATTATCAGGTTGTCCAGTGTCTGTCATTCCGGGCTGTCATGACTGAACGACAAGCCTTCAACACAGAGCACATGCATCCATGTTTCACGTGTGTGTGGATAATACCTAGGTCGCATTTACCCATATAGCCGCATTTCAAGGCAAATGTCCTACACCCAGAAGTAACACCCTGACACCTACAAGACAATAGCATTGGATGCTTATGCTAACCAGTGCTAGATGTGTGGCTTTAGTAATCCATTTGCTCAATGTAGAACCTACAGTGAGGAATATTGACATCTGTGCAGTGAGCAACACCTGGCTGAAGGCTCTGTAGTGCACAATTGCACTACCACCATATAACTCAGATCCAGATATGTGGGCCGTAACAGTGGTATGGACCATTCCAGGTGGTGGTGTCCACATATTCATAAAGGCTACTCACATGTAAAGACCACTACGCTGACATAACTCATCACAGATGAGTTAGGTACAGGTGACAATGGCAAATGCTGCATTCTAGGTTGTATCCTCATATACATTCACCACCTTGTCCCCAGACTACCAACACATATCCATATGTGGTATGACATAGTATGGTAGACTACCAGATAACCCTCGATTGGTGGACTGTACCTAGGCCTACATCAACTGTGCAAAGTACCCATGTACAGATACAGCTGCATAATGTGTTATGCAATGCAATAATACCACTGTTTGTAACCAGCTCAGTTGTACACATACCAGGGTCCCTCGGATGTCGTCAGCATTAACTCAGTCGACTGTTGCTGTACACCAGTAAACAACATCCTCATGGTTGGATATGACCTAACAGTACCTGCCCTGGATATGTACATCCCACACTCATACAACATAAATGACATTACCATAGCTTTCATTATCCTTTCTACATACAGGTGGCTACAGTCATTACACACACGCACATGGCAGAAAGCATGATAACAGTACATACTGTTGGATATCTATGTTAACAGAGGGAATATTCCCTCTCTACTGGTCACCCATGACACCTATCATATCATACAACACCCCATGTGGCATGTATGTCATTAGACATGTCCACCTAATGCAATGCCTACAAACATACCCAGATAACAAGATCATAGGACCTACACAAGGCCTGTATTGACAGACTCAGGGAAATCCAGCTCTGCTCTGTATGTTCCTGAGTAGTCACAGGTGATATGTTCATGACATGTACAGCCATGTGTGGCCACAGCTCCTACATATACCCCATGTCAACAATTGCAAGCCATGCATGCTGTGTGCTGTCTGGACATTAGCCTTAGTACCACAATAGCAGGTGAGATGTTTACAAGCCACAGACCTTGCACATGCTTGAATGAGTGTACTGCCTAGCTCTAATAGAGCACATTGCTGGCACTCTTCCAGTAAACATGAGGTGTGTGTGTCAAATATGATGTGCTCACTGTTGACCATTACAGTGCCCTGGCTTCACCATGGCACTGTCAAGTAACAGTTTGTAGGTGCATTACATGGAATAATGCTGTGTGTGTCTTTCTGATGTGTGCTGTTGTCATATATGTACACTTGGCTACTCTGTGAAGGTGGTGGTGTCCTACCAGTACATGAATACAACATCCATTATGGTGTAATGCTTGGCTATGTTTCACACATGGCGTGGGGAAGGTGTGGAATGCATCCGCTTGACCTGCTAGTGCACTTACTGATGTAGACTGCATATGTGTACATGTATTGATGTTTGTGTAAATTCCATGTGTGTACAGTGTCTGATGTCTGAAGGTGACTGTTGTCTTAGTACATCATGCTGTTGCAATACAGCCTCAACATTGCCAACTGTATATGGTGATATGCTTTAAGTACAGTAAGCCGTACATGAGGTATGGACAGATGTTTGAACATGACTACTAAGTGGTGGGGCTTCTTTGCAGATGAATGATTACTGAGGACAGCTCACTGGGGTGTTACAACCATTCCTACAATAACCTGTGTAACTGCTAAGGTCAGGTTTTGTTAATTGAAGTGGAAGACAAACAATGTAGAATGCAGTAAGGGTGACACTGAAGGCAAATCTCATGACACCTGTAACAGTAATACCTCCCCTGTGCATATATTGTGCATATATCAGCACAGGTGGCAAAGGAAAGAGTCAGTAAGCTTTGTAGTGAATGCGATAATGCTGTACTTCTGTAATAACTATCATGAGATAGGCAGATGTTTGATTCACAGTACTGGCATGTGTGGGTGTGTGCGTGTCCATATATGTCATGTATGGTTGGGAATACATCCCACATGTTTTCACTCTCCTGAACACTGTTGTTGACACCAGTACAGAGTGAAGTGTAGAAAGAAAGGCATAGGCAGGTGGTTGAACCTCACACATGTAAAGTGCCTATATCTGTGTGACATAGGTGTATATCTTTGTGAATGCCACAGTGTGTGTGTGTGTGTGTGTGTGTGTGTGTGTGTGTGTGTGTGTGTGTGTGTGTGTGTGTGTGTGTGTGTGTGTGTGTGTGTATGTGTATGGCTGTCTGTGTGTATGGCTGTCCATTCCCTGGAATGAGGCTGTATTTTACCATAGTGAAATGTTAATGCCCCCTCCCCCATCCACTCAATGCAATCTAGCATCCCGGTTGCTATCATCAATCATAGACGGGCATTCTAGCTGCCTGTTAACATGTACACCCTGGGGTGTGGCCTGTTGTTACATAGCCTACTGATGGACCCCCCTCCCCACATAGACTCACTGCACTGTAGTATCCCTTGCCGATGTCCTCGATCTTAGGCCATTCCAACTACCTGTACATGTTTAATCTCTGTGGCGTGTCTTGTAATTGCGTAGTACTATAATGATGATATGCACATAGGCAGGGGTTCTCATCCGAACACTGGCAACTGTGTGTGTGTGTCAGAGTGTGTGTTACTGTGTCTGTGAATTCCTGAGTATGTGGGTGTGTCTGTGTTTGCATGCTGTCATGGCAGTGGGTATTACTGCTTCCCAATGAGAAGCCACTATTTCCACTGGCCTTTACCCTTGGCATCCACCATACTACTCTTTTACCTCCTCCCCACTCCAGGTAACTATACCTGTGATGTCACCCACTATGGATGTGATGGCTCTGAACACAGTAGCTTACTACACAGCTATCATGCTCCAGGTAACTAAACCTGTGATGTCACCCACTATGGATGTGACGGCTCTGAACACAATAGCTTACTACGCAGCTATCATGCTCTTGGATCATTAGAACAGTAAACATAATTGAAACATGGGAGAATATAACTGTGATGTGGAAGCTACAAAGTGCATGCAGGTATTGTCATACTGACCTGTGGGTAGTCAACATGCACATATGGGACACTAACCGCAAACACTGACATCCCCTGGCACATGCAACTACACCTGAAAGAGGAAGGCAGAACGTCAAGATCAACATGCTGTCAGTGTTGTTACACATGATACATACTGTCAGACATACAAAATGTATTCTAAAACTGTAATACATGGTATGTCTGCTGCCTGTCAACACTACTCAACAATATGCATCTACAATTGTCTACTTAGTATGTTCACCCTGTGCATCAGACCATAAGAGCATGTCCCTGCACCGATGGTGTGGATGACAGGGATGCGGCACAGGCATCATCATATGCACAGGGTGATAATGTTTGCCAGAGGCCTAGGCTGCGCCATTGGATGACATCATGTTTGTGTGTTAGGGCCTGTGATATCATTGGGCATGTGTGGATGTTATGCGTGTGTGTGTTGAGATGCCCTACATTTGTTTCCGGGGTGTGTGTGTATGCATGCATACAGGTCTGGCATGTGGCTGGCCTACACAGGGGTATTATTGACAGCTGCAGACTCTACAAAGCAGGTTTCACAGTTCATGGTGTCCAGCCATGGCCACGTGACCTGCGCCTGCCAGGGGTTGCACGGGCACTACCAGGCAGAGGTCCAGATTGGGTACTGTCGGATGACACATGTCCACTGGAATCTTGTCCCTGTTGGGACCATCCAGGACCATGTGCACGTGGCCTGCTGTGTCCTGGTGTGGACTGCACAGCACCAGCTGCACTGCTGCTGCTACCACTATGGGAGTGGGCATGTGCAGTAGCATGGTCACGTAGGCCTTCAACAGGTGATGTAGCTGACCTACATCCACGTGCCTGATGCCTCACTCCCACCAGATGTTCCAGCACAGACATTCCATGCTTGAGGACTGACATGCCATGGTCAAGGACTCCCACCATGTCACCCAATCGTCTATCCAAAACATCTGCAAGATGATGGTGAGCATTTGCAAGTGCCTGGATGTTGTCAGTTAATGAACGGACAGCAGCCCTCTGAAGCCTCAAACCTTATCTGTTGTGCCATTCAGCACATGCCTGTGCCTCCATTACAGTCCGAAACATGCGTCTGGTGACTCCAGCTGATGTGCTATGTCTTGCAGGGGCATGTTGGCCAGTGGTCCTCCTATGAGCAGTGCTGGGCACATGCCTGTGTGGGACATCACCAGTCAGTTGACTGGGATAATGGTGTGCAGGCACACTTTCCATAGTCTCCACACTTCCCTGTTCCATGCTACCACCCGCCAACTGTCCTTCCTCTATGGCCAGTGGTGATGGGGTATGTGTAGGCAGGAGAACTGTGTGTGAGGTTGAGGGGAGACAGGTGGAATGGCAACCAATGACACAGATTCAGCCCCTGACACCCCTGCCTGTGCCTCAGTCATACTATCATCATCACTGCTAGAGTCTGTGGCGACACTAACATCAGGTAGACCACAGGAGGGCAAAGCACCTACATCAACACCTGTGAGGGGAAGACAAGAACTGTATATTACAAGTTATACCAGACACACACACACACACACACACACACAGACACACACACACACACACACACACAGACACACAGACAGAGATACACACACACACACACACACACACACAGACAGAGACACACAGGCACACACACAGAGACACACAGACAGAGACACACACACACACACACACACACACAGAGACACACACAGACACACACACAGACAGAGACACACAGACACACACACACACAGACACACCACACACAGACGGAGACACACACAGACACACACACAGACAGACAGAGACACACAGGCACACACACGGACAGAGACACACAGACACATACACACAGACAGACAGAGACACACAGACACGCACACACAGACACACAGACACACACACACACAGCAGAGATACACACACACAAACAGACACACACATACACAGAAAAGGAACACAAACCAAGTAGCTGAACACTCCCAAGGTCAATTTATTAAACAAAATAACGTGAGCCAAGTACAGAACCAAGCTTTCGGTGAGCTCAATGTCCCACCTTCATCAGACAACATAAACAAGCCAACAGTCATAGTTTAAATACTACATAATTAATTGATTAATTAATTTATTAGTTTAATGGAAATCAATCATGCAAGCCTCTATCAAATTAACATATTAACAAATTTTCCTTTTGTATAAAGCTATCTAATATTATAAACTCTAAATAAACTTCCTACATGACTAATCACAACACTCCATTTACTATACAACAATTTAAAACGTGTATAAAATGCACGAGTACATTTTATTTATTTGAGTGTGTGTGTTAGAACGACCCTTTATATTAAATAAGCATAAAAGTGTATAAAATTGTATAAAAATATATATAAAATAATATATATATATATAAAAAAATGTATATAAAAAAAATGTGCTACTTTGTTATTCACAAATGCTGAAGGAAGATGCACGCGCTCAAAAGTACCTACAACATGGATTATGTATTAGATGTGTGTGTGTATACACAATATTTAATAACTAAATTAAAATTGACCAGTTAAAATACATGAGTAGGTCACTCACTACCTATTTCAAAGCAACATGTCAGTGCAAAATGTCTTTTCTGTTACCACAATCCCAAAAAGTTTACTAAAAAGTTTAATAAGGAATTTTAATAAAAACAGCCACTCATCTATTGTTAGACAAAAGTTTCAAAACAGGGGCCACAGATACATATTCATTTAAACCTGGGTTAACATATGCCCATGTTCTTAACTGCCAATACAGTTCTTTTTCTTCGAGGTGAGTCTGCCAAGGGCCACTCAAGTTGTCAGTAAGTGACTTGCCCAAAACCATAAATTTAAAACAGTGCATTTCTGACATAAAGCCACATAAACGACTCCAATAGATTCACAACTAAACCTCTCCGTTATTTTATATACAGTGTCCCTAATCTTAACCTTTGAATCAGTAAGAACATACTTACACTGGCTGCAAGAACCACATTTCATTGTTCCAACATGACATTGGGTCAAACACTTCGGTTTTAATTCGAGCAGACTTTTTAAATTCTGCCCCCTTCTGAAAGTAATTCTTGGAAACTCCCCTAGTCTTTGCATCAAGAATGTATCTTCATTAATGAATGCCCAACATTTGTTTAGCACCTTTCTAATTTCAGAATGGTCAGCAGAATATGTACAAAAAAATCTTAAGTCAGATTCATACAAATGAACGCTGACTGGGCTTGATGCGGTTTGAAGTGGGGAAGAAGGGTCGTCGGCGTTGACCAACCCTATGTTTTCAATACATAATATGGGTTTGTAAAGACCAGCTCTTCTTTTAGTGATAACCTCTGCTTTAATGTCATTTAATAAGAAAGCAGGGTACCCTTTGTTAGCAAACATACTACTTAAAAATTCACATTCATGCAAAAAGTCTTCAAATTCTGAGACCATCCTGGCTGCCCTAACCATCTGGCCCTTAACTATAGCTTTCTTTTGGTAGCCAGGATGGGAACTCGTAAAATGCAGGAATGCGTTGGAGTAAATAGGCTTGCGATAAATGAAACTCTTGTACTTAGATTTCAAAAAATCCTTCTTGATAAGGATATCAAGAAAGCTAATAGTGGATTCCTGCAAGTTAAATGTAAATTCTAAAAAAGGTGTCATCTTAGTAAGTGAATCTAAGAAGTTAGGTATAATGGAGGGAGAGGCCTTCCAAATGAAAAACATGTCATCCTGGTACCTAGTGTACCAGGTGACAGAAGACTGAAAACATGGGTCTTTAAATAAGAAGTTCTTTTCCCAGTAAGCTAACACCCCATTAGCGAAACTCCCGCCACAGGGTGATCCCATTGCCACCCCTGATTTCTGAAGATAGATACTGTTGTTAAAGGACATGAAGTTGTTACTTAATACTATTTCAAGCAAAGTCTCGACAACATAAATCACATTGTCGTCCACTTTCTTTTCAAATAAGAATTCTCGTATCCATTGGATACCCAACGTCTGTGGTATGACTGTGTACAAGTCCTTTATATCAACGGTCAGAAACCAAGAGTCAGCCTGGAACGGGATCTTATTCAATTCATTAAGAAAACTCCAAGAGTCCTTACAAATATGGACCTCTTGGGAAATTAAAGGTCTTAAAATGCTATCAACATATTTAGCACAAGGGATAGTAATGGAACCACGACCATCAACTATAGGACGGAATGGTGGATGTTCCAAGGACTTGTGAGTTTTTGGGATGCCGAATAACACCGGCAGTCTAGGGGCTACAACATTTAAATAATGGTACAAGTTAAGGTCAACAGAGTTCTCCAAAAACAGATCTTCTATTAACCCCCTTATTTTTGCATAAGCAGTATTGACTTCATTAATACTAGCAACTTGATACCTATCAGTGTCTAATAACAGGTTCATGTTTTGAATATACACACATTTGTCCATGAAAACCAAACCACCCCCCTTGTCAGGCTTCATGACCCTGATATTACAGTTTTTCAACAAATCCATAAACTGTTTTTCCTCTCTTGTAATGTTGAAGTGCCTTTTACTAGAGGGGTGATTGGTTTTAAGAGCTCTAAAGTCGTATTCACACATTTTTTCAAATAGACAGAGTGTGTCATGTAAAGGGGGGTTATATACACTGGGGACTCTTAACATGTTTGACTGGGAGATACCATCACCCATCAAAATTTTTAAATTGAGTTTCCTCACAAATAGTTTGAGATCAATCAACATTTTGACTAAATCAAACGACCTGTCAGGAACAAAAGATAGTCCCTTAGAAAAAAACTCTACCATGTCAGCATCAATATTAAAGGAAGTATAATTGTAAATTTTAAAGTCTCCCTTTAAATCTGTAAGAACCTTTAATTCGGAGAACTGGTCAATCATCTCCTGCGTTGACCTTTCCGATTCCCATAATTGTTCTGGTTGGACCTGCTCGGGCCATTCGTTTGCTTTTTCTTTCCATTGTTGTTGCCCCTGGAAAAACCCTGCTGGTGAGTGGTGTTGCCACAGTTGTTAACTACATCTTCCTCGAATTCGTCTCTAATGTCATTATCAAACCGGACAGTATTAGTGTTGTCAGGTTTACTGGCGTTACTGAGTAGTCTCGCACTACGACGCAGGGGAGGCAACTCTTGACTTCGGTGAGACTCCTGAGGTGTCTCATCATAATCACTAACTTCTTGGTGATTGTTAGGTGGGTTTGTTGTATCCAAACCCGTACTCTCCAGTTTATTAGCTAGCAGTGGTGGTTTGGGGTAGGCTTTGTGAAGACGATAATCGTTAATGTCCCTGCTGATCTTCTTCCTTTTATTACTAGTGAGCTTTTTAATGGTTGCATCAATGCTGCTAAAGATGCATAAAAATTCATACTTATACCTAAAAAATTCACAGTCACCTTTGATAGTTTGCTCCAAGTTTGCAAGCTCTATCGTGAGAGAATCAATCAAGACACACACATACACACAGAGACACACAGACAGACAAACACACACAGGCACACACACACACACACACACACACACACACACACACACACAGACACACACAGACACACACACACAGACACATACACACACACACAGACACACAGACAGACAAAGACACACAGACACACACACACACCATTACATGCCTCCATTACAGTCCGAAACATGCGTCTGGTGACTCCAGCTGATGTGCTATGTCTTGCAGGGGCATGGTGGCCAGTGGTCCTCCTACGAGCAGTGCTGGGCACATGCCTGTGTGGGACATCACCAGTCAGTTGACTGGGATAATGGTGTGCAGGCACACTTTCCATAGTCTCCACACTTCCCTGTTCCATGCTACCACCCGCCAACTGTCCTTCCTCTATGGCCAGTGGTGATGGGGTATGTGTAGGCAGGGGAACTGTGTGTGAGGTTGAGGGGAGACAGGTGGAATGGCAACCAATGACACAGATTCAGCCCCTGACACCCCTGCCTGTGCCTCAGTCATACTATCATCATCACTGCTAGAGTCTGTGGCGACACTAACATCAGGTAGACCACAGGAGGGCAAAGCACCTACATCAACACCTGCGAGGGGAAGACAAGAACTGTATATTACAAGTTATACCAGACACACACACACACACACACACACACACACACACACACACACACACACACACACACACACAGACACACAGACAGAGATACACACACACACACACACACACACACACACACACAGACACACACACACACACACACACACACACACACAGAGACACACAGGCACACACACAGAGACACACACAGACAGAGACACACACACACAGAGACACACACAGACACACACACAGACAGAGACACACAGACACACAGACACACCACACACAGACAGAGACACACACAGACACACACACAGACAGAGACACACAGGCACACACACGGACAGAGACACACAGACACATACACACAGACAGACAGAGGCACACAGACACGCACACAGACACACAGACACACACACACACACAGCAGAGATACACACACAAACAGACACACACATACACACAGAGACACACAGACAGACAAACACACACAGGCACACACACACACACACACACACAGACACACACAGACACACACACACAGACACATACACACACACAGACAGACAAAGACACACAGACACACACACACACACACACACACAGGCACACAGACAGACACACACACAGGCACACACACACACACACACACACAGACACATAGAGACACACAGACACACAGACAGACATACACACAGAGACATACAGACAGAGACACACGCAGACACACACACACAGACACATACACACACACACACACACACACAGAGACAGACAGAGACACACTGGCACACAGACAGACACACACACACACACACACACACACACACACACACACACATACACATAGACAGAGACACGCAGACACACACACACAGACAGACCGAGACACACAGACACACACACACACACAGACAGACACACACACACACACAAACACACACACACACACACACACACACAGACAGACACATAGAGACACACAGACACACAGACAGACATACACACAGAGACATACAGACAGAGACACACAGACACACACACAGACACACACACACAGAGACACACACACACACAGAGACACACAGGCGCACAGACACACAGACACACATGCTACATGCAAGTGATATGGCAGATGGCATTCAGCTTAGACAATTATAGTTTCACCTTAGACAATTATAGTGGTAGTTATCATATATCCCTGAGTTGCACACAACAGCATGCATGTGTTATAGCAGACGGCATGCATCTTACACAATTATAGTGGTGGTTAGCATACATACCTGTATTGCACCATTTATGTTAGTAGCCTATGCCCCATACCTGCAACACAATGCATGCACTTTGCACCGTTGCACCACACTGCCATGGTGTGTGCAACATACACCACATGTTAACAGACCATCACTGACCTTTGTACATCTGCCACTGATGCTTTGTGCTGGCCACTGCCCCTATGTGTGAGGACATGAGTAGTAGGGTATGTCGACTGCATACTATGTTTGCCTGAGCCCAAGCTTGCATATATCCCCCAAAGCAGTGCATGTCTGTTCAACATTATTCCGCCTATCCCTGAGTTGAGTCTAGACATTGTGCATGTGGCTGTACACACATGTTTGACATGGTTGTCCCTACTTTGCAATGGTGCCACAGACTAGCACAGGTTTACAGTACACCGGCCTGCTGTGTGGTGTATGACCTTGCTAATCACATGTAGTATGACATGTCTTCCGCTGACATGTTGAATGACATGCATACATGTGTAACACAATGGTGTCCTTTCCAATCTACAGTACAGTAATGGTGTCCCAATGCAGGGACGTGTTATACTAACATGGGCCTTCAGTTGATGCAATGTTGCCTGTCCACCCTACAAATATGCAGTGACATACTGCACATTGAGCTGTTGTGCATAGCCATTGCAGGGCATCATGTGGCTTCACAATTGCTATACAGTGTGAGCTACTGACACAGTTCATAGGCATGACTATGTTCACATAAATACATATTTAATGTGGAATGTGACCCACGTCACTGAGATGTATACACACTAAACCCTAATGTGGAATGTGTGACACAGGTCACAGAAGGGTATACGGATGACACCCCTGCTCATCTGCAACCATATTACTGATGCCTGGCAACTATGCCCACACATGGTTAACTTAGCAGTACTCTATGTCCCACATGCCATCTGTGTACCTCACACACATGAGGAGCAGGCATGACAGTGATGTCTGACTCCAGCAAGGTGAACGTACTGTATCTGTGGCCTGATGTGGTTGTATGTGTATGTTGTGCAACACATGTATGTATTTGGATACTGTATAGGTGAACGCTTTCATGTCGTGACACACTCAAGATGTTCAAGACATGTTATGTGGTGGTTTCATGTTATGCCTACACAAGCTGTGCACAGGCCTGTATGATGTTTAGTGTTTCATATCTGCAATATCACCATTACACAAAGGCCATAGTTGTATTGTGTCAAGCCAAGTTACAACAGGGTGTACACACATGTACATCACTTCTCCTGTGCGTGTTGCTTCATATCTCTGGACATCCTCCATGGCCATGTGTACACATGTTCTGTCCAATGGTTGTGATGGCCATCTTATTTCGCATGTCAGTGTTATCCCATATGACATACACCCACAGATGTCATATGGTCCACTGATTACAGGGTTATGCAGACAAAGGGTGGTATGTATGGGATGTGAGACATGTTTTGCAGGATAGTTGAGCAGTGTTGCAGTCAGCCCATTACATGTCTTGGACACGTCAGATAGCACATGACATTGGCTGACATTCATAACAAGGGTATAATCCACAAGGGTGTATCCTGTGGGCCGGTCATACTCCAGCTCCACACATTTAGAGTGTGTGCACACATATGCTCTCTTACAGTACTGTTCGTATTCCCAACATGTGTAATGCTGATATGTAGTACCTGTCCCTACAGTGAAACACACCTCCACCATTGTATTCACTGTTGTCCACACATCTGGCAATGACAGTTTGGAGGGTTTAGTGTAGGTGTTTCATGTAGTCTTCAATTGTTTCACATGGGTAACCACTCTGATGCATTGCAGGTCTGACCAGTGTCTATTAACAGGACCACCATACATTATGTGTACATGTGTTATGGCAGATAGCATGCAATTAATATGTTCCGTGCATTATCAAGCCTGGCAAATAATAACAATCTCACCTGACACAGGCTGCTGTCACTGCAAAATGCCAGAGGTACCTAAGCAGGAGTGTCACAGCAGTAAGATCATTATCCATACCTGTGTGATAGCTACAGGGTACAATGTCCATGTTAGCACATAAGCCAGTACAATACACTATACTATGGAGTATGCACATGCACATCTGGGCATACATAAAGTAGCGACTATAGTATGTGGCATGTGTGCACACATGCCTTGCATATGATGTTACATTACATATTGTACAGTAACACATGTAACTATGTGAAATATAGTTGTGTTATATGTGCAGTAGTGACTTACCAGGCAACTCCAGGCTCGGTGGTTGAGAGACACCCACCTCCATAATACCAGCTAAAGCTTGTGGATGGAGGTCTGCAGGTGTCCCCAGGCTGGCCAGTAGCTCCTCTGTACGTGTGAGTGGGGGCTGGGTGAGTAGCCCCTTACCTGTTGCACCTTGTTCCCTGGCGATTGCATTAGCATGCTGTTTCGCCTGTCTTATGAGGTCAGTGCAGTGTCAGCGCACCTGCTGATAAGTGCAATTGTAACTGCCAACATCACTTACCCTCCTGCAGAGTTCCTCCCACAGGGCATCCCACTGCTGTGCATCCTGTGGCACATGGCTGAAGAGTGTTGTATGGTTGTCAAGGAGGTATGGGACGAGGACCTTATCCTTCAAGTGGCTGTATGCTGGCAGCCTGCTACATGGTATACCTGGAAGAAATAATGATGGAGACAGATCACAGTAACTCAGAGAAGTACAGAAGTACAGCTGAACATACATGTGTATCACATTTATTAAGTTTATAAATACGTCTTTGCAAATCTACATGACACTAACACCACTGACATGTATAAGTCACACACATTTGACACTTACTGGTGATATGATGTTATCGCCATATATGTGTGTGTCATGTGATGACATTGCTCATACACCATGTGGATGTTGTCTTGACATGGGCATGTCTGTTTGCCTGTATTGGTGTCTTTACCTATCAGCACATGCCTGGATGTGTTCACATTAACGCAATCAACCTTAATGCTGTGTATATGTCACATATATAGTCATACATAGCCATTAGGGATGTGACCTGTGAGCCTGCAGACTTGCAAGCATGTATGTGTTTTGCTATATACATCTACATGGCACTGCACAGCTGTGTAGCATCCTACCATGTATTGCCTGTGTTGAACAAGTGTAACACATGGGAGAATAGCTAGCCTGATGGTATTTACAGGGTTGGATATCAACTATAGCATGTATGGTCATAGTGATCTAGTAGGCTATATGCCCTGGGCCATTTATGAGCCTAGGCAGACAGGTTACCTAGCTGTAGGCAACAGACAGGTAAGTTTCAGTGGCCAGTTCAAGCAGTGCCACAGAAGTGATCCACAGGGTTACTGATATATTTGGCATGCGGTCATCACACCATGTCCCAGAGAGGGGCGATGTGCAGCTTCGCTGGACAGGGATGCATAGTATAGCAAGAGTATGTTAAGTGTATAGGACAGAGATCTGTCAGGCATGTTGTGATCCTTGTACTAGAAAGGTGGATGTCCTTGAAGTATGTGTTTATTTGGGATCAGAATGTGTTAAGTGTAGCATGTCCAACACCTCTGGGTTGGACATGGCTTTATTCAGGGTAGGCTGCATGCTACATAGTGCAGCTAGGGATTGGGAAGGGCAGTGTAGGCCATCTACACATGGGCAATAACCCTTAAAGGAAATATGTGATCTATTATGGGTCACATGGGTGTTGAGTATGGCTGAGCAATTATCTCTATATTCCTGGATGGCACCCTGTCATGATTAGGGGTGCCACATATGACTACCTGTCTGGTGTGGTGAAGTAACAATCAGAGGAAAGTGTACTGTCCAGCTGCATCCCATACACACAGTTGCCATTATGTTGACCACTGCCTAGGTGGTAGTTCATGGGTACAGGGTTTGTAACATAGGGGATGACAATGCAATACTTAGCTGTCAGATTGTGGCGATACGTCACACACCACACATCTGACACACTAAGGCCCTTCTGTATGTTGAACGCAGCACACATTGAGTCAACTATTGCTTCTAGTTCATATCATTTGCAAACATCAATAGGCTGATGCCTTCTGTGTTAGTCTGTGTGGTATAGATAACAAAGGGGGGGATTACCAGAAATGAACTCTGTATTACTGTGGCTGGCACTGGTTTGATGTGCGTGTATTAGTCAGACACCTTCTGTAGTGTTGGTTCTGCCAGCAGTCCAGTTGCCAACAACTCCTGTGACATAGGAATATACACCTAGTTTACTGAGTGTAGCTGGAACACAGTATGGGTGATGGTGTCCTACGACCTGGCATGGTCATGATATGCAGTGTGAATCAACCCTACTGTCATCTACATCTGTACTGAGTACATCAAATATGTTGATCATGGTTCATGGCCTTACAGACCAGACTCAGCAGGGTAGTTGTGCACTATTTCCCATTATCAATGGTGTCTCCCACTTTGTGAGGTGTGATAACTGTTGCAGTGCACCATTCGGTGTGCACACAGCCTGACATGGAGCTATGATTGAATATGATATGTATGTGGATAGCTGATTGTTCTTACATTTGTGTAGGATACACCCTGGGATGTTGACAGGTCCCATGAAAGCTGTATGTATGGCTTTAGAGACTGCAGCTTGTACCTGTATAGTCGTTATTACAGGGGCCCTGTAGTGTACATGGATATATTACTAACTGTACCTGTTGGGGGGGAGGTGGGAGTGGGTTTAGGTTCTCCAAGACCCTATCTGGATGAATGGGTGCTATTTCTGTAGGTGCAGTACTTCCCATGCCATAGTGCTGTGCAGCACGGCAGGTCTTGTCGTTGCCATTACGATTAATGACACAGCTATAGAATGCTCTGTGCTTGGTCTCATAATATGTGGCTTATTAGTTTCACAGTAGCTTTGTGTGGTTTTATATGGTGTATCTGCATCTTACTGAGGCTGACCAGGGATCACCTACACTCATGTGTGTTTACTCTTGCAACAGTTACTACCTTCTGTGGTACAGTTTAAAGCATGGTACCACCAGTTTGCCTTCTTGTTTGTGTTGGGTTGAATCCTGGTTCTGTTTCAATGGCACAATCACTGCACATATGTGACTGCTTAAGGTTCATATGTGTAGAATTCAGCATGTGCACATGCATTGTCCATCTGCATGGGTGCCATGACAGTCACCACTCTGCTCTTAGGAAACATAACATTGGCATTGGAGATGTGTAGCATACTGTTAGCCCTGTTTGTGTGACTATTGTGATCCAGGTCATTGGGGTCGATGGAATCTAACATGCATTGAGTGCAGGTGTTGGTTCATAATGGAATAGTTGAGAGTAGCCATTATTATGGTTCTGTCTCAGACCTAATCTTCCCCATTACATTATGACAGTTGGGAAATTTGCGGCCTAGTGGGTGATCTGTCGCAAGTTGCAATTTGAATTCCACTTTGGCACAAAGGTAGTTGCTCAGCATAATGCATCTGAAGTTATGCAAGTGCAACTAGTGTGGGGGTGTACATATCCTTCAGGAATATGGACACACCTGTGGCCCATGTGTTCCAATAAAGGATAATGGGCAAGAGGTGAGGTATGTATTATAACATGGTCATGCAGATGTGCTCTCTGGAGCATTGAAACATGTCTCATCCACTGCACAGATATGTTCTCCATGTTAGGGATTGACATATGTGTGTCCATATAGTGTTTCTGACATGTATCATTGTGTAGCGAGACACGCAGTTTATTGCTCGGCTGTCCCTTTAACAGCAGTGGACCTTCACTTGAACTGTGCATGATGAAGGCACTATAGGGGAAGCATGGGCCCTAGGCAGTATCCAGATTCCCAGAGGTGACAGGTGCAGGCCCTGTCTGGCAAAGCATCATGGTCTGTCAACCATGTTATCCCAGGCAGACAGATACTGGATACCTTTTGACTTGCACCACTACACTAGACAATTGTGAAATACAATCCTTTTGTCCCTGTACTGCAGTATCATTCTGGCCAATGGCAGAATGCTACCCATGCCTTGGGACATACCTACATGGGCTACAAGACCTGACAGTTCCTACATGTCTTTCCATGCAGTCCAGGCTACTGCATCACAGGTCCTGCAGAACAACATGGAATATGCCAGAGCCATGTGTATAGTTCAAAAGGTGGTCTGAGTGCATGGGTATGTGGCTAATCATGGCAGACAGGCAGCTGACAGTATGCATGCCCTCATATAGGTTGGTGTGTAACATAGTGCTTGAGTTTGCATTCACAAATGACTACTGTTGGGCATGTTTCCAGCCACATGTTCTGAGGTATGGCACAATTATGCAAACTATGTCATACAGTTTGTGTATTTTGGTGTCTGTCTCCTTCAGCTTGGGGGGTCACTTGTTTGGCCAGAAACTTAGAAGCATCTGTGAATGTGCATGATTTCTGGTAGTGTGTGTGTGGGTGTCCTTACTGTGTTCTGGTAAGGGTATGCATTGGTTGTGTTGATGAGATGCATGTGTTAACCTATACCTCATGATTGTCCAATCCAGTCATGGCTGTAGACTGGGCTGCCTTCCAGCTTACCCCTGTAGCTGCATCGCAAACAATTTATGGGGCATGGTGTTAGGTGGGTTTGGCAGTGTACATGGCATAGAGATTACATTCCCCCAGGATGGCCACATACACAAAGCTGACATTAGTAAACACCAGTAGCTGACTAGTGGACATGCCTGTATGAGCAGTCAGTACTACAAGTACCAAGTACTATATTTAGTGTATATATTGCTTATGAAGATGTTTTAGACAGTGATGTTCACATGTAAATATTTGTGTTATGGACGTGACAACACTGGCTATTGCGGAAACATTGGAGCTACCTTTAGCAGCAATCCTCCTTTGAGGAGCACATCACATCCTGTTAGTTGATTACAGACGATGCAAGTGTCTACAGGTCTGTTTCCTTCTCTGGGTATATACTCACATATCCACCAGGACCATGAGCTCTGTTGGGCACAGACACCCACTCTCCAAACAGAGTCATGCATCAATAGACTTTGATGCCACTATCAACATGATCAGGATATAATCAGATAGTGTATGCCATCACCTATGAAGTGACTATTACACATGGGCAGCTGTCTCCTACATCTTACACTCCTACTGCAGATGTTACACTGGAGTTAAAGATGATATGCAACCTGTTTCATTACCAGTTCTGTGCACTACCTTACATACAGTATGTGCAAGTGGCTGTTAGGTTGGCAATGAGAGGTTGGGCTACACAAACCTGCTAGCTCAACCAGTGTGTCTCTACTCTCAATATTCACTCTATGTAGGTGTGCACATAGCCATTTGGCCCAGTCCTGTAACAAGGATCACTACACATTTGCATAACATGTACACATGCACAGCTGTTATTGCTTGCAAATGATACTAGAGAGGACCAGCCCTGTAACAAGGGTAACTACACATTTGCATAACATACACACATGCACAGCTGTTATTGCTTGCAAACAATACTAGAGAGGTCCGGCCCTGTAACAAGGGTTACTATACATTTGCATAACATGTACACATACCCAGCTGTTATTGCTTGCAAACGATACTAGAAAGGTCCAGCCCTGTAACAAGGGTCACTACACATTTGCATAACATGTACACATGCACAGCTCTTATTGCTTGCAAATTATACTAGAGAGGACCAGTCCTGTAACAAGGGTCACTACACATTTGCATAACATGTACACATGCACAGCTCTTATTGCTTGCAAACGATACTAGAGAGGTCCAGTCCTGTAACAAGGGTCACTACACATTTGCATAACATGTACACATGCACAGCTCTTATTGCTTGCAAACAATACTAGAGAGGTCTAGCCCTTTAACAAGGGTCACTACACATTTGCATAACATACACATGCCCAGCTCTTATTGCTTGCAAACGATACTAGAAAGGTCCAGCCCTGTAACAAGGGTCACTACATATTTGCATAACATGTACACATGCACAGCTGTTATTGCTTGAAAAATGGTACTAGAGAGGACCAGCCCTGTAACAAGGGTCACTACACATGTGCATAACATGTACACATGCACAGCTGTTATTGCATGCAAACAATACTAGAGAGGTCCAGCCCTGTAACAAGGTTCACTACACATTTGCATAACCTGTACACATGCACAGCTGTTATTGCTTGCAAACGATACTAGAGAGGTGGATATTACATGTGTTATGTGCATGGATAGTTACCTGGCACTTCCAATTATCTTTGCTATCATGCTGCTAAACTGTCAGATGAATACAAATGATATGTATCCTGTTACTGAGTATTGTAATTGCCAATAGACATAACTACTGTTTGCATAACATAATAGAACTGCTATGTAGAATAGAATACAGATCTGTCTAATATACTGTACATTACACAGTTATTGGCACAATATCCCACAATGCACACCATATTTGCACGGTAAGCCCACCTTTAACATGTTCATCTTACTTATACACCCATACATATGTCGACTGTAACAATATATTGATATATACTATCTCCTGTTATAGCACATACTTGTTGGACCAATCCTGACACTGACAGTGGCTGGAAGCGAATTGGTGGGTTCCAAGCCCATATCATCCCTTGTGGTGTATGTGGTGTTTGCCTTGTGACCTACAGCAGTACACACATAGAATACTACAAGCATTACTACTGCTCAACAATACATAGCTACAAGATAGCTATTTCCACTATATGCATTGATTACACTATAATTCTTACAGAACAGGTACTACATACACAGACATACTACATGTTATACATACCTTCTTAGTAACTGG
>NC_056751.1:169148064-169303064 GCF_019279795.1 Protopterus annectens | reverse complement strand
GAAACAAGCACAGATGGGGAACATGCATGCAATGATACCATACTGGCCCATGTGTCAGCCTTAGGCTTTGGAATACTGGCCAATGCTATTGGTGCCCCCATGGTGCCTTATTTAGGAGTGTCTTGAAGGTGAATACCAGCTCCATAAATGGCACAATAGCAGATTCAATGAGGGTTATGCTACTCAATACCAGGGGTTGTGATCACAACATGCATGCACTCACAGCACTCCTCAGGATGGACAACATCAACATCTGTGCAGTAACTGAGATCTGTCTTAAAGCTCCTGAGAGCACACCAGCACTACTAGACTACAACCCATACCATGCATTATAGCCACAGAACATGGACTGACACAAACATGGAGGGGCTGTATCCATATTCATCAGGGATACCTACACCTCCGGGTAAGTGGGGCAGCATGAAACCTCTGAGATCATCCATGTGCAGCTAACATCAGCCACAACTGCAATGTAAACTGTGGCCTGCTAAGGATCACCTTCCATGACCCAGGACCATCACTCCACCTACCTGGAGACAGTGGAGAACATGACAGTCCTAACGCACACCCTGGCATTGGTCGATGTTAACTACCATACCATTAACTGGGAAACTTACTCCAGTACTCACTTCCAGGCCCAGCGCTTCCTGGAATTTATCACCTCATATGCCCTGTATCAGGTGGTAACCTCCCTAACGTGGGGTGGAAACTACTAGAAGTGGTCATCACCAACATGGGCAACAGGTGCACCACAGTGGAGGTTAACCAGTCACTGGTTAGGTCTGACCCTGAACTATTCACTGTTTCCACACCCAAGCATCTCCTCCACCCACGGATACCACAGTGTATATCTTTCCTACAGCTAAATTTACACTACTAGTGACAGGGGTGGGGGGTTTCACAGGCCCCATGCTAAGGGGAAACACTGCTCAAGATACAGACAGATTTACAAATGCAGTCCATAAGCACCTACATGGATGTATGGATCATGCCATCACTGGTAAACCAAGATTCACTCCTCCTAGACAAGGACACCAGTCTGGTGGACCTCTGCAATAAACAGGCTATACTACAGAAGTAGGGCAGTGTTCCAGACAAACAGCAAATCCCACGAAGGGCAGACATCCATGACCATTATTAGTATGATACGTAGGTCCCTCATGACATCATCCAAGCCTAACATCAGCAGGAGAATACGCAAGGATTCGAAAGATAACCACAAAGCCTTCTTTGGCTATGTCAAGGATCTAAGTGATGACACACAGATTTGCACTGTGCCGGTGAAATATAGCACAAAATATGCTGACCCTACTGATATCGCCAACATCCTTGCAGATACATTCAGTGCATACTTCACACCCTAAAGAGCCCACAACATTACCCGAAAGGTACAGTATCCCACACATCAGAGACACACAGGTAGAAATGGCCCTCTCTAGCAGCAGAACACAGTGTCAATGGAGGCAGATGTTGTCCCAGACTGCATCTTTCGAACTGTAAAAGACAATCTGACCCCCCCATCTAATTAAGCTTTCCAACCTCAGCCTCTCCACAGGCTACATGCCCATACAATGGCGCGTGGCAATGTTTATTCCACTCCATCAAGGTGGAATCACAACTGACCATGGTAACTACCACCCCATAAGCCTGACTAGCCTGATCTGCAATGGTATGGTTTGCATCCTCATGGCACTCATTAACAAAGACATTGGTAACCTCCGAACACGTGACCCAACCCAGGTCAGCTTGGTTGAGTGCAGTTCATGCCTATTGAGGTACATCCCACATGGGTTATTATATCCTATGATGGGACTGATGAGTGATGAGTAAAGGGGAACTACAACCCCAGTATGTCTAGATGGGAATCCTTTAGTAATCAGATGGCCTGAACCTGTTTGACATCTTACATACAGTCACCAAGACGTTAGATGATGGGGGAGGGGATTCACACATACTACCTGGACCTCGCCAAGGCTTTTGACACCATGCCCCAATCAGGTATTATTGATAAACACACCAGCCTGTACATACACCCATACATCACAGTTTGGATTGCCAACTGGCTTACACACAGAACCCACATGGTACGACTAGCGGTATCCAGATCCAACTCTTGACCAGTCACGACTGGTGTCCCACAGGACTCAGTCCTGGGAGCCCTACTGTTTGGCATATACATCTCAGAGGTACAGGCAAACACAAATGGACTACAGCAGACCATGTTTGGCAATGACTGTGAACTGGGAGCCATGAATGATAGTCCAGCTGACACAGACATCCCTCAAGGGGCCTCACAGAGAATGTCACAGGGTGTCAATGTCACAGCCTCCAGCCAAGTGCCACTAACTGCATGGTCATTCCTTTTTGGAATTGGCACACACATATTAACACATAAGTGGCAGCCACTTTAATACAGACGAGGTAATGGGGTATCTGGGGACTAAGGTAGATAGTGATCTCCCCTTTGACAATCATATCTCCACAGTAGTTAGGACATCCTTCTATGTAGGACATCTGATTACTAAAGGATTCCCATCTAGACATACTGGGGTTATAGTGCCCCTTTACTCATCACTCATCAGTCCCATCATAGGGTATAATAACCCATGTGGGATGTACCTCAGAAGACACTTTCAACAGCTGGGAGGTCCACGAATGTACCTCGCCAAGGGGAATACTGGCCTCCAACATATGGCTTATGCAGCCAGACTGAATAAACTCATGCTTTACTCAGTGGCATCTCGTTTACCCAGAGATAATCTCCACTGGCCAACACAGCCATGTCGAACTCAGGCTTGATGGATATGCTCCACCTATGGGAATCCATGTCACAGTGAGCCACACAATGTAATGAGCTGAACCTTGTCACAATAATAACTGGAAGATGCTGGAGGGACAGATTCCTGTCACAGACACTCCACATACTTTTGGACAACATCCCTAACTACATTATACAGAGCCCCTCAATAACACTCTGCAAGAGAAACCTTGAAGAGTGGATGGGGAACAGTAGATGCACCCCAGGGATACCGCCATTGGCTCAGCTCCATAGAGGGACAGTTAATGAAACAATGGGGTGGCAAAAGCTGACACATTTTGGCTGAGCTTATGAATGGCCTCTGGCAGTTGGCCAAGTACCTACCTATGAATCTATACATACAGTATCTGCATATACTGATAGCTTAATTTACTGTTCAGGTGTTGACTTACCTTGCGCCAATGGCAGCTGTGTGTGCAATAGTTGAGGGCAGCCTATGTTGGATGCACACAGTAGACTGCCTATAAATGACAATTTACAGGTAGTCTTGTGTGTGTGCCATCCATTTTTACTGTGTGTGCAGGTGGAGAAAGGTGTCAGTCCCTAGGTGCCTACACTGTCAGTGTGTGCTATACATTCCCTTTTTGCCAAGGCATGGGCATATTGGGCACGCCTCCGTCTGCCTACTGGGGCTGGCGCAGAGTGTTCGTGGTCTGAGTACCTCTGTGCCTGTGAGGCCCTTGGCAATGATGGTGGGCTCTGAGGGCCTTCACCATTCTGTCCCTGCTGCAGCTGTTTCCGCAGGACCATATTGTGTAGCATGGCACACACTATGAAGATGTGGGCACATGTGCCTGGAAAGTACAGCAACGCTCCACCAGATATGTCCAAGCAATGGAACCATGATTTCATCATCTCAAACACACACTCTATGATGATTCTGGTTTGTGCGTGTGCCTCAGTATGGCGTTCCTGCATGGGTGTGTGTGCATTTCTGATGGGAGTCATCATCCATGGTTCCAGTGCATAGCCAGCATCCCCCAACAGGTGGCCATTTGGGATGTTCCCCCTGGCAAATGACTGATACAGCTGTGAGGCATGCCAGATGTGAGAGTTGTGATAGCTTCCAAGGCTGCCAGCACAGACATCCATGATAATGCCCTGGGCATTGCACACGACCTGGCAGTTGATGGAGGGGTATCTCTTGTGGTTTATTTAGTGCCTACCCTGCTCACCAAATGGTGACTTGATGTGTATGTGCATGCAGTCTATTGCACCCAGTACCTCTGGGTATTCTGCCACAAGGTGGAAGAGATGCATATTGCTGGCCAACTCCTCCTGTGTTCGGTGGAAGTATATGCGCTCACTGGCATGTGATAACATGGCATCCAGGAACTGGTGTAGTACCCTGGATGCTGATGCTTGTGAGATCCCCATGATATCCCCAGTTGGTCTTTGAAAGGTACCTGTAGCTAGTATTCTCAGGCTTACACATTCCTTCGTATCCACTGGGATGGGTTCCACTCTGTTTATTCTAGCTCTGAGGCGTGGCCGGCACAGCTCCACAAGTTGCTGTAGGATGTCCCTGTCCACCCTGTAATGCTCTACTATCTCCAGATAATGTAGCCCCTAGTAGGTTATCCTGGGTCTGAACACTCTCCTCTTCCTCTGGTGCCTGAGGTGGTCATGTGCATCATCCTCCACACCACCTTCAGTCTCCAACACATGCTGGTGGATCAAAGCTATGGCAGCCCCTAACATGTACATACTAAAAGTTCCCCGTCTGTATACACCACTAGTTCAGAGTGTGTGGGAATGCACAAATATGTGTGAGGTGCTTTCACACTTTATACTATTGTGCTATGGATGCTGCTGATGTCAGTGGGTGTGTATGAGCTATTCCAGCTGCAGCGTGTCTTAATTATGGGTTTTGCAATGAGTACTACATTAATCAAGGCAGGCAAGTAGATCTCCACAGTAAAGGCCAAATGTGGGGCCTTTACTGTGGAGATCTACTTGCCTGCCTTGATTAATCCCTTTAATTCACTTTTAAACCTGGATCCTCTCCCATTATCAGGCATGCATCCACCTGCCGTCTTTCTTGTTTTGTACTTTCCCTACCCAGTCATGGCAAAATGTGCCTTGTAGCTGATATACTGCAAATCGGCTTTGTTCTGCTTTGACATTTTACTGTTGTCTTTGCAGTACAGCCCCTCCCCTTTCCTGTTCTGCAGGTAGCTGCTTGCAGCCTTGTTAGCTGTTGTCAATGGCCCACTGTCGGCTCCTAGGTGTAAATTAGTCATTTGTACTCCAATTTCACTGCTGCATCATTTCCTTATTTCTTTCCTATATCCTTCCTGTTTCAGCTGCAGTGAGTGCCGCGCCAACCTGTTTACTGGGTTTACATGCGTTTTCATCTCCGTTCACAAGCATACTCAGTTACCTTGTGTACGCTCAGCTAAGCATAGCTATGGCCAATTTGACACACCCCTATCCTGCAGCTTTGCCTAGCTAGGGGCAAACCAGTTTAGCAATGCTCCAATGTGCTTACAGCAATGGCGACAGACCCCTCTCTTGATGTCATCTTTATCTCAAGGGCACACCTTGGTGTTATGATGCTACACTGTGAGGTGCATCCTTACACCAGCGGGGAAAATGTGATTCACTATTACTCCTCTCATTTGCATGGCATTGCCTACTAATTCCTAGCTGTTGCGCATAACACTGTCACTGCCCATTAGCAACCCTTGCACCATAGTAGGGGAAATCGTGATATGTGTTTCATTGCGATTTTATTCTATATTTTTATATATTCCTTGCGATCCCCTTTGCGCACCGCTGCCCTGCGCTTCCATATCGCTATAGTGCGACTACATATATTAAATGTTGATTTTATATTTTGTACATGTTTTTGTATGCCAATGGCTATATATTTAGCCACACGCATATATTAACAATATAATACATGTGTTTGGTCAGCTGTCATGGCTCCGATTTTATGTTTGCAAAAATGTAAACCATTTTCTACGGTTTACATTTCTGCATGCTTACACTATGCCTGCACCACTTCCTGAATCACTACATACCTTCATTTGCATGCTACACTGCTGCACATGGGGTAATTAGCATACAGGGCTCGGGAGTTGTGCGGGCGTAGCGTACACAGGTAGTGCACATGGAAACAGCTTGTACCTGAATCGCTCGGCGGCCATATTTAGTGTTAGAATGCTGACGGTAAGCCTGCACCTGGCGCAAGCTTCATGAATCCCAGGGAGTGTGTACTAAATAAAACAGAGTACTAATATTCGTTCAACTACATTCTTACGCATTTATCACATGTGCCACAGAGCTTATAGATAGGACAGTGTCCAAACATACCTCTAATGTGAGTGACATCAGCAGCCATTATAAAGTATTGCATTTTGAAATGTACTGGCTGTGTATAAACACAAAATACCTCAACCTACAGATATACGCACACACTCACACAAACAGACACACTATTACAATTGCTGGCACTGAGATTAGAACTCCTACCTAAATAGTATTTTGCATTAGAGTATCACACAGTTATCATGAGCGCCACAGAGCTTATGTGTTGGAGACCTGTCCAAAGGTATCTTTGAAGGTGAGTGACATCAGCAGCATTGCTAAACGAGGGGTAAGGGAAGTGTAGTGAGTGTGACTGGCCTTAAAATCATGTCTCTACAAAAACACACACACTCTCACACAAACACACACATTTTTCAGAATAGGAATTAGAACTCCTACATAACTAGTTTGTTACACTATAGTATCATGCAATTAACGCAAGCGCCACAGCGATTACATGTTGGAGGGCTGTCCAAAGGTATCTTTGCAGGTGAGTGACATCAGCAGCAGTGCTAAAGAAGGGGGAAGGGAAGTGTAGTAAGTGTCACTGGCCTCAAAATCATGTCTCTACAAAGACACACACACTCTCTCACACAAACACACCCAGTTGTACAGTTACAAGAGCAGGGATTAGAACACCTACCTAACTAGTTTCCTACACTATAGTATTATGCAGTTATTGCGAGCACCATGGAGCTTATATGTTGGAGAACTGTCCACATGTATCTTTTTAGGTGAGTGACATCAGCAGCAGTGCTAAAGGAGGGGTAAGGGAAGTGCAGTGAGTGTTACTGGCCTCAAAATCATGTCTCTACAAAGACACACTCACACTTTCTCACACAAACACACACATTATCACAGTTACCAGGACAGGGATTAAAACTCCTGCCTAACTAGTTTGCTACACTATAGTATTACACAGTTATTGCAAGCACCATGGAGCTTATAGGGCTGCAAGCTGCCCAAAGGTTATTTCAGGGTGACTGACATCAGCAGGAGTGTTAAAGTTGGGCAATGGGAAGTGTAATGTGTGCGAATGACCTCAAACACATTACTCTAGAAACACACACACATGCTCACACACAACTTTACATTTGACAGGACTGAGATTAAACTGCTTACTTATTTGTACTATAGTGTTATACAGTTATCACAAGCACCATTGAGACTATAGGGCTGAGGGCTGACCAAAGGAATTTCTACAGTGAATGACATCAGCACATCATGTGATATAAGCCAATGAGATGTGTACTGGGTAGGAAAGGCCTCATAATGGATTTCTCTCTGTCGCTGTCTGTCTCTTTCTTCCCCACATTTCTGTGTGTGTATGTTTGACATATTATATTATGTCGGTTTTAGATATGTGTGATTATTCCTATCCAGTGTGTGTGTGTGTGTGTGTGTGTGTGTGTGTGTGTGTGTGTGCGTGTGTGTGTGTGTGTGTGTGTGTGTGTGTGTGTGTGTGTGTGTGTGAAGTATCACTGGTGTACAATTTGGTGTGTGTGCAAAGACATCTGTGAATAACAGATATCTATCGTCTACTGTGTTGTCAGACATGGGTTGGACTCCAGTTCAGGGTTTTGTGTGCTACAGCTACACCTAGCAACCTGTTTCTGCAGGATATCTGTAAATACGGTGCCAACATGGAGACACAAAGGGCGTAACATACAGGGGCTACTGTAACTATTGATGTCTGTGCTGCATGTGTAGCATGGTTGGTTGTACCATAGATTTTCTGGCATATATACTGTTTTACACTGTGATGTATCATGTCATCAACTAATGACAGTTATCATTCTTTGTTCACAGTTATTTACCAGGGTAATACAAGATGAATGAAGCTGAGACCAATATTCTCAGGCATATAGACTACACATTCTGGCACATTCCTGCCATTGTGGAGGGGTAGCTACAGACAACAGACTGCTGGTTCTGTGTAAATGGTCAAGTACCTTGTTAGTATGCTGGCTGGGGATCCCCTTCTTGTGCTTTTCTCAACTTAACAAAATATCCATATCCTGCTGGGGCCATACCTCTCAGCTGTACAGATACACCCAGTTTATCCAGAAGCAGGACTCATATATCTGGTCAGTTTACCTTCACATTGTGGTTTACAAGCAGTTTTGTGGCTATTCATTCATGGGTTTGTAGTCAGGGGGTAGTATGGGCAGACAGAGTTTCAGACTTCACACGCTCCATGACATCCATGCGTCTACACCCCCCTGTTATTCTCTCCTTTTCCTAACATTATGAAAGCAATATCTCCAAGGCATCCCTATAGTTGGGCCTTTTTTCCCAATAGTATTTATGGCCTGCTCTACAGTTCTTGCAGTAGGACATGGGGAGGCATGCTACTGGCATTTGTCAGCATGGACTTGCATTTGTTTTCTGTTTACTGTGTTAGGTTATTAGTTAGGACCCCCTGACATTCCATACATTGGCACTATGGGTGAGGCATGGGCCTTTGCCAGAGGACTGTAGGACATTTAAGAGTGCTGCAGGCCAACTATAGCAGGCCACTGCATTCTGTCACTCATACATTCGCAGGCTGCAAGCCAGTGGATTATCATTGGGTGACACTGGTAAGTGGTTGAGGTGTTCCTGTCAATCCTTACTCTTCACACTGATCCACAAGTCTGGATGTGGTCAGTTTACTGCTTACAGCTAGGGACATACCTGCATGGGACACCTATTCAGCATGCAGCATCATGTATGCATTCTCATACAGAGATGAGTTCATGCTGTACTCATTCCCTACAGCAAGCATATGATCTGTGATAACCCTGTGGCTGATGGTGGGGTGAGCTGGGTGCATGTGTGATATGGAAGCTACTGGCACCTGACTCACAGATATACCTGGGACATTCCCCTTATACTGGCTTGTGTGTGGACATGGGCAGCCTGTCATCACTTTATAACTGTGCCTTTTGTGGTCAGCCAGTGACAGGCCAGACTACCAGTATTCCATACTAGAGGAACAACTAATGTGATGCTAACCTCTATGTATAATTCCAAACATGTGCAGTTGACAGTTATTTTATATGCACTCTGTGTAGGTTACTTCCACCTATGTACTGTTTCTATGTATGGGCCCCCATTCATGGTGTGTCCAGCTTTCCAACAGTGACAGATATTGACATCTGGACAGTGAGTACATACAACTGCTGACATGGGTGTAGCTGAGAAGCAGTGTGGTTGGCACTTCAGTTGTTGGAACATGGCCCTGTCGACTACTGTACTGTACCTAGGCCACTGAGACACAACCATCTAGGCCCACATGCTGACCACTACCAGGCAATAGTAAGCACACAACAACCTTACCACACTAACCCCTGCATTTGTACACATGCAGCAATGTAGATTGGGACAGCTCTGGCAATCTGTGCTCCAGTGATATTACTTCTCAAACTTACATGTTACTGCATTTCTACATGGGATTGTGGGGTGGGGTGCACACCTGAAGAATTTAAACATTTGCAATGACTGTACTGGTATTTTGGTTACTCTGTTAGCTTCCATTTCATATTATATTGTGACCTATCATGCAGAAAGTAGGCTTATCAGTAGAGTACACATGCTAGATTTTAATGGCATAAATTTAAGTTCCAGACTTCTTACCCTTCAGAACTAAATTGCAACTGCCAGACCTGTTGTAGTATGTCTATGTAGGTCTGGAAGGGGGCTGTTTACCATTACCATCATTTGGGGGCCTTAGCCCGGCCTTTCTTTATGGTCATCTGCACCTGTCCTGCTGGGTGAGGCTGGTGGTGGGTATGTGACCCTCATTGACATCCATGAGACCTATTGACACCCACAGTTATTTGGGCCATCACATGTACTGCAGTGGGGGTTGTCACCTTGTGTAGTACTGCCTAGTATGTTGACACCAGTATTTGTTATGGATACCTGCAGAACCATATAGCTGTCAGCTGTCTGCTGCTATCCCATTCAGCCACCCAATTCCCTTGCATGCTTGCATCTATACCATACATACAACTACCAGAACATAATACTCCATTCAGTAATTGATAGGAAGGGTGACTTACCTTGTTGCTGGGCCAGTATTGGGGATGGTGCTGGAGGGCTGACTATGTTGGATGCACATAGTACACTCCCTATACATAGTAAGGTACAGGTAGTGTCATATTTGGCATCCCTTTTACTGTATGTGCGAGTTGGAGAGAGGTATCAGTCCCTGGGTCCCTACAGTGTCAGTGTGTGTGCTATGCAATGCTTCTTTCACAAGGCCTGGGCATACTGGGCATGCCTCTTTCTGCCTACAAGGGCAGGCTCAGAAAGTTCCTCCTCCAAGTCTCTCTGTGCCTCTGCTGGCCTTAGCAATGGTGGAGGGCTGTGTGACCCTGCCCCATGCTGTTCCTGCTGCAGATGTTTCCACAGGATCATATTGTGTAGCATGGCACATACTATGAACATTTGTGTACATGTAGCTGGAGAGTACTGCAAGACTCCACCGGATATGTCAAGACAGCAGAACCGTGACTTGAGCATCCCAAACACATGCTCTACAATGATCCTGGTTTGTGCATGTGCCTCATTATGGTGTTCTTGTTCGGGTGTGTGTGCATATTTGATGGGTGTCATCAGCCATGGCTCCAGTGCATAGCCAGCATCCTCCACTAGATGGCCATATGGGATGTCCCCCTGGCAAACCCTTGATACAGCTGTGAGCAGTGCCAGATGTGGGAGTCGTGAAAGCTTCCAGGGCTGCCAGCACACATGTTAATGATAATGCCATGGGCATCGCACATGACCTGGCAGTTGATGGAGGGGAAGCCCTTGCAGTTTATGTAAACCCTACCCTGCTCACCTGGTGGTGCTTTGATGTGGATGTGCATGCAGCCTATAGCACCAACTACCTCAGGGTATTCTGCTATACGGTGGAAGAGATCCATACTTCTTGTCAACTCCTCACGGGTGTTGGGAAAATATGTGCTCATTGGCATGTGGTGTCATGGCATCCAGGAACTGGTGGAGTACCCTGGATGCTGATGCCTGTGAGACCCCCATGATATCCCCAGTTGGTCTTTGGAAGGTACCTGTGACTAGTATTCTTAAGCCTACACATACCTTGGTATCCACTGGGATGGGTTCCCCTATGTTGGTTCTGTGTGTGAAGCAAGGATGGCACAGCTAGACAATTTGCTGTAGAATGTCCCTGTCCACCCTATAGCGCTCCACTATCTCCAGGTCATGTAGGCCCTGGTAGGTTACCCTGGGTCTGTACACTCTTCTCCTCCTCACTGTGGGTCGGTTGTCAGCATTCTCCACCTCACCACCCACAGCCTCTAGCACATATTGACGGAGTAAAGCAGCAGCAGCCTCTAACATTTATAGTTAATTTTGCCAGTTAAAAAAAACCCATCTGTGTACACTGGTGGTGTAGAGTTTGTGGGAAAAACCAGTCTGAAAGGTGTTTGCATAATTTATAGTAATGTGCTGGGCTGCTGCATGTGTAATTGGTTGATTCTAATACATTCCACCTGCCAGCTATGCTAGCTCTCCTTGATTGCCTTCCTACTGTTGTTTTCCATTCTCAGTTCCTCCCTATTTAAGCCCTGAGGCACACCATGCATACCCAGTGCTGAAATGTAAACAGTGCTGCCATTTCCTCTTTTTTTTATGTTTAAAACCTGGTGTGCGGTGCGCACACCCGTTTAGGCTATGTACACAGTGCTCAGGTAGATCTGACACACCCCCTTCCTTAGCTGTTCTTAGCTAAGGGCAAACACAGGCCACAGAGCTCCAATGAGCTTACAGCAAGCATGACACACCCCCTTATGAAGTTATTCAGCTCTTAGACTTGCACTGTTGTATTGCTGCATCCACACAGTTAGGTACAAGCTGACACTTTGAAGAAATATGTGATTCAGTATAACTCCCCTCATTTGCATACCCCAGTGTGTAGGTCGTTAGTTACTGCACTAAAACGGACCCTTTCCCTTGACAACCAGTGCTCCGTGGTATTGTTTACATTCTGCATGCCATTGACTATAATGGCAAAACGCAGATTTAACTTAAAATTGAGTTTTCCCATTTTTTTTTTATTTTTGGCTCGGTCTCATTTGTGTGCCGCTGACCTATGCTTAAACAGCTATAATTGGTCAAAAAAAAAGTTTAATTTTCATAATAATTAATCACTTTTTAATGCCAATGGCCTTATATTTGGCCATTAGCATGTCTAATATACATAATACATGCTTTTTCACGAGCTGTCATGCCTCCGTTTTGTCAGTTCCAGAAATGTACTCACTTATTTTCCGAATACATTTCTGCACTGACACTGTTCTAGCACAGAGACCTGGCAGCTTGGTGAATCACTAAATCACCTCATTTGCATGGTTTTCACCAGCAAATGTGGTGATTTGCATGCGGCACTGTTTTCCATGCTAGAGCAGTGTAGAACCGCTCGTGCATGTGAAAATGGCACTATCCTGAATTGCTTAGTGGCCAGTTTCCATGCAGGAGTGGCTACAGTGTTGCTGCATGGAAAATACGGCTTCCTGAATCCCAGGGAGTATCTTTTAGATAAAGATAGGAATATAGTAAAGATTAGTTTAGATGTTTTCTGTATTTATTTGAGACTGTGCTGCAAGGTTGTTTTAAAATATTTCCCGTGATTCTGAACTCTGTAGTTACTGTGTTGTTGAGTATTGTCTTGTTCTTTTATTATTTATTATTAAATATATTTAAACCTTTTAATTGTGGCTCTTTGGTTAGAGATTTTTGAGCTCTTAGAGTACTTGTATGTGCATATGGTGATACTGTACAGGCCACTCCTAAATAGCCTTGAAATTCTTGGTCACAGTTGCCATTTGGATAATAGTAACATACACAGTAGGACTGGTCACCCTTTGTAAGGGATTTAAAAGTAGTTGATGGGTAGTGGTTGGTGTCAGCTGGTACTACCTTATAGTCTGGGCAGAAGGGGGCATAGGTAGTAAACCTGTGCCAATCTTTCCTAGATGTGTGTTTGTGTATAAACCAAATCTCAAAGTGCGTGTGTGTGTGTGTGTGTGTGCGTGTGTGTGTGTGTGTGTGTGTGTGTGTGTGTGTGTGTGTGTGTGTTAGTTACTTGGGCAGGGACACAAAGCACTGGTTGGACAAAGAGGGTGCTGGAGGTTTTGGCTTGGCCACTCAGCTGAGATCTCAACTCTATAGCTGTGCTGGTTCTATATTACATCGTCGAACTCACAGAAATTTGAATGATGTAATATCGAACCATGAAGTTTGAAACCCAAGAATTACGAAAACACAGAACTGAATTTTTTTCTCAGGGAAAAAAATCACTGTTCCGGTACAAATAAAAAACACTTACACTTTAAACTTAAACTAATGTGGGGGGCTTTGCCCCCCACACACACCCCTACTTAAATATACCAACTCCGAGACTGCACCACAGTGGAGGAAATAGCAAAGCCCTGAAAATGGTCCACCGATTTTTTTCACTTGGAAAAACATTTGTGTGCCATGGCTTTACTATTTTGTATTTCGAACATTTGGGTTTGATATTACAATGTTCGGTCTCCTGTGAGTTTGACGTTGTAATATAGACCCGCTGTGCCAGTGAGGAGCCTTAATGGGGATCTGGAGAAAGAGAGAGAAACCAGGCCCCAGACTGACTGTGATCTCTGTGTGTGTACTTGTCACCCTCCCAATGTGTATGTCTCTCACTGGTGCTACTGGTGAGGATTAAGGCTCCTTGATTATTGGGCCAGTGCAGGGGTGTCGCAGTGTACAGAATGAAATGCAAACCTACAAATGATCATTTCTTAAACTCATCTTCTGAACCTTTCACTATAAAAGATGAATCATCAATATAAGTCTATATAAAATAACATTCATTTGAAGAAAATACAGCAAAATAAATATATTCCATTAACTAATGCCCCCATAAAATATTAACATAGGAGGAAGCAAACCTTTCACCCATGCCAGTCCCACATACTTGTGTACAGAATATTCCATTAAAATAAAAACAATTAATATTTAAACAAAATACCATGTTAAAAATATGACCAACTGCCTCCCTGTCCTTCAAAGTGCCTCTCAACACAATAATTCCCAAGTCATGTCTTACTGAAGCATATAAACATTTCACATCCACTGTTGAAAAGCTAAAAGATTCTTCTCATTTAATGTTTTAACCTCCTGCAAAAAAATGAGCATTATGTCTAATATATGAATATTGTGATATCACATAAGGCTGTAATAGCATATCTAAAGCCACACCTACTCTTTCCAAATCCTCACCTACACCCACCTATGAGACATGCCTTTCTGATGGATTATCCTAATTTTAAGCACTTTGGGGAAGGAATTAAAAAATAGATAAATGTGGATTGTTCAGAACAAGCTGAACATCCATCTTCTTATAATAATCGCCTCCCAAATCAACTATGAATTAAATTTTGCAAACCCTTCTGAATGTCGCTAAATGGTCTAATACTAATATGCTCATATTCTAAAGAATTGTCTAAAAACCATTACACATATTTATATACATATATCATGACAGTACCACTATATTCCCACCTTTATTAGTTACTTTATTCACTACTGTGGAATCATTCTTTACACTTTTTAAAGCCTGACATTCCCCTTTCTCCAAACTGTATTTAACATAATACTTCCGAGTCTGTTTAATATGTTTACCTTATTTATTAACATATAGGAAAGAATACCACTACTGTGGAACAAACTTCCTATCCACATAAAACAAAGTTCATCCCTGTCCATTTTCAAGCACAACTTACATCTATGGATGGGAAACAGAATATTTACCACAGGACTGCCCTGTACTTCTAATGAACAGAAGCAGCTCCTTAATGCTTTAGTCCATGCATGGCTCCCCTCAAATTATCTATGGTATGATCCCAGTTATTCTTATTAGAGGTGATATATAATTATCAACCATGGGATGGGTAAGGCTAATCTATAATCCAATGGGATAGGTTATTTGAGCATAAAAAGTGAAACTGGCTAGGGTTAAAATAGCCAGCAAGGGCAGTTAGTCTCATACTTACCTATGAACCTATTGTACACGTTCCTTCTTGGCTATATTATGAAGTGATTACCTTCTCTATTTTCTGTGCAATGTTATCTCTTTCTGCACATTTGTTTATATGTTTCCCTTCCTTCACATGTCCAGGATTGTTGTGTGACATATTTGCAGACATGGTGTCTGTTGCCATTGATAGGAATGACAGTACATATGAGTATATGTATATAAAGTGGTTTATATGAAGTGGTGATGCACAAATGTTTATGGCATATTTACTAGTGTTGTACAGCACTGTATTGTGTCTGACTGAACACAAATATGTCTTACATATAGTTACATGTCTATTTTACATACAGTGATCATATACTGCAGCATATGTGTCCATGCTTAGCTGAATGTAATCAGTGCTTTATCCATGTGATATGTTATTGTATGCATTATCACATGGATGTGTGGTGCTCACCTGCAAATATAACATTATGTGTAATTCATATGCCCTGTACATGTTCTACAATGGCTATTGTGCATTTGATGTTCTGTACATGACTGATCACATGCCAACATCCACATCATTGTTTGCACATATGGTACAAGTAGATGTAGCATGTGTGCATTCATGTGTGAAAATTGACTGCACATATTGATGAGAGCTGCATATCAAACCTGCAGATAAACTTTGTTAGGAAGCTGATTTTTGTTTTCAGTACAATGACACAAGTGTATATTACCTATGTGTATGGCATGTACATGCAACATGTAAGCTTATTTACTTGCATATACATAGTTCTGTCTTCATGGTGTTATACATGACACATCACATTACTGATGTGCAGCTACTTACTATGCTGTGGCTTTGGGAGGTCTGCATCACCATATACATACTGCAAAGAATCATAATAAAAAACATTGTACATGTAGTATTGGTACAAGTAGTTGTAACATATCAGGGATAGTAAATATGTGTACATGTTTTGCACATGCAGCAGGCATGATTATTGTCCACAGATGGCATGTGGTCTATCATTTCAGTAGCATGTGGTTGCACTGGTCGCATTTGCTGCTCCCTTGATAGAACATTAATATGCATGTCAGTACATTTTAGTGTTGCAATGTGCCTTAATGGACAGCTGTTTGTCTTCCACCTGTAGAGTTGGTGGTTCTATCTTGACTTCTGTCCCTGTAATCCTACATATGTCTGGATCTGTCTTATTTACAGCTTATGCCATCTCTGTATACGTCCAGAGCTACACATCTAGAGCATGTGCATAGTTGCCTATATGTGTGTCTGTGCTGTGGTATCTTTTTTGGACCTGTATTATTCCACATACCATGTCATCAGTCTTTTCTGATCCCCCGCTAAGTTGGTAACATACAATGATCAATACCACAGCAATGTTGTGTACATTGCTACATTGCTTTACTTTTGTTTATAAAAGGTGGCATGTGTATGTTCCACCTCCCAAATATTTGGTAACATTCCCATGTCTCCTCCTGTGCTGTATGCATGTTTATTGTATATGTGGCACATCTTATCCTATTGCATTGTGCCACTTTTTTTTTTTGCTTTCTCCAAGTCTTCTGGGTTTCTATTACCATGATGGGATTAAAGTTTATGAAATTAGTATTGTTTCGGTCTTTGATGTTAGCCAGAAGTGCTCTTCGCAGCGGCAGCACCTGCAATATGCCCATTAATGACTCCTTCTGTAATTTGTGTGGAGTTACATGTATCAATAACATATCTAAGTATGATTGTAAATTCTTTTTTATAAGACCAATTGCTCCTACTACCATTGGAACTGTCTGGGTATCCTTCTTCCATATTGCCCTCATTTCTGCCTGCAGATCCTGGTATTTTATGACTTTGTGTCTCTCTGTACATGAGACACTGTAGTCAATAGGTGTAGCAATTTCAATGATCAAAGCCACTTTTGTCTTCTTTTCATGGGCTACTATATTTGGTTTTCTTGCATTTATTTTTGGAACTGTTGGTAATAGGTGATCCCATGTGATATAAACTTTTGTCATTTTCTATAATGCATGTTGGCTCATGTTTCCCATGCTTTTTAAGTTGCTTCAATATTATAGTGTTTGAAAAATCCCCACTGCAACAGTCTTGCCATATTATTATGTCTTTAAGTATACAGTCCTTCTGCCATTAGTGTATCACAACCAGCAATAATATGTGCAACTGTTTCCAATTCTGTTTTACAAAACCTACATCTGTCTGTTTCTCCCACATGTTCAATGGACTCTGTAAACCAATGTGTACGTAGTCCACTACTTTGGGCCACTGATATTAACCTTTCATCTTTTGGTTTAAATTCACCTCTCCTTAAGCATTCCAGCATTCAGTCCTGATCAACATGAGGTTGTTCCAATAGTTTTCTATACCTGCAACTATATTTATGCCTTTTCCACATTTCTTGCCCTCTCATCTTATTTTTCACCTTGTATTCTTTCTTCTGTGTTTTGACACATTCAGTTGCTGCCTGATTTTTATCTACTTCTGGTTTGATTTCTATTCCTGCTTGACATCGATGCGCTTCTGGTAAACTAAGCAGGGAAGTCATCATAGACTTATTCTCCTCATGTTTTAAAACTTTCATTATGTTTGGGTCTTGTGAGGTCAGCAGATATCCATGCAGTCCTACAATTGCAGATCTACACATGTAATCAGTTTTGGGGAGGCCCATACCTCCTTCAGAATGGGGCATGTATAGTCTTGGTATACAATGAGTTTTATAAAACATTTGATGAACATGAATCATCCTTCTTGTTTTCCTGTCCAACCAATCCAACACATTTTGGGGCCAGTCAATCACTCCAAAACTGTAAGTTAGGACAGGAAAAGCAATTTGGTTTATAGCTTGGCCTTTGTTCCTAGATGTCAACACTGTTTTCAGTGTTAATTTAAGTCTTCTAAAGTATTCCTTACTAAGTTTTATTTGCATTTGTTCATGTTTTACTGTTGATCTTTCATCAATTCCCAAATATTTATACATTCTCTCTTGCTCAAGTTTTTTTATATCACATTCCTGTCCCAGACTTATGTTTTCTTGGTGCTGCAGCTTTCCTGCTTTAAATGCTGCTTTTGCACATTTATCAAGATCAAATAACATTCTTATACCATCTGAAAAAGTTTTGACCACTTGCAGTTGTGCTTTCAGTTCTTCATCTGATGAACATTATAGTTTTAAATCATCCACAAAAAGAAGATGGGAAGTCTTCACACTTTGTTGTTTTTTTGGGAGCCAAATTGTAGCCAATCTGTTACTTCACACTATGTTGCTTTTTGGGAGCCAAATTGTAGCCAATCTGTTAAATAAACAGCGTAATGGGTTAAGGGAAGACAAAAGAGCAGTGGTGCAAAGAGTCACCCTGGAATAAACCCCTTTGAATTCTTATCCCTGGGATAATAATGTGTCCTTTATCATGACTTAGCTATAAAGTGGCTTGCCACTGTTTCATGGTCACTGTAATGTAATCGATCAGTGTAGGGTATATCTTGTACATTTGTAAGCACTCTTATATCCGTGAATGTGGGATGATGTGAAATGCTTTTTTTTGTAATCGATCCATGCCATATTTAGATTCTTCCCCTTTTTACAATTCTCCATTATGACTTTGTTTAACAACAAATGATTCTTCATTCCATATGACTTTCTTTTGTTACCTTTTTGTTCTATTGCCATGATGGAATTTTCTTCTAAATTACTATAAACTCTGTCAGCATCAATTCCAGTGTGTAGTTTATATATCATCAGAAGGCAAGTTATTGGTCTATAGTTTTGAGGATAGCTTCTAGGTTCGCTCTTAAGTAAGAGTATAGTTTTTCTTTTTGTTAACCAGGTGTTGTTAACCAGGTTGGTATCTGTTCAGGGTGTGCATATAAATTGTTCTTACTCATGGTTAAATCTTCATGTAAAGATATTAATACCTTTAGCCAGAGGTTAGGTATTGCATATGGGCCTGGGGTTTTCCAGCTAGGAGCTTTCTTAACTTTGTTTCAATCTCTCTGACCATTACTTCATCCAATTTCATATCCTGCACATTTGAACTTCTTATTCTTTCTTTTACTTCTATCCATTTAGCATCTTTGTTATGTTCCACAGGGTCTTCATAAATATTTCTCCAAAATATATCTACTTCTTCTCTTTTGGTGGAGTGTCAATTCCTATTGCATTGTTTCCCCGTTCTGTATAAAAATGTTGGGTCCCATTGTATTGTACCACCTTCTGTATGAGTTTTGTGGTGTCATTTATGTTTCTTTCCAACCTAATTCTCTATTACCCTTTTCAAATGACTCACCAGTCGCTCTTTTCTCAAAAATTACCACTACAAATACTCATGCCCATCTAACCCTCCCTCTAACATTATTTTCCATTCCTCCACGTGTCACCCCGCTTTACTCTTACCCGCTTTTTACTGTCTTATCCCTCCGATTCCATAGTGTGTATGCAGTACATATGTTCCCTCTAAGTGTCCCACTCCCCGTGTAATTTTTTTAGATACATGCCTAATGTAATGTTGGTGATGTTGCAAAATAGTTGACATTTTTAATGTCCTCAGCTACCTAGCAGAATCCACAATATTCCAACATTATATCTGTATATTAATGTGGTATAACTGTTGTTAATTTGTATCCTTTTGATTTTCAATTGTCTAAATAACTATGCTGCCTTTTTTTTCAAGCCTTCACTTCCATTATACAACATACACACATATTTGTTTACCATCGGCATCATATATGAGTGTAATTTTACAAAACTATGCCTTTTCCAAAGTGGACTGCTGTTTCCTTTGAAGTTTTATTTTTAGCATACTTTTTGTTTTTGTTTTTTGTTTTTCTTTTCTTTTAGCCTTTACTAGCCACTAGCACCACAGAAGAAATTTCTGGCTGCACCTAATTATAGGCACTTCTGCTATTTACTACAATGCTCAGCAAATGGTGCTCACTTATATGCTAATTCTGCACTGAATCTCATTTATGCATTACCATGTTTAGTGGGTTTATTGCACTTTACTCAGTGCAGTCTGCAGGACTGCACTAATCTTTAGGAATCTGGTCAATTGTAGTTGAAGAAAATAGGGCAAAAGCTTCATTAATTATCAAAATGACTACCTAGCATCTATAATGTACTTTATAATGAAAGTAAAATTAATAAAATGTGAAGAGATATATAAGCAGAAACTAATGCAATGCCAAACAAGGACATATGGATAGTTCCAGTACAGTAGGAGAAAGTGAAGCAACAAAAATGAATTTCAAATCATACTTAAATATGCTGCCAGTACAGATAACCCCATGCGGAGTACAGAAAGAGACAATTCTGGGTACATATCACAAAGCAAGGATCAAGGCAGTTAAAATACTGGAATACCTGGATTATGCACAGAATACCTATGACTTAATATAGTCATTAAAAGCTAATAAGTTATTAATTGCCTTCATAATTCTGAGAACGCAGTCAGGACTGTGGATGTCTAGGACTGGAGGGCCAAAACTGTCCAGTCAACATCAGAAGTCACACTAGCAGAAATTGCAAGTGCATAAGATATACAGAAGCAAAGGGAAGAACAGTAAAATCTCTTAGGTGTCTCAGATAGCTCCACATAGCTGTCCTCTTTAAAAAGAAATGTAAAAGAAAAAGGGAATACAATCTGAAGATGTGATGTAGGACAAGTGAGGGGAGAAACAAACAATTATTATACAGAAAAGGAAATGAATTAGTGGGGCTAACGGGGAACTGTTGCTGACAGCTTTGTATGGCAGTACAAGTTCCAGGTTCTATCAGTTAGATCTAGGACCAGTGTCGTACACCTTATATGGACATATACACCATCAAAACAAACGCACTGAGATAGTTGACTTATGTGCAACATGTATGTGGTCTACTCTGTCAGAGGAATACAATGCTTTTTGTATCATGTTTATTGATTTTTAAAAGCAGTTTACATCATATATGTGCACATATGTTCCAGTTGTTACATTAATGAAATACTGACATACATATACAATCACTTTTTCATTCAACAGTTAGATGTTACATGTATTAACTACATTACCTGTTCCCACATTTCAAATACATGATGTACAGTTCTAATGCTTCACTAGAATACTCAGCCTCTTTTCTCCTTTCCCTTTCCCTTAATATACCCATTACTATTCCACATTACTGGTACATTCAGATGCATTTGTGTGCACATTTCCACACTTTACTTTCCCCCAGTCTTCCCAAAGGCTCCTGTCTAATTATCTTTAAACTACATAGACACCATATTTTTGAATGTAATGTCACTTCCTTTCCATAGTGCTGTAACCTATTCTGACACCTAATTTCTCCTTGTTTTATCATATGCCATGCTTTATAACCTACCTCTTCACTCTTGTGATATGTAACAATGATGTCTTGTCCATTATACGCCCACCTTCCTCATACATACTCAAACTCCTACACTTCTCTTTCACCACCTTGATGAATTGATGGGACAAATTGTTTTCAGTCATTTTGGTGAGTTTTCTATAATCTGCAACTGATTTCAACCATAAATGTGACACAGAATGAGGCACAATTGATCAGTCATACATTCAGTCTGACAGTAAATCAGTGAATAATTAAATATAGCTACATTCAAGTAAAGGGTAAAAAAAGCAAAATGGAGTAGAATAAGATTCCTGTTAAACCATGTAGTCCTTGACATACAGTGTAATAACACAGATGTAAACACTGTAATTAATAGTTGTCTACCATGGGTGATCTGTTTTATGGGTATGGGAATCACCTCAATAGTAGGCCTAAAGTAAAAATGCATTTATGTTTTATACACTGAGGGCAATAGTGCTACAACGACAACATTTTGAATAAACTGTTCATCTGAGAAAAAGATATGATGAAGATGTGACAAAAATGATAATGATGAAGTTATGATGAAGAAGGGGATGTGATGGTGATGAAGATGATAAAGATGTGAACAGGTTGAGGATGATGAGGATGACAATGCTGAGGATGTCATAGAAGATGAATATATAATGATGATTATGAAGATGAGAATGATGGAGATGCAGTGATGATGAAGAGGTGATGGAGAGAAAGCAGGTAAAGACAAAAGATGTTGAAGATGACAGTGAAAAATATGGTGTAATAAGATGATGAAGATGATGGCAATAGTGAAGACTCCAGGAAGATAATGATGAAAATGAAATCATGAAAACACAATGAAGATGACAATGTTGAGGATGAGGATGTCAACAAAGATGGCAATGGTCTGTCATCTTCATTATCATTATTTTGTGTTGTTTGTCATCATAATTGCACAATCTTCATCACATCATCATATTCATCATCTTCATTGTCATCACTATTTTAGTCTTTTCCCTTGCCTTTATTTTATTATTACATCATCCTTTTCATTTCATCATCTTCATCTCATTTTCATTATATGTTCCTCATCATCAGGATCACATCTTTATTTTCATCACATATTTTTCATCATTGACATCATCAGTGTTTCCATCACATTCATCACATCTTGATCATCTTCAGTACTTCTTTATCCATTCAACTATCTATGCATGACATCTTTTTGCCAATTCCAGCACATTGAGCAGTGCAATTATCAACAGCCAATGTTCACACTTCCAGGTGGCTAGCTCTGCCTGAGATTCCCATTACATCATCTTCATTGCATCTACATTTTCATATTTATCAACATTATCATATCTTTATCTTCATTATGTCTTCATCATCTTTGTCACCACTGTTACCCCATTTGCATCTTTATCTTCATCTTCAGCACATCTTCATAGTCATCTTCATCATGTCTTCATAATCATCCTCATTATCATTGCATTCTCATCATCAACCTCATCTTCATTGAAAGGGCAATGGTACAGTGGTTAAGGTGTATGCCTTTCAACCACAAGGTGCAGGGTTTGATTCTCACCACTGGCAAGAGCTTAACAGATGGAAGATGTATGTTTTAGGGTGGGAGGATGGCACAATGGTTAAGGTGTTTACCTTGGAGACACATGGTGCAGGGTTTGATTCTCACATGGGGTAATTGGCTAGGCTTAAAATGGCCAACAAAGGCAATAAGCCTAGTACTAATCTATGAACCTTTCTATTACATCTTCATAATCCTTTTCATCATACCTTCACCATCTTTATCATCATCTCTAGCATCTACATCATATCTTTATCATCTTCATTATCACATCTTAATCATCTTCATTGTTATCATCTTCACTGCATTTTAATTATCTTCATTGTCATTGATTCTTCCTTACCTTCATCTAATGTTCATCTTTTAACATATTATCATCATTTTCAAAGAAGCAAAGATTATTCCAAAAGTTTTCATTACAGCACTAATCCAGTCAATGTATAACACACATAGGTGACTGACACACCCTTGGTTTTCTGCTTCAAAGTGATCACCCCATGCTGACAATGTGTGTTACCACAGTATATAATAAGCATGATACACTTTACTAGGAAACTTACCCTGTTCCATTTCACTTTTACTACCATTTTGTTGGAAATAGTTGCATGTAGTTATTTATTGATTAATTGTCTGCATGACTGATTGAATAGGCTATATTCTAACACCTTTAATGAATTATTACTGAAGACATTGGTAGACATGCATTTATTAAAAGAAAACAAGCCATATTAACACATTCCTGGTTACAAACATTATGCATCATATGTTATTTATATCTATCATCAATCCAACATGACATAAGTTCCTCAATTCCTGCATTCCTTTAAATCTCACTCCTCTTTCAAAACATTATTCTGCATGTATTGTTCCCACAGTTTAAATTTTGTTCTATGTAATTTGCCCCAACCCATTTATAATGATCCCACTTCCAGTTCTTTTATCTCTGTTACTATATTGTATACTTCAAATACAGTTGGTTTACATGTTGATTTCGATTTTCTAGTAGTGACTTTGTTTTGCCAGACACCAAAATTAAACTTAGCAAGGCCTTACTACTTGTAGACAATTTAGATCTTGAATCCCAACTCAAAAAAAAAATTCCTTAGCTACACCCATTTGCCCACTCAATATTTTTGACAGAGTAATTTGCAGGGAATTTTTGAAGTCTTCCAATTCATTACACTCCAAAAATATATGTTTCCAGATACCCATTTGTTCCCAATCACACCTTCAACATTTGCCATCTACCTGAGAAAAAATGGAGTCTGATTGGGGTATAAAAATACCTCTATAAACACATCCAAGCAGAAATCCTAAATCTTCTAGACTTTGTTGCATACTTGGGAACTATATATATTTCTTCCCATTGATTCCTTGTGAATTGATTATCCAATTTCTCTTTCCAATCTTTTCTAACCTCAGCTGACTGATTCTTATAGCTATTGTGCAATATTTTATATGCCCTCCTAATTATTCCTTTTTTAGTAGTACCTTTACCTTTTGCTGTAGATTCAACTAAGAGACTACCAGATCAGGTCTTTCACTTAGGTTTCCCATATCCCTTTCTCTTTGTATATGCTCTGATCTCAATCTCTAATAGGCAAATCAGTCTCTAGCCAGCAGTCCAAATGTATTCTTGGCCTCTTCCCATTCTATTACCTTCCCTCTCTAGTTATTTGCTCCCAAAATGTTGACTCCTTTGTCAGTTTTCTCCAATTAATTCTAACGCTTTCTTGCCTAGCCTCTGTATCAATAAATGCAGTCATCGCTAAAGGCAAAATCTCATTTCTCCATTCCTGTGTTGGCTTAGTTCTTAGAATACTCTCTGCTACTTTATGAATATAATATTCTGTATGACTGTTGTTATTCTCATTAAGGATCTGCATCCAAAATCTCACTCTCTCATTATTTCTTGAATTTCCCCTGCTTCATCATTATCCCTTTCCACTTTGAATTATAGCTTTCTGCTTGTGTTATGTATATGAGCCTTAACTGTGTAGTTCTAAATATCCCTTTAAATCAGGTAATCCTAAACCACCTTGTTCTATTGGAAGATTCAACTTATCCCTCTTGATTCTCCCCCTTTTCCCCTCCCAGATAAATTCCTTCAACTCTATACTAATTATTGTACACAACTTCTCCTCTGGTTAATACAATTATGCTTGATCTGTATATAAAACTAAAGGGATTAAAAACATTTTCACTGCTTGTCTTTTGCTATCCATGTCATAAACATGAACTTCAAGTTTCAATTTTTGTATTATCTTTTTTATTCACTTCACAAATATCCTTAGCTGCCATAAAAAGAGTCCTTTTTGATCCATATGCTTAAATACTTAATTTTATTGTCCCCCTATAAATATGGGTATTGTTGGACCAATTCATGTGTGGTTACATAGTTTACATCTACAGCCTTTGTTTTATCTTCATTAATTGTGCATCCTGAAAAGACTTGAAACTGTCTCACGATGTTCCACAACACTGAGATGTCCTTTTCTGGTTTTATCAGGTACAAAATAATATAATCTACAAATAAAGCCAACTCTTCTTGATTACTGTACTAGGTATATCATTGAATTTAAGTCCTTATTTTCTTTGTTAGTGGCTGAAATATAAAGCAAATAACAAAGGGGAAAGAGGACATCCCTGCCTGGTTGTCAGAATATATTTGGTGCATTTTATATGTTTAACTGTACTGCAGCCTACTGTAAACCCCTGTACCCAGTAAAAAGTGTTTGTCTGCATAACTGCCTCATCAGAAATTGGCATCAGATAACATGCAATTAGTGTGTAATTAGCAGCTTCAACCTAATACATACAGTTCTACTAAAGCAACTAAACTAAAAAAATGTTTGTATTAGAATCAGGCAAACTTTGCAAGATGAGATCATAATTCCAGCAAAAATAAATAATAAAAAAACTTTGCACATGATGTTTAAAATTCTTCTCTCATATCTGAATACTTTTCTTTCTCCTTCATTTCCTGTTTGGTGCTACATAACTTTTCACCCAATTACAGAATGCTATTCTTGCTCTTCTCTGCCTTATGTCTTCATTTTGCTCTAACCCCCACCCTTTCCTGAGTCCAGATGAGCACATCCCACGTACATTCTCTTCTTCTGTGAATAAATATTTTCCATTCCTCCTTGCACCCAGTGCAATCTGGTGCCCTCAAAAAATAAAAGCTCTTCTTGGAACTTGAAGAGCAAAACAACAAAACAGATCTTGTCTGTTAAATTACAACTGCAGCTAACTTAGCAACTACTTGCTACATTTATAGCATGCAGTTGCTACAGTTTATAACACAAATGGAGAGCTACAACACTCAGTTTTGACTGCAGATGCAATACTGGCATTTATTTCTAAATCCCTCTATGCACTAAAGAGCAATCAGGATTGGCTGATCAAACCCTCTAACACTTTGCAGGTGGCGTGGCTTTCCCCTTTGCCCCACCCCAGCTACACGACTATCGCCTCCATTATTTCTCCCCACATCATGCTTGCCCACTCATACTCCTAGAACACAAGACTAAGTCCCACACCCACTTTTCTACATCTTCCATATTTGTCATCCTTCTTCCTCATATCCCCCTGCAACCTATTACATCACCAGTGGAGTTTCCTCACCTACTGGTTCCATACTGAAAACAGTCTTCTTCCCATATTACAGATTCAGTAACACCATCAATCCCTCTCTCCTCTCTCTCTTCCCACTCCTGTCTCCCTTCTATTTTTTCTACTTTCTCTTTCATACCTCCAGCCCTTCCTTATGTCTTTCCTTCAGTATCTGCCTGTATACCAGCATATCTCTACATACCATTTTACTAGACTTTCCCTTCCATTTTCTACATTTCTCAAAACTCCTTCCTCATCTTCTAACTACCTTCTCTTCCATCATCCTGTATTTTTCAGATTTTGCCATTTCACACAAATGTAGTCACTTCTACCAGTTCTGCAACTCCAGGTTGAGCTCCTATAACACTGTATCCTCCTTTTCCTCTCTTCTGACTTTTACAAAAATGTATCCCTCCATTTTCTAAATTGCCATATTCTATTTCATTAAACTATCCTTCCTGGTACTACAGCTCTTTAAGCTGTCCCTCATTCCACTCCTGATTTCCTATCCTGTTCACCATTGTTTTCATGCCCTCATCTACCTCCTACATCCCCTTTCTACAACCCCTATGCCCCTCCATGGTTCCTGTTACCAGTCCTCTTCCAGCTTTACACCTAGCTCTCCCTTCCTCCCCCTTAACTGCTATAGCCATCTAGCTATACTGAATGTAACATACCTGTATCACCTTAAGTCCAGCATCTCCAGTTCAATTCCAGTCCATGTCCTCTCAGCCTTGCCCTGTCAATCCTCAACTGTCTGTTCTACCCATACCTCTCAAATGTCCAGGTTTTTGCAGAATGTCTTGATTTTTGCCTCATATTTTTGGTCTGTTCCTGATAAAATTTTGGTTTTCTGACAAATCACTAGTACATTATTGAGGATTGAAGACAGACAATAATGATTTATATTTGAGTTTCAGACTTTATACCATTCAGAAAGTTCATTCTAATGTAAACCCTGTTATTCAATCAACTTTCTAGGTTTAGAAGAGCAATATTTAAAATTTGTCCCTATTTTTGGCCTTTTTCTCTCTATTATCATGGGTTTGTCCAGATTTCATGATTTAAAAGGTTAAGAGTAATGCTTCTGACTCTTCTATTGCCTCTCGGTTGTGAGCTAAGTCCTTTACCAGTTATATTACTTTCAAGAGCACCATCATTATTCTTCTACATAGCAATTTTACTCTTGCTTCCACTTTTTAAGGTCACCTTCCAGAACTTTCTTTGACTTCTTCATGTTCCTTAACTGCCCTTCCTACTGTTTTCCATACTTTAATGTCCTCCATGTTTTCCTTTATCTTTCCTCAGCCTTACAAGTCCTGCTTCTAGACTATATGCTCTAATTTTGTACTACTCAAACCCCCACCTCATACTCTTCACTGCCCATTCTAAATCATCTGTAATCAACACACAGTGCTCATTAATAGGTAAAAGATGTTTAGTTTTGTTTTTCTTTTCTCTGCTTCTCTTAATATTTTGTTTCCTTACCTTTTTAACAAGCACTTCTATCAGTAACAAAAACATTCCCAGTGAAAACAAACATTCTCTCCCTGCTGCTCTACAGTTCTTTATCTCACTTGATGTTGTATCATTTGTTCATGCTTCTTTTTCTAATTTCCTACACATTACCCACACCCATCATCTGAATCTGTTATCTATGCCTATCTCCTCTGCCACTTCCTTTAGAAAATTCAAACCCTCTCATAGACTCCATTTAAAAAAAATTGCTTGAATCCTATATATATTAAGCCTAACTTCTCTACCCAATCAATATACACAGCTGAGATGTTCTGCTTGCTCATTGTTTGCTGACCTATAAAAAATCCCACCTCCCATGATGCATAAATGTTCAAAATGCTTATGGATGCTTATGGCTCATGTGACCTTCAAAAACCCTAACAACAAATAATTCACCTTCTTCCTCTCGTATTATAGATTTTGGTCATAGACAGACTTCTTCATTTCAAATCAGCTAGCTAAGGTTTTGATAAAAGTATATAAACCCCAGATAAATATTTCAAATCACTCTTAGCTGGCAATCAAACTAGTCATTACCAGGGGACAGAAATACATAAAAGAGACTGTGACAATGTGAGGTATTGCCAGCTATCCCAGGAGAAGCAGGAACGTGGATGTGTAACGTATGCCAGCAGAGCTAGCTGGATTTTGTAAAGAATTATATGTCATTTGTATATCAAACTGATTTGTACAGATGCTTGTATTGAGAAATGTACTTGTAAAGCTGCATGTGTTAAAAATGTGCCAACAGTATGCCCTGCTGGACAGAAAAAGAAGTATACATGTATTATTGTAACTATTTAAATGTATATGTTGTACTAGAGAATACTGGAAGAGAAGAGGTTAATCTCAATCCACCTAACTTTGAAAATAGTTTGAAATTAAATTACCTGGCTTGGGCCATAAAGGCTAAATCCTAACAGCTTCGAGCCAAGGAGGTAGCATGAGAACCAACTCTGGTGTTTACTGTAAATAGATATTTAGTATTTTCATGTTCTTTTCTTATATATTATTAAATATATTTCAACTTTTCATTGTGGCTGGTCTTTTGGAGAATATCTTAATCTCTGAGAGTACTTACATATATTTGGTGACAGCTCTGGCTGCTCCTGAAAGCTTTCTGTTCGTCAACCTACTAGTTGTATTAATATTAATTTCAGTAGTTCAGTATAATTGGGTACCCTTGCAAGAGCCTTAGACTAGCTAGCTTTGTAGTGTCAGGTGGTGGTGCAACTACCTTATAGTCAGGGAAGAAGGGGACATAGCTAGTAAATCTGTGCCAGCCTTTCCCGTGTGTGTGTGTGTGTGTGTGTGTGTGGTTTTGTGTGTGTGTGTGTGTGTGTGTGTGTGTGTGTGTGTGTGTGTGTGTGTGTGTGTGTGTGTGTGTGTGTGTGTGTGTGTGTGTGTGTGTATGTGTGTGTATGTGTGTGTGTGTGTGTGAAAATCAAATCTCAAAGAGTGTGTGTGTTTCAGCTGTTTGGAACATGGACACAAAGCACTGGTTTTACAGAGAGGGTGCTGGAGAACTTGGCTTGGACATTCGGCTGAGGTCTCATCTCTACAGCTGTGCCAGTGGGGAGTCTTCTGTGGGCCTGGAGGGAGACAGATAGTGAAATCCAGACCCTGGACTGTGTGTGTTCCCTGTGTGCTCTTAAGGGAAATTGTGCTTGATGCAGAGAGCTGCATCTGGAAATAATGGGTGTATCCATTTTTGTTCCAAGTGAACATCCCTCTCCAGTGCCAGTGGTGAGGGTTCAGGCTCCTTGATTACTGGCTCAAAGTAGAGATGTCACATATTGGTGGCAGTGGTAGGATATTAATTGAACTTCTATAGTCTGTAGGCAGTTGTCAATAAAGGTGTGTCCCCTCAGCAGCCACAAGGTAGGCATTCAAAGATTCATTTAACAACAGATTTATTTATTTTTGGTAGTTTAGTTTAGTAAGAGAAAGCAGGCAAAGATGTCAGCAGAGGATTATGGCAAGATGACAAAGAACCAGTTGGCAAGGTGTACAAAGGCAAAGGAATGATGCATGTCAACCTGACTAAAGAGGAAATTATTTCAACCTTAGTCACAGCTCAGACCAGCAACCAGGAGGATAACCAGTCTGGTGGTGAGGATTTATACCCATCAGAAACAGGAAAGTTCACCTTTTCCTAAGAGGACTTAAAAATCCATCTGGAGTTAAATAGACTTGAACTGGAGGTCAAATGTTTGGAATTATAATCAGTAGAGAGACTGCAGCATTTGGAGACCAAAGAAAATGAGAGACTGTGGTATTTGGAGGCTGAAGAAAATGAGAAGCAGTGTCAACATGAAAAGGGGATGCGGACTCTTCACTAGGGTAATGGAGATAATGGGGAAATGAATAACCAAACCCCAGAAGCAATAAAGGTCAGTACATTTCTTCTACAGTTTACAGAGGGTGATAATTTTGGTAGTTTTATTCATATATTTGAAAGAGTATGTAAACAGTATAATGTTGACCAAGGGCTCTGGGTAAGGTTCCTGACCTCCTTACTCCATTGTAAAGCTGTAACTTTCTAACTTGTCTGATATTGATTGTTTAAACTATGATAAAGTAAAGAAATATTTACTTGAATGTTTTAAGTTAACAGATGAAGGTTACAGAAAAAACATTACGTGAGCACAGATGTAAGGCAGATGAAAGTGTGAGTGACTATATTGCTGAGTTAAGCACTTGTTTTCATAGCTGGGTGAGTGGGTGTCAGGTCACCACTTTTGAAGGGCTGGCAGACTTTTTGGTGAGGGAACAAGCCCTTAGTACTTTGCTTGAGAACATGGGAATCTGGTTGCAGACCAAGAATGTAACTCTGCAGATGCACAGGAGAAAAAAGGGGATCTGTACTTAGCAAGCAGGGCATCACTGCACAAGAAAGGGAAACACAGTGCTGCACATGGATATAAAGAAACCCATGGGGGCAGTCTAAACCACCCCAACAGAGTCCACCAGTAACAGGGGAAGCCAGTAGTTCAAGTGCTCGGCCAGGATCAAGGGTTAAATGCTTCAAATGTAGCCAGTGGGGCCATATATCATATAGATGTCCACGGAGGCAAGGTGGGGAAGAAAAGTGGGGTAGCCAGCAAGTGGGAATAATGGTATTCCAGAAGTAAGTTGTCTGGAGACAACAGGGCTACCAGACTATTACCAGAGTTTATATCCAGTCTTAGTGGATGTAAAACAGGACACTGCTAAAAGAGACGCAGCCTATGACATAACCATTGTGAAGTCTGCAGTGTTTAAAGTTGAACAGAACTTGCTTGGGCAGTCCACTCCAGTCACCTTGACTGGGAGGGTGGAAAAGGAAGCAAGCAAGTAGGTGTGTTTGAGGATATCCATGCAGATGTCTTGATAAGGAATGATTCTGATAATGCAGTACTTTGTGTGCATGCAGTTGTACACAGTCAGGCTTGGAGACAGGTATGTGGGTCTGGTAGCCTGTGGGAGACCCAGACAGACCCCACACCTGTATCCATTGCTGATGAGGTGGCTATTTCAGAGAGGGAGCTACCCTGTATCAGTGAGCCTGAAAAGGATCCACAGCTGCTGATAAGTACTGATGTTCCCTTGGACAGAGTGACTGTAAGGGCAGAGGTGAGTGGTAGTACCCAGCCTGGCAGTGAAGCACTGCTGTCAGAGGATAGCAAACTTCCTATGGAAGGGGAGCTGGGAAGAGTTACAAAGAGTTGAGACAGGCTCAGCTTTCAGATCCTACACTAAGAGGCTTGAGGGAGGTAGCTACAGAGGAACCTGATTCTCAAGGAAAAGGGGAATGTGTATACTGGAACAAAGGGTTACTGTATAGAGAGTGGACCCCTGAGGGGGAGGGGGATAGAGGGTGAGGTAGTACAGCAGTTGGTAGTACCCTGAGCCTACCATCTGTCATTTCTAGCCATAGCCCATGACATTCCTTTTGCAAGTCATATGGGCATAATCGTACCAAGACTCATATTATGCAGAACATTTATTGGCCTGGGATTAAAAGGAATGTAACATGGTACTGCAGGACCTGTGAGCAGTGCCAAAAAGTGGGCAAGGCAGGAGACAATGTCAAAGCTCCTTTGATGTCTTTGCCTGTGACTGAAGAACCATTTCAGAGGGTAGCTATGGATATTGTGGGCCTCTGAGTACCGCAAGTTTCACAGGGAAGAAACATATCCTGGTGGTAGTAGATTATGCTACTAGATTCACTGAGGCAGTGGCTCTGTCCTCCATTAAGGCAGAGAAGGTGACAAATGCTTTGTTAGAGATTTTCAGAAGGGTAGGTTTCCTGAGAGAAATACTGGCTGACAGAGGTGCCAATTTCATGTCAGATGTGCTGGCTTGTCTTTGGAAGTGCTGTGGGGTGAAGCACCTAAAGACCACTCCCTACCATCCCCAGACTAATGGTCATGTGGAGAGGTTAAACTCTACACTAAAGACTATGCTACTGCATTTGCTGACCAGTTTGAGAGAGTAGAACAAAGATTTGCAATCTGTTGTTTGCATACAGAGAGGTATCACAGGAATCCACTGTTTTTTCACCATTTGAATCGGTGTATGGGCATAGGGTGAGGGTCCTCTATATTTGATAAGTGATGAGTGAGAGGATGAGTGCAAATCCCACAAGGAATCTGTTGTGGCATATGTCCTAATCCTCAGTATAAGGCTTAGGGAGCTCATGGGCTTGGCCCAGGAAAACCTGACAGAAACCCAACAGCAGAAAAAGGCCTTGTATGAGAGGAATGCTGCAGCCCGAAAGTATTATGTGGGACAGTAGGTTATGGTTCTCATTTCTGCCAGACACAATAAACTGCAGGCAGCTTTGGAGGGACCCTTCAAAGTGGTAAGGAAGGTCAGTGATATTAACTACATGGTAGAACTGCCAGGCAGGAGGCAGTGGTACAAATTGTACCATGTTAACATGATGAAACCTTACCATGATAGGGAGGCCCTTGTGCTAAGTATCTGCAGTGGATGGCAGGAGGAGTCTGAGGGGGGATCTATGGCTACAGCAAGCCAGCCAGCAAAATGCCAAGTACTAAGGTGGAGCCTAGGGTTGCAGGCATATAACATGGCAGTGCAGCACTATAGTGGGGTCAGCAATGCCAATGCAGATGGGTTCTCAAGACAGGTTATGTGTTAATGTATTCACAGACAGCTTTATTCCTCTTAAGCAACATCTCCCAAGGATCACTTAAAAAACTAACTTGAATCTTCAAAGGGGGAGAGATGTTATGATGTGAAGTATTGTCAGCTATGCCAGGATAAGTAGGGCAGTGAATGTATAACATATGCCAGCACAGCTAGCAGGAATTTTGTAAAGAATTATATGTCATTTGTATATCAAACCAGTTTGTACAGATGCTTGTGTTGAAAAATGTATTTATAAAGCCACTTGTGTTAAAAATGTACGAACAGTGTGCCTTGCTGGACAGAGAAAGAAATATACATGTATTATTGTAACTGTTTAAATGTATATATTTTAACAGAAGATACTGGAAGAGAAGAGATTAATCTCAATCCAACTAACTTTGAAAATAGTTTGAAATTAAATTACCTGGCTTAGGCCATAAGGGAGGGTGGCCTAATGGTTAAGGTGTTTGCCTTAAAAACACAAGGTGCAGGGTTTGAGTCTCACAAGGGATAATTGGGCTAGGCTTAAAATGGCTCGCAAGGGCAGTTAGCCTAATACTAACCTATGAACTAACCTATGAACTAAGATTGTATCTTACAGTTCTCACTGCAGCCAGAAACAAAAAGCCTATAATAGGAAGCTTTCTGCATAGTCTTTGGGGTGAACTAATTGTTTTTCTGTAAGGGTAAAGGTTTAAAATTGTTTTATGACTTCCAGGACCTGAAGAAGATCTTAGCAAGGCTCTCTGCATGTGTATTATTGGCACATATGTGCTAAATCCTGACAGCTTCTGGTTAAGGGGGTAGCATGGGAACCAAAAGTCAGATGACCAGATGTGTGTGATGTCATTCTGTAATCCATCACAAAAAATGATACTTTAATACCAGATCAGACTGAAGTCTCATTGCTCTGTGTTTTTGTAACCTGATAAAGTAGGATCTCTCATCTACTTCATATTGCCTTGCTCTAGTAAGTAACCAGGAAATAATAATTATTTAGATCAGTCAGGAAAATAGAGTGAGATTAATTTTTTTTCTGTAACTGTGTGAACCTGTTACCCCCTGTTATTTTTAATGTTTCCTTTGACTGAAACTCTGGTGTTTACTGTAAATAGATATTTAGTATGTTCATGTTCATATCTTACTTATTATTAAATATATTTAAACTTTTCATTGTGGCTGTTTTATAGAGAATATTTTAATCTATGGGCGTGCTTTTATATATTTGGTGACAGCTCTGTCCACCCCTGAAAGCCTTGCTGTTGGTCAAACTACCAGTTGTATTAATATTAATTTCACTCAGTATATTCAGGTACCCTTTCACAAGCCTTAGAGTAGCTAGCTTTGGAGGGTCTGGTGGTGGTGTAACTACCTTATAGTCTAGGCAGAAGGGGGCATAGCTAGTAAATATGTGCCAGCCTTTTCCATGTGTGTGTGTGTGTGTGTGTGTGTGTGTGTGTGTGTGTGTGTGTGTGTGTGTGTGTGTGTGTGTGTCTGTGAAAATCAAATTCAAAGAATGTGTGCATGTCAGCTGTTTGTAGCAGGGACACAAAGCACTGCTTTCACATAGAGGGTGCTGGAGAACCTGGCTTGGACACTCGGCTGAGTTCTCACCGCTATAGCTGTGCCAGTAGGGAGTCTTACTGGGGCCCTGTAGGGAGAGAGATAGAGAAATCCAGACTTCAGACTGAATGTGTTCCCTGTGTGCTCTTAAGTGAAATTGTGCTTGATGCAGAGAGCTTCATCTGGAAATACTGGGTGTATCCATTTTTGTTCCAAGTGAACGTCCCTCCCCAGTGCCAGTGGTAAGGATTCAGGCTCCTTAATTACTGGCCCAGAGAGGGGACATCACAGAGACAATGAGGGAATTCCTGAGTCAATTCATGAAAATAAGGTTGGGGGTATATATAAATTATGATATTAGAGTTGCAGCCCTTAAATGTATTGTGTAATCAGACCTAGTCAGTATAAACTCATTCAAAAGCAGGACACATGAAAAGAAAAAATAAGGACTAGGGAGAGAAAAAAAAGAACAGGAAGTGCAAAATAGATTTTTATAAACAAATTATTTATGTCCTTAGGCAATAGAGAATAAAACTTACTGAAGTTCACACCGAGCATCTCTATTTTATGAAAACAGAACATTTGCAATCAATGTAGTTTGGGAGTCAGACTCCATTAAATCTGCTAGTTAATATCCTTAAGCTGGACCAACCAAGAAAGACTACATATACTGTCATAGAATGGAATAAATGTCTTATTGATTCAAACTCAATCTTACCCTAGTCCATGAAGGCATACACAAACATATCCTCAAATGCCACTACTAGCATTTCTTATGAAAACATGTCAAACTTCATGGAGGACTTAAAGAAATCTACTTTAACAACAGGCAACAAGGAAAACTGGACAAAGAAATCTGTAGAGAAGAAGTAAGCATCAGCAGGTGACAGTGTGATGCCCATGCCCTGGCCCAGCAATCAAGGAGCCTCAATCCTCACCACTAACACCAATGAGGGGCACTCACATTGGGAAGGATAACAAATGCACACACAGTACAGTACACTTTCCCTTAAGAGCACACAGAGAGTCTGGGGATGGTTTCCCTTTCTCTCCATATCCCCTAATAAGACTCCCCACTGGCACAGCTATAGGGTGTAAATCTCAGCCTAGTGGTCAAACTAAAACCTCCAGCACCCTCTCTTTCCAACCAGTGCTTCATGTCCCTGCCCAAGAAGCTGACACACACTTTGAGATATTAAGTGATATACAAACACACAGACACTCCTGGGGAAGGCTGGCACAGGTTCTCCAGCTATGCTCCCTTCTCTGTCAAGCTATATGGTAGAAATCACTGCCACCAGCCACTAAAATAAACTACTAATAAGGCCCTTACTAAAGGGTACCCAATTATAACTGTGCAATATTATTATCCAAATGGTAAGTGTAACTGAACAGCAAGGCTTATTGGAGTGGCTTAGTACAGTATCACTATACACATGCAATGTACTCTAGAGCTTAAATTATCTCTACACAAAACAGCCACAGTTGAAAGGTTTAAAAATATTTAATAATAAATAATAATTACACAAGACAATAATTCTTACTACACAGTGCTAGTCAAGAGTTCAGAGATGACAGGGAAATGCTTAAAATAATACAGTAGAATAGTTCTGACATCAATACAGAAACTAGTCTAATCTAATTTCCTAGCTATATCTAAGAGCAAACATGGTTCTAAAATAAACTTACATACAGAGCAAGACAGTGCTGCTAATGTTGGATGTTCTGAAGACAAATACAAAATGCTCTGAGTCTCCCTGTCCTTAAATTGTTAACACAGTACTACTGACTCATTTCAGATTACACCATTTTTTTCTCTGGTTCTCAGACTAACAGAAACTCAGAGTTTAGCAGCCCTTTTGATCATGCAACTGGTCAGGAAGCTACAGCAATAAAACATACTATACATGCAAATTCTAGTAATTAACTCTAGTCTCAAAACAAAAGAATCTGCTGGTTCAGACACCATGCATCCGAGCTCTGAGATCAAAAACAGATGCTTGACTTATCAGCTTTCTTACAGCAGAGTGCACCGTTGTTACATTTTTTGCAGTTCAACATCCACTACAGTCTTTTCACATTTAAGAGAACAAGTCTGTGGCTTATATTAATATTTTCAAATGACAGAATTATCTACAAAATTCTATCTAGCTAGGCTGGCAGCCTTCACATATCCCCCCCCCCCCCCCGGAGAACTCAAGCTAGGTTTTTCAAGTGACCCTTGAGAAACGTTGCTTGAGATGGTTAGGCCTATCTGAGTATACCTTACCCCATTTCCTGTCTTGAGAGCCCATCTGCATTGGCATTGCTACTCCCACTGCGGTGCTGCACTGACATATCATATGCTTGCAACCCTAGGTTCCTTCTTAGCAACTTGACATTTTGGTGGCTGGCTCTGGTTAACAATGTTAGGGGATTGTGATCTGTCACTACAGTGAATTTACTTCCATACAGATAAGGCTGAAGTTTCTGCAGTGCCCACACTACGGCTAAACATTCCTTTTCTACAGCTGTCTATCATTCCTCCCTGGGTTGGAGCCTACAACTGAAATAAACCACTGGGTGCTCTTTTCCCTCTGAAGAAATTTGGCTAATTACAGCCCACACCCCATGGTTTGAAGCATCCACCTGCACAGCATATTATTTGCTGTAATCTGGACTGGTTAACACAGGGGGGCCTCCCAAAGCTTTTTTAAGCTTCTGAAATGCCTGCCCACATGCTGTGGTCCACACTACCTTATCTGGCCTGTTCTTCCTTGTCAGGTCTGTGAGGGGAGCAGCTATGGTATTATAACTGGGGACGAACTTTCTGTAGTACCCTGCTGTCCCTAAGAATGCCCTCACCTGCTTTTTGGTAACAGATGCAGGCCATGCCTGAATGGTTTCCACTTTGGCAGGTTCTTGTCTGATCTTACCACTCCCCACTCTATGTTCCAGGTAGGAGACCTCTGCCATACCCACCTGACATTTGCTGGGCTTAATGGTCAACCCTGCCCTCTGTAGTCTGCCCAGCACCTCCTTGACATGTTGAAGGTGCTCTTGCCAGGAATGTCTGTAAATGGCAATATCATCTAGGTAAGCAAGGGCAAACATTCCTGCTCCTTCTAGGATATGATCTACCAGCCTCTGGAAAGTCATTGGAGCATTTTTTATCCCAACAGTCATCTTTTGGATACATACAAGCCAAAAGGAGTCACAAAGTCTGACCTCTCTCTAGCACTGGGAATCAAGGGCACCTGCCAGTAACCCTTGGTAAGATCAATGGTTGTAGGATACTTGGCCCCACCCAACTGCTCTAGGGCCTCATCTGTCCTAGGCATGGGGTAAACATCTGACTCTGCGTGACTATTTAATTTGCTGTAATCCACACAGAACCTGGTGCTGCCATCCTTCTTTGGCACCAGTACCCCTGGGGAGGCCCAGGGACTGTTGGACTCTTGAATTACCCCTAGTTCCAACATCTCCTGTATCTCCTCCCTCAGAGTCAGTTTGACTCTCTCAGGCACCCTATAAGGGGCCTGCCTAATAGGCCTTTGGGGTCCTGTATCCACCTGGTGCTGCACCAGGTGGGTGCACCCTGGTTTCCCAGTGAACACATCCCCAAACTCCTCTAACACTGCTCAGATTTCTTGAACCTGGGTAGAAGATAGCTGCTGGGACATTGCTACCCCTTCCACTGAGGTGTCAGTCCAAGCCTCACTGAGGAGATCAAGTCATCATATCTCCCTCAGACTCCTCCTGCAATCCACTGCAAATACTCAGCACAAGGGCCTCCCTATCATGGTAAGGTTTCATCATATTAACATGGTACAATTTGTGCTGCTGCCTCCTGCCTAGCAGTTCCACCATGTATTTAACATCACGTACCTTTCTTACCACCTTGTAGGGTCCCTCCCAAGCTGCTTGCAGCCTGTTGTATCTGACAGGAATGAGAACCATTACCTGCTGCCCTACAGCATACTCTCTAGCTCGAGCATTCCTTTCATACCATACCTTTATCTGTTGTTGGGCTTCTGCCAGGTTCTCCTGAGCCAAGCCCATGTGCTCCCTGAGCCTTGTCCTGAGGTTTAGCACATATGCCACAACAGACTCCTTGTGAGATTCACACTCACCTTCCCACTCATCATGTATTAAATCTAGAGGTCCCCTCACCCTATGTCCATACAGCAACTCAAAGGGTGAAAAACCTGTCGATTCCTGGGGAACCTCTCTGTAAGCAAACAACAGATGGGGCAAATATTTGTCCCACTCCCTCTTAAGCTGGCCTGCAAATACCTGTAGCATGGACTTGATTGTAGAGTTTAGCCTCTTAACAAGACCATTAGTCTGGGGATGGTAGGGAGTGGTTTTCAGGTGCTTCACCCCACAGTACTTCCACAGACAAGCCAGCAGGTCTGACATGAAATTGGCATCTCTGTCAGTCAGTATTTCTTTTGGGAAACCTACCCTGCTGAAAATCTCTAACAAAGCATTTGCCACATTTTCTGCCTCAATGGAGGATAAAGCCACTGCCTCTGGGTATCTTGTAGCATAGTCTACTACCACTAGGATATTCTTTTTCCCTGTGGAACTTGGGGTAGTCAGAAGCCCCACAATATCCATAGCTACCCTCTGAAATGGCTCCTCAATCACAGGCAAATACATCAGAGGAGCTCTCACCTTGCCTACCTTTTGGCACTGCTCACAGGTCTTGCAGTACCCTGTTATATCTCTGGAAATTCCAGGCCAATAAAAGTTCTGCATATTACATCTCTTTGTACTTTTTATGCCCATATGACCTGCAAGGGGAATATCATGGGCTATGGCTAGAAGCACCAGACGGTAGGCTCTAGGTACTACCAACTGCTGTATTCTCTCACCTTCTAGCCCTTCCTCAGGGGTCCACTCTCTATACAATAACTCCTGGTCTCAGTATGCAGATTCCCCCTTCCCTTGAGAATCATGTGCCTCACTAGCTACCTGCCTCAGGCCTTGCAATGTAGGGTCTGAAAGCTGAGCCTGTCTCAACTCTCTCTCTCTGTAATTCTTCCCAGCTCCCCTTCCACAGGAAGCATGGCATCCTCTGGCAATGGTGCCTCACTGTCAGCCTGGGTACTACTACTCACCTCTACCTTTGCAGTCACTCTGTCCAAGGGAACATCAGTATCCACAAGCAGCTGTGGCTCACCTTCAGTCTCACTGCTACAGATTAGCTCCCTCCCTGAACTAACCACCTCACCAGTCCTGGCTGCAAGTATGTGGTCTGTCTGGGTCTCCCCCAGGCTACCAGACCCACATGCTTGTCTCGAAGCCTGACTGCATGTAACTGCATAAACACATGGCACTGCCTCATGAAAATCCTTCCCTACTAGGACATCTGCAGGATGGTAGGTAGGTACCTCTGTTGTCTCAAGACAACCTACTATTGGCATTTTGTCTTCCCCACTTACTGGCTCTCTCACCTTTTGTTCCCCACCTTGCCTCCATGGACATCTATATGCCACATGGCCCCACTTGTTGCTTTCAAAACATTTAACCCTAGGTCCTGGATGTGTACCTGGACTAGTGGCTTCCCCTGCTACTGGCAGATTTTGTTGGTGCAGTCTGGGCTGCACATAATGGGTTCCTTTAGACCCATGAGCAGTACTGGGGGCCCCTTTCCTGTGCAGGGATGCTCTGCTTGCTAGGTATTGGTCTCCTTTCTTCCCCAACTCCTCTACAGTAGCACATTGTCTATCAGCTAACCAGATCCTCATTTCCTCAGGCAAAGTGCTAAGGGCCTGTTCCCTCACCAAAAGGTCTGCCAGCCCTTCAAAAGTGGCGACCTGACATCCACTCACTCACATATGAAAATAAAGTGATCAGTTCAGCAACATCTTCACACACACTTTCATCTGCCTTGCTTTTATGCTCACAAAACTTTTTCCTATAAGTTTCAGGTGTTAGCTTAAAAAAATTAACAAACAGTTCTTAACAGCAGTATAATTAAAACAGTCAATGTCAGGCATTTTGGACAAAATAGTTACAGCTTTACCATGGAGTAAGGGGGTCAAGAACCGTACCCAGAGCCTTTGGTCAACATCATGCTGTTTACATACCCTCTCAAACATATGAATGAAATTATCAAAATTATCCCCCTCTGTAAACTGCAGAAGAAATTTACTAACATTTTGTGCTTCTGGGGTCCAGTTACTCCCTTCCCCATTACCTCCATGACTCTGGTGAAGAGTCAGCATCTCATTTTCATGCTGCCTCTGCCACTCCTTTTCCACAGCTTCCATTTCCAAATGCCTGACCTTCAACTCAAGTCTCTTTATCTCCAGATGGATTTTTAAGTCCTCTGCACAAATGTTGAGCTGTCCATTCCCTGAGTGTTGTACATCTCCACGGCCAGTCTGATCATCCTCCTGGTTGCTGTTTTTTGATGCAGCTATGACCAAATCTGCAATCATGTCTGCCTTTCCCTGCACCAGTCCTTTAGCCTGGTACATCTCAGCCAACTCACTCCTTGACAGCTTGCCATACTCCTCTGCTGACATGCTTGCCTGCTCTCCCTGACTAACTCAGCTCACAAAAGAAATAAAACAATTGTGATCTGAACTCTTTTCACTGCGTGGCTAATTTAGAGTCAAAAAACACTTTCAGTGATCACTGTACACAAGCTACAGGAATTCAATATCCACACCACTACAAGCCAACTGCTAACCAATTAATATGTGGTGTGGATATCCCACCACTGCCAAACAATTAATATGTGATGCCCGTGCACTGTCCCAGCAATCAAGGTTCCTCAATCTTCACCACTAGCATCAGTGAGGGGCGTTCACATTGGGAAGGATAACAAACACACACACACAGTAAAGTACAATTTCCCTTAAGAGCACACAGAGATCACAGTCAGTCTGGGGCTGGTTTCCCTTTTTCTCCATATCCCCAAATAAGACTCCCCACTGGCACAGCTATAGGGTGTAGATCTCACCCTCTCTTTCCAACCAGTGCTTCATGTCCCTGCCCAAAAAGCTGACACACACTTTAAGATATTAGTTATATACAAACACAGACACTCCTGGGGAAGGCTGGCACAAGTTCTCCAGCTATGCCCCCTTCTCTGCCAGGCTATAAGGTAGAAATCACTGCCACCAACAACTAATATCAGCTAGTAATAAGGCCCTTACTAAAGGGTGTCCAATTATTACTGTGCAATATTATTATCCAAATGCTAAGTGCAACTGAACAGCAAGGCTTATTGGAGTAGCTTAGTACAGTATCACCATATACATGCAATGTACTCTAGAGCTTAAATTATCTCTACACAAAACAGGCACAGTTGAAAGGATCAAAAATATTTAATAAATAATAAAAACACAAGACAATACATCTTACTATACAGTGTTAGTCAAGAGTTCAGAGATCACATTTCCACTTAAAATAATATAGTAGAATAGTCTTGACACCAATATAGAAAACAACTAGTCTAATCTTCCTATTTCCTAACTATATCTAAGAGCAAACACAGTTCTAATATAAACTTAAATATAGAGCAAGACAGTGCTGCTGATGTTGGATGCTCCGAAGACAAATGCAAAATGCTCTGAGTCTCCCTGTCCTTAAATTGATAACATAGTACTACTGATTCATTTCAGATTACATAATTTTTTCTCTAGTTCCCAGGCTAACAGAAACTCAGAGTTTAGCAGCCCTTTTGATCTTGCACCTGGTCAGGAAGCTACAGCAATAAAAGACATTATACATGCAAATTCTAGCAATTAACTCTGGTCTTAAAACAAAAGAAAGAATCTGCTGGTCCAGACACTATGTCTCTGAGCCCTGAGATCAAAAACAGTCATAAAATGCTTGACTTATCAGCTTTCGTACAGCAGAGTGCACTGTTGTTACATTTTTACAGTTCAACATCCACTACAGTCTTTTCACATTTAAGAGAACAAACTTGTGGCTTATATTAATATTTACAAATGACAGAAATATCTACAAAATTCTATCTAGCTAGGCTGGCAGCCTTCACATATATTCACAGACAGACTGATGATAGGCAAGGTGACAAGACCACATTGCTTTATGGCATCCTTTCATAAAACATTCAAATACAGAACTGGCTCAATATTGGCATACTTTTATAATCTCATTAATACCAATAGAATACATGACCCTATCTAAACCATTCCACATTCAGAAACTGGGAAGAGATGTATCTCATTAAAACTATACATCCCTATCACTTGTTAAGGTAAATATAAAAATCCTAATATAAATGATGGCAAATAAGTTCAAGTCTCTTGTGTCAAATTTAAACTCTAATGTCCATGCTAGTTTAATCCAATGCAAAGAAGTATATCCTGGAAGTTACTAAAGTGCCTTGATAATGCAAAATATAAAAAAACAGTCAGTTTAGGAGCAAGATGGCTTCACAGCATTCAGTCAGATACATATACCCTTCATCGCGGAATTCCTCATAGTTTATAACTTTCCAGATTTCTTTGTTCAACCAGTAAAAAAGTTGTTATAATGCAACCTCCATTAGGCTAAACATTGACTGATGACTTTTGAATCTCATAAATATACAGTTAGGTACTAGATAGGGATGTCCCTTAATCTCACATCTATAAAATCTGTCCCTAGAGCCCCTCTTCTACTTTATCCAGAACATTCACCAGTACACAGTATTAGGTATAAGTCAACAGAGATGTTAATTACTGCCCTTGTAGATGATAGACTTTTATAGCTACAGAAAACATATACATCAATAATATCCTTAACATTTATTATCAACAACTGGAATCTATATTACTTTGTCAAAAAACCTCTTCAGTGAACGCCTGTATGCCAACAACTAAACAGTGAAATCTAATTCTCACAAATTGCCATTTCAGTGAATTTTTTCCGAGGGGAAAAATGATTGGCCATCATCAGAAATATGCCCTTTTCCCCACTGTAGTGTAATCTCGGAGTTGGTATATTTAGTTAGGGAGGGGAATTTGCCCTTTTCCCTACTATAGTGTGATCTTGGAGTGGTATATTTAGTTAGGGAGGTATGGGGGCACAGCCTCCCACATTGGGGGTGTGGGGACAAAGCCCCCTACTTTAAAGGGTTTGAAAGTTTGTCTGATTTTTGGTTGGCCAAGCAATTTTATCCCCTAGGAAACATTTTGCTGAAACAGCCATTCAAGAAGTTGGATTTCACTGTTTAGTGGTTGGCAAACAGGCGTTTGCTGAAGAGGTTTTTTGAAAATGTAATATAAACTCCAACAACTATAGTGTAGCACTAAACTACATAGTTAAACAAAGAAAAAATACCCTCTGGTCATTACAGAATTATAACAATCTTAGAAAACGTGTTAAAATGCAATTTTTCCTGATTTCACCTACTGTACAGAAATAACTAGGTATAATTTATACCCATGATCTTAAATCATGGAAGATGTAATGAGAAGGAACATAACAGCTGTTTGATAATGCTGTCTGTTAGTCCTGCTACAGAAAAAAAATAATCTGAAAGCAGCTTTCATCAAACCTGGAGTTTCCTCTTTTCTCAACTGTTTTGGGACCATGGAGTTAACATACATTAGTTGGGGATGTGGGAGCTTACCTTCACATGGGAATGGAGAACACTTTATTTTATGTTTGTGGAAAGTGGCTTTCAGTGAATTTGTTTTGTGGTATAGAGACTCACTATTGTTCGTATACTCATCACCACCGCATTAGGGTGACGGTTCAGGTGAAGAAACAACGTAGAGAATGAAAAATGCATTTTGACCTTGGGGCTTCCATCTCAATTGTAAAGAAGAATATATAATAAATATCCTAGAATGCTTTTCATGTTAAATAAAATGATCTCCCACTTTCCAAATATATTTGCCAAACAAATACAATGAATTTTATCTAGAGTTATACATCCAAAAGCAAAGCTGGCATAAATCAGTGCAAAAGGAAGACTGACCTTTGTTATAAGATTAGCAGATTCTTGACCAGACTTCCAGGATGGCTGCACAATGAGCAACAGCTTAATTTCTGCTCTCACAGTGTGAAAACAGAAATTGAGAAAAGGAAGGATCATTGAAACTGTTATATGGGTAAAATTTAGTCACTGGCTTTTAATTACACTACCAGAATGCAAACAAATTTGGAAAACCTGACAGAAAATCAACCAGAAAAGGTGAAGAGAAACCTCTGGCTGAGAAGAATACTGCAGCTTTTAAGCAAAAAGCAGTTCAACTTTCATCTTTGGCACAGGACATGGCTTCCAGTAATTTAGTTGAAAAAAGAAATCAAAAATACCTCTGAGTTATGTAAATAAATGGAGCACTGAAGAAATGTATTACCTCAAATAACAAAGGTCTGGAAACAGTCTGCACAGAGAAAACTTGAGATTTCTGTTCTTCCAGGGAACCTGGGATAACAGACTGTAATAATTTTATGAATGTATGAATAAGCAACTGAACTGGCATTCCACATCAGGATTTGTTCATTGAAAGAACACATCATGTGTATGTTCCAAACCTGCCGATGAAAAAGCAGTCAAGGCCTATATTAGGAAATATGCAATCATACCAGCAAACAAAGTTGATCCTGACAAAACTACCACAGAAAGGAAAAGTATTAAAAATTGGAGATAACAGCAGGTTTATTCCAGCAATCAATGAGTTTCAACAGGCAGATGTGAGATTACATCTTCTGTATCCAGCTGTCTTCAAAATATTTTTTTCCTGGAGGATGTAAAACATTTTTGATGTAGAACAGGCTAAGGAGGAAATTAAAAAGTTTGTCCAACAAATCATATAGAGGCATTGCTAGAGAAACCTTTATCCATTGTTCCAAAGGAAAATGCTTGAGAGACAGTCAAAAAGCATAAGAGTTGACTAGAAGAATTAGGAGTACCTTGGACTTGTACCAGAGTCTGGTGATGAGAGATGGAGATAACCAGGAAGAAGACCAGCAACACTAAAATTAGAGAATCAGCAGAAGACTATAAATCATCACTCTCATTTGGGAAATATGGCTTTGCAAAAAAAGTGGTTGAAAAAGATTGGAATTTTGATGAGTGTGTTAAGCTTCTGGATGGACTGTAAAGCATATAGCCTATTTTATGTCATTAATATTTAGAAGGAAACTAAATGGAAAACTGTAAGTAGACCAAGTTCCTTGTTATACTGTAAAGCAGTTTTGTAGTATATTCAGTCAGGGGTATTTTTAATGGGTGACAGGGGAGTGGTTCTATTGACTGCAGTATATATTAAAAATATTATAGTAAACAAGCACTTTTTCTTTGTAAAAACATATATCGGCATCACCCTTTATCAAGATAAGGAAGGCTGGATAAAAGCATGTTTAACTCATTCCCTCCAGTATAGCTCTTTTGAGTGTGTACCTTTAAGTCCCAGTGGGTGTGGCTTGAGCATTAAAAAAATGAAGTTATCACCTTACAGTACTAACAATAATCGCTGCCAGAGGCAAATATCAATACACTTGTGTTTGCCATCATGTATGCTTCAAGATAAAATATTCTGCTACCGTGTATGTAGCACAGTTTTGGAATTATTCATGCAAATATGAACAAGCAATATTTGATGCCTAGAGGCACAGTAGGAAGTAACTGCAGAAATACCTGAAGGTGCACTCGGCTGTAAAGAGTTAAGTTAATATAATGTGATCTTGGGTTGCTGGGGTGTGAGTGGGGTGTAAAGGTTTACTGATTTTATTATATGTAAAAATGATAATTTCTCTTGTTTTTTAAAAAAGGTGGATGCCTGGACTGATGTCCTTGGCTTGAGCCATGGACAGATTTTATTAAACAAATAGGCCTGAAAGGTAAGTTAAATGAGAAATTGCATGGACAATGCTGAGTTTCTTAATTCTAAACAGTTATTAGCTTGTTGTTGTTTGTTTTCCATTAGAAGGTGTTGTCTGTGGGAGACATGAAATCTGCAGCTGAAGGCAGTTGACAAGTTGTATGTTATTTTCTAAATAAAATATGCAAAGATTCCTGAACTGTTATTAACTGTTTTTTCTCATTACTGACAAGCTGCCTGCAGGTGCAAGCAATTAATCTTGAGAGTTCTGACCACTCACTGCTGAGAGAAATGCAAGATTTAAAGGTGCAGTGGCAATCAGGTCACTGAAAAATAAATTAAGTCTAAATTTGGGGGAAGTGAATCAGAATAGTAGCCTCTCTAGCAGCCTAAATAATTTAATACATTTAATAGAACAGTGCACATTTTAGTTTTAGTTAAAGGTAGCTAGTGCACTTTTTCGTATGGCTAAAAGTTAATATTATCTGAAAGCATGCAAGCTGTTTTTCCATTTTTCACATCTGGGGGGATTAGAAATAAGAAAAGTACAGACAGCAATCAGAGTAAGAGAGTTACACAGGCTGTAACATGTGCTTTAGCATGGGTAATCTTAATTTTAGATTTGGTAATGCCTGTGGGTACAGCTGCTGACTGGGGCAGTTCCCCTATTTGGAGGGTTAAACTTCATTTGTTTATAAAGTTATACAGTTGTACAGGTTCATAGGTATGTACTAGGCTAGCTGCCCTTGTCGGCCATTTTAAGCCTAGCCAGTTTCCCTTTTGGTCCTTGAATTACTCTATCCCATTTGGTGGTAGATTGTCGTTTCCCATCCCATGGTTGGTAATTATATAATACCCCTAGTGAGAATAAGTGGGATCATACTATAGATAATTTGGGGGGACCCAGGCTTGGGATAAAGCATTTAGGTGCTGCCTCTGTCCATTAGTAGTACAGGGGACAGGCCGGTCCAGTGGTGTAGAGGGATAAAGTTCTGACTGCAATCCAGGTTACCCTGGCTCGATTAGCGGCTTGGGCAACAGATGGAATGGCAGGGAGTGATGAACATGCCTATCCTAGCGTGGGGCGATATGAGGGTGTCTCTTTGTGAAGATCATTGGTGGATGTTGGGGACATCTCTGTAAGGAGGTGACATCTGCAAGGTGGAGGTGGATCAGGCTAAGTTCATGCAGAGGTGGGGTGATATGTTTCTTGCTCACATGGGATCATAGGCTTATAGGAGGTAACTAGGCTAATGGCCTTGAGGCCCTTACAAGGCTAGCCAAGATTTCCCTCTTGTATCAGTGCTATTAGCAGACTTAACTCAACATCTGCTGGCCCTGTCCAGAAGGGATGCAGGCAAGACCCCAGGGGTGAATTTGCAGTTTCCCATCCAATTATCTGGATTATGCTTAAAAAGGGCCGATGGTGGGCCCTGTTACCTGGATTGGCAGCTTATTCCAAAGAGGAGAAGCCTTTGGGAGATGAACCTGTCTCTCCAGCAAGTCTTGTTGATGTCATATTTCATGTTGAGGTCACTAGAGCGAGTGCAGCAAGTACCATTTGACTTGCTAATGTGCAGCATTTCCATCAGGGCAGGATCTGAGGTCACCCTATAAGCAAGGCAGAGATCTCTTCTGAGTAGCCTGTATGATACAGGGATTTAGTCTATCAACATAAGGCAAGTGTTGCTTGCCTTGAATTATTTTTGTAAAGTACCTCTGAGGTCTCTCCAATTGCTGAAGGTGCCTGGCAAAGCACATACTGAAGGGGGCATTATACTCTATTACTGGTCTGATAAGAGAAGAGTATAGGGAGGTTATAAGCTCTATTTTCCTGGAGGCAATGCCCTTATTAATAAGATGGGCAACATAGAAGGCTCTCCTTACCACTGAGGAAACATGGTGGTCAAAGGAGATGTTGCTGTCAGCCTGTGTACCCAGATCTCTCTCCACGGATTGAGTGCTTAAAGTGTTGTTAATGTCATTCTTTGCAGGGATGTCTCTCTTGCCAAAGGGTATGATGATACACTTTTTTGTGCTTAACTTGAGCCCATGACTTTCGCACCCATCGTTGGTTTGAGTAAGACCCTCCTAAAGGGTGTAAATGTCATTTGGGGATTCTATGACCATGCCCAGTTACAGTCATCTGCAAACTTTGTCAGCCACATGCCCTTTGTTTTGGCCTGTACTTCTAAAAAGTATATTCCAAACAAAAGGGGCCCCAGCACTGAACCCTGTGGAACTCCGCTGATTACTGGTCTGTTAGTGGATGAAAAGTCCCCTATTTTGACTGTGTGTGTTCTAATGGTGAGCCAGTTTGCAACCCACCTGACGCTATACTGGTTTACATTCAGCTGGGCAAGTTTATCAATGATAACTGAGTGAGAAATAGTACTGAAGGCCTTTGCTAAATCCAAGTAGGCCATATGCATGGTTTTGCCCTCATCCAGGTCTTTGGTGACTGTCTCGAAGAAGTCCACTAAATTCAATTGACGTGATGCAACAACTGCCACATTGCGCACCCACCCAGGAATGAACCACAATGAAACAAGGGAGAGGGTAAAACTGGGTAGGTCATAAAGTATACCTCCCCCCGGATGGATGCAGAAATGTGCTGAGCCCCCAGATGCTTAAGATTCCACAACCAGCCCCAGCAATACCAGAATATGTCCAAGAGGCTAGGAGATAGTTAGAAGACCCAGCATGGATGTAGCACTAGGGTGCTGGGGTGCTACCAGTGAAGAAAAGGAGGGAACAAAAGAAGTAGTACAAGGGGCAGTCCTGATGTAACTTTTCTGATTGCCATCCATAGATCCCAAGTTGCACTGGAATATGGACAGGGATGAACTTTGTTTCACATGGATGGGGAGTCTGTTCCAAAGCAGAGGTATCCTTTGTGAGATCTACCTGTCCCTCCAAACTGTTCTGTCAATGTTGCAGAAGAGGTTTAGATCCCTAGACTGAGTATTTCTGATGTCATTTGACTTGATGATGTGATCCATCAGTACTGGATCAGAGGATGCCTTGTGAGCCAGACAGAGATCACCTGCAATCTGTAGGATACCGATTACAGTGACAGGGCTTTGAGTTGGTTCATGTAGGACATATTGTTTAGGCCTTGTATCCTTTCAGTAAGGTATCTCTGTAGGTATTCCAGTTATTGCATGCATCTGGACAGATACATGCCATAGGAGGCATTACATTCAACAACTGGCCTAATGAGGGCTGAGTAAAAGGGGACAATGGCATCCCTAGATCTAGACATAATCCCTTTTTTACAAGCTGTGCAATATAGAAAGGCTTTCTTATGACAATGGACACATGTTGGTCAAAAGTTGTGCTACTGTCCACATAAGTTCCCAAATCTCTAACAACTGAGTCATCTCTTGAGTGTATCGTCTATGTTTTGTGTGTTTGTTAATAAGTGAAGGGGGAGTTCTGAAATATATTTAATTATTTTGTCTGAAGGTATTTTACAGGAAAAGGTCTTTAAAATGTGGCATAATAACAAATGGAGATGAGAAGAAACAACTGTATAAAAGATCAACCCAAAAACAATATATGCATGATAGACAAAAATTGGAAATACACATTAAAAACAACTGTCATGTATAAAAGGGGGAACAACAACTTTCAGTTATAATGATCATTCTGTTCACATTATATTGAAATGTGAATGGCCTTACAGGCATAGCAAAAAAAAAGGAAATAGTACTGAATTATATTAAAATGTTGGGTGCAAATAGTAATGTTATGGGAGATGCATTTGGACAGAAATAAGCATTAGAATTTAAAAAAAAAGATTTCAACAGAATGTCAGGGACAAAGAAAAATGGGGGTAATAATCCTATTTGCTAGATAGACTCCAATAGTGGCAGAAGTAAAAAAAGGACAATAATGGCAGGTTTGTGGTAGTAAAGGGCTATTGGAAAGGAGGGTAGATTACAGTGGTATGCATTTATATTCCACCAAAAACTGCAATTATAGAGCTTAAGAAAATGTTGGAATAAGCAATCAACTTTTAGCAGCAAATTTTATTTATAGATAGGGACTATAACTTGATTTGCAATAGTGGGGATGAGTGAGAGGCATACAAAGGAAAATATAACAACAGAGGAAATTTCTGAAGAAATTAATGAAAATATTTATTATGGAAGATGTGAATTCAATAGTAGGAACCCATATAGAATTTACATATTATTCACAAGGTGCAATAACTGGGCTAGACTGGATAGAAATCATATTTCACAGGAGCATGCACATTTAATTGAAAGCTTCTGCACATATCCAATAACTATTTCAGATCATTCATGAATAAAAATTAAGATAAAAATACGGATAAATGAGTGATAATTAGACAGTGGAATTTTCTTACTTACCTGGTAAAAAGAGCCATTTAAAGAATGGGTAGGGAAATTATTCAAGAGGTATTAGGAAAGAGAGAATGTTCTTTAGAAGGGATAGCAACTGAGTAGAATAAAGTAAAAATGGGGTAGAAATAAAACAGAAGGAGATGTGGTTAAAAAGTAGTAGGAACAATTAGAGGGGCTGACAAAGGGTTGAAGTATTGAAGAATAAGGGGAATCTCAATGAACAAGAAGAGGGGCAACTGCAGAGTGCTAAGGAGAAAATAAGGGAGTATTTGGATAATATGCATGAGTTTAGAAAGATTGTTAAGCAACTATTTTGATAACTCCAGTGCACAAAAACTTTTAATACAATGACTTAGGCAACAGAACATGTAAAGGGTTGTCACCAAACTTAGGGAGTCTATTATGGAAAAAAATATCCAGAGATCCTATACAGAGGTATTAGAGATATTTCAAAAAATGTATGAAAATTTGTATAAAGCAGAAGAATGTGGAAACCAAGAAAAGGCTCAAATGGAAACATTTATGAAAGACGTAATTATGTCAAGGTTAGAGGAAGATGAGGCTCAACAACAAACAGTTAAGGTAGGACGAGATGAGATAAAAATGGTGATATATAATCAATTGGCAGGAAAGTCTAGAAGAACAGATGTTTTTCTTGTGGAAGTTTGGAAGTTAGGCAGGAAGAAAGTGATAAGGATCTGGAAAGTTTTAAAAGGAAGGAAAGCACCAGCATCTTGGAAGAAATCTGTGGTGGCTTTATTACCCAAAGAGGGTAAAGACTCTTCAGAGCAGGCTTTATATAGACCCATTTAAATTTTAAATCATGATTATAAAATGTCTATACTAGCTAAGAGAATGGTACAGCTGTTACAAAATGATAGATGTGGATCAGTGTGGTTTTGTGGTGAGAAGGCAAATATTTGACAACATTAAGAGAACAATGATCCAGAAGGAAGCAGAATGTAAGAAAAGACTGCTGTCATTGATAGGTCTTGATGCAGAGAAAGCATTTAATAGAGTAAGTTGGGATTTTATGAGTAAGGAAATTAAAACGTTTGCATTCCCTGATAAAATAACAGGGTTAATTACAAAAATATATTATAGATTGAAGACAAATATTAAGGTGGGAGGATTCCCCTCTGATAAGCTGTCTTTGAATAGAGGAGCCAGGCATGGGTGTCATCTTTCTCCTTTGTTATTTGCTTTATATGTATAGCAATTAACAAAGAAAATAAGGGACCCAGAAATACAAGTATATAGTTGTTATGGTAATCAAGACAAGCTGGCTTTTTTGTGGAGGATATTTCTCTGTTATGGAATATTTTGAGACAGTTATTTTTTTTCTGGATATAAAATTACTGAAGTTAAAACAGAGGCTATAGCAGTAAATTATGTACCCACACATGAATTGGTTCAGCAATACCCATATTTCTGGGGACACAATTAGATGAAGTATTTAGATGTATGGCTTAAAAAAGATTCTGTTCTGGCAGCTAAGGTTATATGGGAAGAGACTTAAGAAAAGATAATACAAAAACTGAGAAACTAAAATCTTTTGCTTATGGATATGTATACCAAGATACAAGCAATGGTAATGTGTTTAGTCCCTTTAGTTTTATATACAGGTCAGGCATATTTTTATCGATCAGAGGAGACGTTGTTGACAATAACTCATACAGAGTTGAAGGGATTTATTTGGAAGGTGTATAGGGAGAGAGTTAACTAGAATATTTTATTTATTTTATTTTACATTTGTCAATCGGGATAGTCTGACTGGACATATGTCCATTTCCAGTGGAGGCCCGGGGAGAAAAGCTCAAAACTTACAAACAAAGTCAAGCAAATTACAGTATATGCACAAACATATTCTATTAACATACAAGTTACAGTCTCACATTTCAAGCCTATGAAGAATATAGTTTATATTCAGAAATATGTACAAATATGTTACAGTTTCTCTTATCAAACCTATAGGTGCAGCTATATACAGAGTATCTACAAAGATGTTACAGTTTCTCTTTTCAAACCTTTTAGTGTAAGAGGTAAGTCGCTGTGAATAAAAATTGTAGGTATATGGAAGTAGATGAGGCTTTAGTCAAGGTTAGAGCAGGGACATAGCCAGTGAGTTTTAAAATACTGGGTTAGATTCTTTTTTAACTGATTAAGGGAGGGGGTTCAGAGTAAGGTCAAATGGGAACGAATTCCAGGTTTTGTCTGCTGAATTTGCAAACAAAGATTCTCCAGATAGGTTGTTAGCTTTAACAGATTGAGCCAAAAGTTTTGTAGTGGAACAAAGTGGCCTAGTGTTTTTGTAGGGATGGATAATGTTTTTAAGGGAGGGAGTTTTTTCTGGATGGTTAATAACCTTGAATGCTACAGTAAGCTGATTATATTGAATTAGCCTGGGGAGTTCTAGCCATCCTAAGAGGGTTAGGTTTTGGCAATGGTGTGTTCTGTAGACAGTTCCTGTGGCAAACTTGGCAATTTGATTGTAGCAGCTACAGAGTTTGCTGAGATCAGTTTTGTTCAAGTTAGTGAGCATTGGCGAGGCACAGAGTAGAGCTGAAAGCAAATGGGTATGGGCAATGGCAGTCTTAGCTAGAGGGGTGAGAAAAGGTTTGTTTTTGTATAGAGAGCCAAGTTTTTTATTAATGGTTTTCACTGTATTAAAGGTTTTCTGGGTTAAACTAAGGAGATCTGTAGAGGTAGAGGTTGAGCAAATCAAGACGGAGTCATTGGCATATAGTATACAGGTTGTAACTGGGATTACAGTGTGGAGGTCATTGATAAAGAGGGAGAAAAGAAGGGTACCTAATATGGAGCCTTGAGGGACACTAAGGGTAAGAGGGAGAAGGGTGGAGAGTTTGTCCTGCCAAAGGACAGCCTGTTGTCTTCCACTAAGATAAGATTGAAACCATTGTATGGCATGGTTGTTTAGGGATATTTTATTTAGGGCAAGTAAGAGTAGCTGGTGGTTAACCATGTCAATGGCCTTGGAAATATTGAGAAATAGGGCAGAAGATAGTTTGTTGTTGTTATGGTTGGAATTTATGACATTAGAAAAGGAGAGGAGGGCTGAGGTGGTACTGTGCTGTGGTCTAAATCTATGCTGGGAGTTGGCCAGAAGATTATGTTGAATAAGGTAGTGTAAGAGTTGTTTATGGATACACTTTTCCATAATTTTAGCCAGAGGGGAAAGGATATGTATTGGGCTATAGTCTGACAGCTCAATGGAGCTGCCTCCTTTGTGAATTGGTATGACATGTGATATTTTCCAGATAGAGGGGACAGAGGCTTCAGTTATGGTTCTGTCTATCAAAATAGAGACAGGGTATGCTATAACATCAGCAGCTTTTTGCAGGTAGTCTGTGGGGAGGAGGTCAGCTCAAAGGGTGGTTGGTTTGAGTTTTTTAATTAGGGCTCTAATGAGTGAAGTCGGAACTTTTTGGAAGCTAAAGAAGAGAATGTCACTGGGTTTAGGGGTTTCAGCATTAGGACTAGTGGGTTTAAGTTTGCTAGCAAGGGTCTGGATGTTTTCTGAAAAGAGACTGTTGAAGGTATTGGCAATGGACTCTGGCAATATTTGGGTTGGGGATGAGGGGGTTGGAGTTGTGGATTGCCCTGGGTGAAGGAGTTTGTTGATACCTGCCCAGAACTTCTGTGGCTTGTTGTGGTGTTTCTGCTGTAGATGGCAGAAATAGTTTTTTTGTCTAGTAATATGGATGTTTTTATATCATTCTTATATTGTCGAAATTTGAGTTGATCTTGTGGGGCTTTAGAGGAGTGCCAGGTGTTCCAGCCATTATTTCTTTAGATGATCTTTAGTTTGGTTTCTTTAGTGAGACAGGGAGCAGCTTTTGTTTTAATGCTAATAGAGCATGCAGGTGCATGGTTGTCGAGGATGGCCAGGAATGTGTTATTAAACTGTAATAAAATTAAAAAAAACTCAAACTGGTACCCAAATGTGAAACTTGAACCAAAACCCAGTCAAGGTACCATGGAAAAAGGGAAATCAGCATGGCTCGAAGATAAAACACGAGCTGGTTTTATTGTGAATTAAAATCCATAAACGCAAATCAAAATACAGCATTTTCATCTTATTTAGTCAGACTTCATCAGATACAAAGAATATTAAGACAAGCCAACGAATATATGTATCTCTGAGTGTTTCCCTATTTAAGACCGCCACCAATGAGTAGTCTCTATTTAACATAACTAATTGCACTTAAAAAATGAGCAACTACTTAAAATACTAAGAAGGTACAAAAGATAAAAATGTAAAAGCAGGTGACAAAATGAAACCATGAATAATACTGCACACCTTAAAAATATTTGTCTTGTAGAAAACGTTAAAAATTATAAAAACTGATAAAACTAAGTTGAACATATAGTTTGTTATACTGAAACCTTCCCATATACTTCTTGCACCTTCTAGTGGTTCCTCTGATAATAACACTGTGAGCATAAAACAAATAGAAGAATTTTCCTTTATAATTTAGCAGCTCTCATTTTTAATATAGGGGCTATGGAAATATATTCATTAGGTCCTGGTGGAATGGTGGCCTGCAAAGTTAATTGTCACCATAATTCCTCATATTCAGTCTTCTCTTCCTATAGCCTCCCTCTCACTTCTTTTTTAATTTGTTCAAGTACATAGAAAGTAAAATGTGCTTTCGGGCATGCTTTTGTGTGTTTATATAGAGCATTAGAATCTTTTTAGCACTGAATATCGTAATAATGCTCGTAAATCCTTCTCCTTAATTTACGTTCCATCTTTCTGAAGTAGAAGGATTCACATTCCCCTCACAAAGCCAAATATATAAGCCCACCTGATTCACAGTTACAAAATTGTGTACTGTCAATCCATTTGTTTCTACTTGCTATAACAACTTTTTCCTTATTGGTAATGTGCACACACTGAAGCATCTTCTACACTTGTATGTTCCCCTTCTTTTCATTCCTACACTTCCCTTGATGTGAACATTTTCTAAAAGACATTTTATATTTTGAGAATTTCTATAAACCACTCTGAGGGGCTGTTTAGGAATGTCACCCAAGTCAGTAAAGCTGATACATTTCTCCCATTCATTTTCAGTTACCTTTCTTACAAGTCCTGAACCAGCATTAAATTCCAGCACTAATGCCTTACTAAAATTTCATCCTCTCTAGTTTGCACTGGCGATGTATCATGTGGTGTACCCAGGACTGGTTTAAACTTTGATTTTCTACCTACTGTAACTTATTTTCTAACTTCTGTAATCAAGCTGCCAGGGTAACCTCTAGCCTTAAATAGAACTTCAAGTAAGTTACTTTCTTCTTCAAAATCGACATCCTCAGTTATCATTCTGCTAGCCCGGATGTAATGTCCTTTAATAATGTTCCTCTTATAGTGGGCAGGATGCACACTACTGAAGTGCAGGAAGGAATTAGAAAATGTTTTCTTTCTAAAGATCTTTGAACTTAACCTGTTATTCTTCTTGCCAATCTTGACCCCTCTTAGCCTATCCATGATCGAATTGGCTACTAAGGCCCAAAATGGGCAGTCACAAGAGGGTTTTGAATGCTGGTGATAGTGATGTAAGAGGAAACAATGGCGGACGAGATGTACAACTGAAGCAAGGCATTCCTTTGAATGGAAACAGGGAAATGAATCGAGATGAGGACTATTTTCATACACCAAGTATTCTAAAAGGTATGGGATATTCAAGTCCGAGGAACTAACCGGAATTAGTGATTATTCCACCCGGGCAATGTTGTAATAATGCCTCGGGGACAGTACAAAATACAGCAAGTAAAACAGACTTGAAAGACTGGTTTCAAGTGTCATTTTTTTCTAAATTTACAGAAAAAATAGGAAATGTACCACCAATGACTGATTCATACAATGCTAAATTAAATAAAATGTCCAGCTTAATGTTGAAATACAGAATGTTAGATATTGAGAATGCCTATTTAAAGCAATGCATTACTGAAGGGGGTTGTGCCTAAGGGCTTGCGAGTATGGAAGTTTCCTAACAATGTTGAAAGTGGTAGTTTATTGCATAAAGAACTCATTGAAATTTTTGATAAATGTGGTTTAGATGTTCTTAAAGCTATGATTAAGGACAATGAAAGACTTAAAGAGAGGCTTCAGAGGGAAATAAAAGAGATAAATGAGTTTATAAAAATGACTTGATTTTTACTATAGTGTCTGAGAAAGACAAGTACTACAACATTAGGATAGGCATTGATGAGAAATGTAATGAACTTATACAAAGAAAATTGAAGAAGTTGGAAAGGGACATTAACAAATACAAGAACAACACCAATTATCCATTACCTAGGACAAATAGGAGAAAAGAAGGGGAAGGTTTTATTTATGAAAAGGATGAGTGGCAAGGTGACAATAGGGACAAAGCACAGATTAGTGACAATGTGGCTCTGGAGAGGTCTGATTGACCAAAAAACTTACAATTATTTGAAAGTGACAAAGCCAAAAATACCCTCAATATTTGGAATCCCTAAAGTCCATAAGGATGAGTTAAACTCACCCTTGAGACCAATAGTGTCAGCAGACGAATCTAAGACTTTACCCTTGGCAAAATTTGTTGATGCTAAATTTAAGAAACTGTGGTTAAAGAGAAAAGTGATTCTGAGAGACTCGTGGGATTTCTTAAGGGAAATAAAAGATGAACTACTGCATAATGATATAAAATTCATGACAGTAGACGTAGTGGACTTGTTTTCTAGTATCCCGCATAATGACGGGATGAAAATGCTGGAAGAAATCATTTTTGAAGATGGTGAACTCACTAGAAATTAACAGATTGTTTGAATTTAATTGATTTACTTTTAAGGTACAACTTTATATTTTCAAGGGTGAGTTTTACCAGCAAATACAAGGAGTGGCAATGGGAGCAGCTTGCACTCCAACTTATTCAAACTTAATTTTGGCCAAATGGGAAGAGAAATTTGTTTTAAAGTCCAAATATTCAGACCAATGGAACCTCTATAGGAGGTTCCTTGATGATAAAGGTATTTTATGGAAAAGTGGGTTGGAGGTTTTAGAAGAATTTTTAGATTATTTAAACAGTACAACATCATTTTTAAAATTCACACACAGAGTCAGTAGGGAAAAGCTGCAGTTTTTTGACATAGAGATTTGCAAGAAGAATAACAGGTTAAGTTCAAAGATCTTTAGAAAGAAAACATTTATTAATTCCTTCCTGCACTACAATAGTGTGCATCCTGCCCACTATAAGAGGAACATTATTAAAGGACAGCATGTCCGGGCTAGCAGAATGATATTTGAGGATGTCGATTTTGAAGAAGAAAGTAACTTACTTGACCGTCTATTTAAGGCTATAGGTTACCCTGGCAGCTTGATTACAGAAGTTAGAAAAGAAGTTACAGTAGGTAGAAAATCAAAGTTTAAACCAGTCCTGGGTACACCACATGATACAACGCCAGTGCAAACTAGAGAGGAGGAAAGTTTTAGTAAGGCATTAGTGCTGGAATTTAATGCTGGTTCAGGACTTGTAAGAAAGGTAATTGAAAATGAATGGGAGAAATTTATCAGCTTTACTGACTTGGGTGACATTCCTAAATAGCCCCTCAAATTAGTTTATAGAAATTCTCAAAATATAAAATGTCTTTTAGAAAATGTTCACATCAAGGGGAAGTGTAGGAATGAAAAGAAGGGGAACATACAAGTGTGGAAGGTGCACCCAGTGTGTACACATTACCGATAAGGAAAAAAGTTTTTATAGCAAGTAGAAACAAATGGATTGACAGTACACAATTTTATAACTGTGAATCTGGTGGACTTATATACTTGGCTTTGTGTGGGGAATGTGAATCCTTCTACATCAGAAAGACGGAATGTAAGTTAAGGAGAAGGACTTACGAGCATTATTACGATATTCAGTGCAAAAAAAAAATTCTAATGCTCTATATAAACACACAAAAGCATACCCGAAAGCACATTTCACTTTCTTAGTACTTGAGCAGGTTAAAAAAGAAGTGAGAGGGGGGATATGGGAAGAGAAGATTGAATATAAGGAATTATGGTGGCAATTAACTTTGCAGGCCACCATTCCACCAGGACTTAATGATTATATTTCCATAGCCCCTATATTAAAAACGAGAGCTGATAATTATAAAGGAAAATGCTTCTGCTATTTGTTTTATGCTCACAGTGTTGTTATCAGAGGAACCACTAGACGATGAAAGAAGTATATGGAAAGGTTTTAGTATAATAAATAAACTAATTGTTCAACTTATTTTATCAGTTTTTATAATTTTTAACATTTTCTAGCAGACAAATATTTTTCAGGTGTGCAATATTATTCATGGTTTCATTTTGTCAACTGCTTTTACCTTTTTATCTTTTGTACCTTCTTATCATTTTAAGTAGTTGTTCATTTTTAAGTGCAATTAGTTATGTTAAATAGAGACTACTCACTGGCGGTGGTCTTAAATAGGGAAACACTCAGAGATGTATATATTGGTTGGCTTGTCTTAATATTCTTTGTATCTGATGAAGTCTGACTAAATACGATGAAAACACTGTATTTTGAATTGCGTTTATGGATTTTAATTCACAATAAAACCAGCTCGTGTTTTATTTTTGAGCAGTGCTGATTTCCTTCTTTCCATGGTACCTTGACTGTTTTTTGTTATTAAAGTGTTTTACTGTCTCATCTTTTGGTAGTTGTTTTAGAACTGACCAATTTCATAATTTAAGTTCTTCTAAGAATTTATTAAGGTTGAAGTTTTTGTTATTTCTTATTGTTTTATAGGTGGGTAGATGTGGACATTCAACGTTATGCCTAATAGTATACGTTAAGAAATTATCACTTAGATCTTCAGGGAGAGTACCTGATTTGTACATGTGGTGGGGGCTATTAATTAGTATCCAATCTAGGATGCTTTCTTTATTGTTAGACTTGCTGATCCTAGTAGGGGAGGTTATAGTTTGTGTAATACCATGTAGGTTTACGTGGGTGGTTGGGGTCTCTGCAGTGCAGGTGTTCCAATCTATATTGAGGTCCCCTAGAACAATGGTCTCTTGGGGGTAGGCATTGGATAGCCAGTAGAGGATATCTTCTAGGGTCCTTGAGTTATTACCTGGGGGAATATAGACACATACTAGGGTTATACATTTGTTTTTATTTATTTGTAGTTTGGAAATCATAATTTCTGCTTTGTTATATATAGGTGGTTGAGGGTTGTCTAGAGTAACATTTAGGGTGGTTTTATACAGAACAGCAACCCCTCCCCCTTTCCTGGTAGTACGATCTAGCCTGAGTATATTATACCCTGGAAGTAGAATTTCATTATCTGGCGCAAGTGGTTTTAACCGTGTTTCGGTGAGGCAAAGTATGTTGGGGAAGTAGGTTGTCAGGAAGGCATGGAGGTTGTGGGCCTTATTGTTGATGCTTCTAATGTTTAAGCAGCAGGTCAGTAGTGAGTTGGGGGGGTCTATTTAGGCTTTGTCTTATGTTTGGGTTGATATGATTAGAGTTAGTATTGACTGGGGATGGTGGCCCAAGGTTAGGGTGGATATCCCCATGAATAGTAAGGGTGTGGGGCAAACTAGCTATGAGCTTTAGAAATTTATTTATCAGTTTTTGGTAGTATTTAGTTTTGGTGTTAACATATCTGGGTATAACAGGGTGGGTGTTAGCAGGGGTAAATGAGCTGGCGTCAATGGACATGAATGAGTGGGCAGAAAGGTTTGAGAGATTGAGGGGGTAGTAAGGCATTTGTTAAGTTGATATATAACAATATAAGTTGATCCTCCCCATAGTACACAGTGGTTTAGGGTTACCTGATTTGTATGGATATTTTAGAGCTACACAATTATGGCTCATATACATAACACAAGCAAAAAATATAAATCAAAGTGGAAGGAGATGATGATGAAGCAGGTGGGACTTCTAGAAATAAGGAGAGAGTACAATTCTGGATCATTAAGGAGAATAACAATAACCTTACAGAGTATTATATTAATAAAGTTGCAGAAAGTATTCTAAGAGCTAAGCCAACATGGGGCCAAAGAAAGGACATGTTGCCAGTATGGGTGGCTGCAAGTAGGGGCACAGAAAAAAGGCAAGATGTGGCTGGAATTTACTGGAGAAAACTGACAAAGGAACCAAGATATTCGAAGCAAATAACTAGAGAGGGAAGGTAATAGGGTGAGATGAGGCCAAGCAGAAGTTTGCACCGCAGGTTACAGATTGCCTTCCCCACCACGGATTGATATCAAAGTACAGAAAAACAGAAAAGGATGGAATCCTAAGTGAAAGTCTAGCTCTAGGAGAGATTTTAATTGAGTCTAGAACAGAAGGTGCTGTTAAAAGGGGAAAATTAATAGGGCCTAATAAATATTGCATGATAACTATAAGAATCAATCAGAGTAGATTAGAAACGATTGTGAGGAGAAACTGGAAATGCAATTTGCAAAGGAAAGATGGAATAACATATGTATGACCCCAAGAATGCAACAGAGTCCAGAAGGTTTAGGATTTTTGCTTTGAAGTGTTTGCATAGGTATTTTTATACCATGGGCAGAATTATTGTTTTTTCCTCAGGTAGATAACAAATGCTGTAGGTATGAGGTGAAAGGGAGATGTAACCGGAAACGTGTTTTGGGGTAGTATGATAAGTTGGCAGATTTTGAAAAGCTGTCAGAAATATTTGGAGAGCCAATTGCTGTATCTAATGAAATTATTATTTCTAGCTGTGACACATAATCTGAGTTGCCTGGACATTATAAGCCTTGTTACGTTTAATGTTATTGGCTGCCAAAATGAAATTACTAGAAAATGGAAATGAAAATCTAAACCAGATTTAATTGAAGTACTGAATATTGTTAAAGAAATAAAACAACTGGAAGTGAGAGCCTTAGAAAAGGGAAGGAGCAGATTACATAGAAATAAATGGAAATTGTGGAAACTATGCAGATGAATGTTCAGGAGGAGGAGGTAGGAGGTTTAAGAGAAGGCAGGAATTGTAAAATATATATAATGATGTCATGTATGACAGCTGTCATAATGAAAGAAACATATACAATGTATAATGCATGAAAAAATATTACTATTGTTTGGTTTCATATCTGTTAATGTATGTCTGCCTATGACTTAAATGATAATTTACTAAATGTGTTAAAGTTCAGCAGATTCTTGAAAGCATGCATAGCATACGCTAGAGATTACACTGTTAGGATTCATTTCCTCCATGAAAAAGTAAGGAAATTCAAGATTAATGTGAAGGCAATACCCTTTTTTGAGACTAGATGGTTACAAATGAATAAGCTTAAAATCCATTAGCCATAAGTTATAGTGGGTGCATCCAATTTATAAAGGCTCTTCAATACACAAAAAAAAAATGCATCAGTGACATAGAAGAATAAAGTCCTGACTACATCTCAGGTCACCTGAGTTCGAAGAGCAGCTCAGATGCTTGATTGCACAGGCAGGAAGAATGAGTGCTCCCATCTCAGGGGAGACACACATGATCAGGAGACGTGTGTTACTAGTTTCCCTGGTGGGGATTAGGGAAACAACCATGCAGTGTTATCTGTGGGTTGGTAGAGCATCCAACTGATGTGAGGATTCTTGCATCTTACATCTTAGAGGAAGACTATCCTTCAATAATGTATATGAACCAAGCCAGCAAAGACTGTTCTTAGAAAACAAACACATTAGCTTGGTTAAAATATATCCGTATTTCTTACTTTGGAATCATCCAATGAAGAATTGTCCCCCACTTCCACACTACTACATTTCTCAAGCTCCTTGTTGGAGAAAAAAAGATTAGACAGTCCAGTTGCCCACCATTTTTGTTCTTATCATGCTGGTAATATTGACAGTTTCTTTTTTAGTATATTGGCAAGGCCCTTTGGTGAGGATGTCATGGGGGGTGAATTTACACGTAAATTATTAAATTTGGAAGCTAAACTTATTGTAAATCTAGGGACCATGCATCCCCAGGAGATGAATTTGGCTGTTAATCTGGGTATGTAAAAATGATATAAAAAATTATGTTAAGTCATTGAATATGTTTATATTTAGCATTTTGTATTTTGTAGGTCAAAATAATAGATGTTAAGAATATTGTCATTCTAAAACTGTTATATTCTTGCTGTTTTTACATTCTTGTTGCTGGTAAAAGTATGTCTGAATTTTGGGTGTTTGAGATTTGATTTAACTGAATGTTAATAGGATAATTGGTTTAAGTGGATACTTTATTCATGGTGTCTAAAAGAGCTGCAGCTTTATGAGAAAGTTATTCCTTGAAGGCTTTCTAGCTGATGTACCAGAAGCTAGTACAATAAAATTTACAGCATTTTCGTCTGACTCCCGAGGTGTTTTTTGGTGAATTTTAGTCACAGGAATAGTTTGTTGTATGCTCCAATTTCCTCCCATGTTCCAAAGACATGCAGTAAAAGGACTGGACACTCTAAACTGGCCGTAGGTGTGAGTGTGCATGAGAATGTGTGGAGTAGCAGGAACTACTGTAGCAGGGCTAGCCACCTGGCGGAGTAAACCTTGGGTCTAGATGATTGTCACTGTTGAAGTGACACCCCTTCCCTGTGTGCAAAACTCAGAAAAAGGGATGTGGATGGATGACTTTCTATTATTACATTTTCTTCAGCTTTGTAAAACTTGGAAAGGAAATCACTGAATAAGGCTGCTTTTCCTGACTTCAAATCATAATGCTTCTGGTGTCTCATTTTTCTCTACATTTTTGTTTGTTTATCTTCCTGTCTTACTGATGTATTTCTTCTTAGTTCCACATATTCTACTCCCTCTATTAACTCATCAGATTCTTGGCTTGTTCTCCTAGAAGGCTCATGCAGTCTTTTAAAAAAATGTGCCATTTTTCCTTTACTTTTTGATTTCCCTGCAAAAATCTACTATCCACTTGCAGCCTACTAATCACGTTTGCATTTCTTCTTTCCCTAATTTTTCATGCTACATATTTCCCTGTTCTTCCCCATCTCACCAAAGCTCCCTCCTCAAGGTCAATGTATCATCCATTTGATAATAACTTTATAATACCTGTAGTCAGTTTAAACAATAGCACCAGCCATGCTGCCATAAGTAGACAGCATCTCTGCATATCCCACTAAATAAAAAACTATGCTGACCACTGCATCTTATATCAAGTCTTAAATGTCATTATAATTTGTTGACATTGTACATGCCACAGAGGCATGGCTGGCTTCACAAAAAATATTACCTGTAACTATCAGAATATTTCAGCTATTTCCAAAATGATACCATAGGTATCAGGTTATGTGAGTTTTCTCCTCTTTATTTAAATGTTTTATATATATATGTGTGTGTGTGTGTGTGTGTGTGTGTATATATATATATATATATATATATATATATATATATATATATATATATATATATATATATATATATATATATTTATATATGTGTGTGTGTGTGTGTGTGTGTGTGTGTGTATATATAAGTATATATATATATATATATATATATATATATATATATATATATATATATATATATATATATATATATACTGCTGAATGCAGGTAATATAAAAAATAATCTATAATGAGTCTTTGCCAAAATAATACTTGTATGCATCCAAAAAGATCAAAAATGATCATCTGAAAATTTTTTTTTGGTAATTTAAACAAGATGATTGATGATTTTGTTATTTTAAACTAGATAAAGTTCATAGGTGATTACTAGGCTAACAATCCCAGGGGCTTTTAAAGCCTAGCTATGCTGCCCAATGTAGTCAATTACCAGAAGTGATGATCAAACCCTTGTACCTGTGAGGTCAGCACCTTGACCATTACACTGACCCCCAACCCTTACTCTTTTCAATAAGTGCCATGGGATCTTTTACATCCACCTGAGCTAGCACCAGCTCAAGCAGATGGGACCTCAATTTTATACCTCATCCAAAAGATAACACAGTCAGGACTTCAACACCCCCCTTATGCTCCAATACAGAGTCAGTAATCCATCAACCTGGTGTGGGAAGAGAACTCACAGCCTTCTTCACCAAAAGCAAGTGTGTTACATGTTGTGCCACTGACATTACTCACTCATTTTAGTGGAGAGGGCTAAAACAAACAGAAGTAGTTGCTACTGACATGTGCAGCCGCTTGGATAATGGTTCAAATGAACCAGAAGTCTGTAGGGAAAAGATTATTTCAGAAAGGTGGTTAAAAGATGTGGAAATAGCAAATGAAGTAATTGCATGTGAGATGAAAATTCTGATGAATAAGTTTATGATGTATCCTACTCAGTTGGCTGGAAGATGGGGATTTGGAGTTGATCTGCCAATGGTATGAACACTGCAATTCCTATGCAGCAGAGATGAGGAAAAATCAAAGATAAAGCATCTGAAGCCTATAGGCAGATGTTGATATTAAGCAACATTCATTGTGCATAGCAGGTAAAGTAAATGGCTGGAGTAAGACATAAATGGGCAGTTTGGCTTCTGATAAAAACAAAAATGGTAGAGTGAGCATTTTTTTTTAATTCTTTAGGTATTGCGAAAGCATCCAGGCTGCCATTGACTCTGGCTGAAAACATTAAGGGGAAGCTTTGGGTGATGTTAGTTTAGTCTGTAGCTTAGTCTGAAAAGGATTAGGTATTCTGGCAGATTTGGTAGCTAAAAGAAACAGTTATGTGGAAGGATGCATTTTGCATGATAGGGAATTAGGATGTAAGTTAAGCTTCTCAACTTTGTTAAAAATATTTGCTCCCAGCAGTGGTTATTTTTTACAAATAGAGTAGTTTCCAGGTTTTCCATGGGACTTTGTCTGCTATGATGACCAGGTTATTCAAGTCCCTGTTCAAGCTTTCCCTAAACATGACTTTTATGTACTTAGGGATGAAGATGTAACCTAGAGTCATGAGATTTTTGGTTTAAAACAAGAGGCGTCTGTTCAGAGGAAAAAGTGAATTACCTAATAATAATACAGCTGATTGTAAGTATACATGAGCTTGAAGCTTTCAAGCTGAGTAGTGCAGATGGCTGAATGGTACAGTAAGAGCAAGGAAGTCGTTTTTCTGTTTCTGTTTGTTTGTTTTCTTTGTTGCTTGTTTATTTATGTATATATTGTTTTGGTTAGAACATTTCACTTTGAGAGACATTCCTCTAATGCACTATTAGAAGATTCCAGTTTTTCATATTCATGTATATTCTTAGGTTTTTCAACTGTGATGTTCAACATTTCATGATTTTCTACATGCTGTTTTGCCTGCTGAAATGCAGTACTTAATTTTGATTATATTTTACAAATGTTATTTAAACACTCTGAGTGTGTATGACATACCTGATGATGATGAAGCACTATGAAATGTGTGGTTTTAAGAAATTAGCTAGCAAATATCTTAATGGAGATAAGTGAGAGTTAATATCTGGATAGGTCATACCTCTCAACTGTTCAGATTTTCAAGGAATATCCACATTTTTGCTTCATATTTTTGGTCTGTTCCTCATAATATTTGTGGTTTTCTGGCAAATCACTGAGGAGTGAAGTCATTAAATAATGACATATATTTAAGTTTCAGACTTCACATCCTTCAGAAAATGCATATTAACACAAATCCTTTTATTCTAGGAACTTTCTAAGTGTATAAGGGCAATATTTAAAAGCTGTCCCTACTTTTGGGCCTTACTCTACCAATTTTCTTTCAGGTTTTATTCAGATATTGTTTGGTAAAAAGTTGAGAGATAGTATAGATTATGTTTATGATGTTTATATTTTCTAATGCGTTGATACTGATTGTATCACTTTTGCTAATTATGTGTACAGTTTGTACATCTTGGTAATGATCACAGATGTTTATTAAAATATTTAAACTATACTTTATAATGCTGATATAAGTGGAAAGGTTTTTTTGACTACAGATTACTAAACTTGATGCAATATTGTAGCATTACCATATAATATTATGGTAATGGGGGAATTATTAAAATGGGTGACTCAGGATATGCAAAGGAGACAAACAAAAAGACAGAGTGATTCCTAAATGTATAAAGGATAAACAATGGAGCCATGCCCACTATATAATTGAAGGGTGACCTAATGGTTAAAATGTTTGCCTTACAAACACAAGATGCAGGGTTTGAGTCTCACAAGAGATGATTGGTTAGACTTAAAAAAATGGCTTGCAAAAGCAGTTACCCTAGTACTAATCTATGAATGTTTGTATTCATGTTAAAGGAATTGCTAATTAATGTTAGGGGCTGCTTCAGCACTCATTAATGTGTGTAACAAGCTCTTATTTCTGCTGTGCACGGTGGGGCACATCATTCCCCCTAGGACACCCAGCCATCTGACCATGCTTAACACTTCATGGACTCCACCACATTGATATTGTGGACCAGTACTGTGTGAGTAGGGACACCATGCAAAACACTGTGGATGTGTGTCATCTTTGAAATCCCATGAAGATCTTATCCCAGTGGGTACTAATGTATCTGTAGTGTGCTTTAAATATGTCAGCTACAGGGACATTTTAGTAACCTACTGGGGACACAGTGGGGGTATCTTAGGTATCTGCTTTGAGAATACTACCATCACTTTCTTAATACCATGCTTCAGCATGTGGGGAGCATGTGTGGTTCCCACATACCACAGATGAGACAGCCAACACCATGCAGGATTTCTATTATACAGCCCATTTCTCTGAGTACCTACATTAAAATAAATGTCCCATCTGGTGAACAGTGAAGGGGGTAAGTGAACCACAAAGGGTACCACTCTATCATATGACAGGTAGTGTGTAACGCACACAGTATCATCTGCAGTGTGTCTGCTGGCAATCCAGGCAGCTATCACAACTCTCACATATAACATGGTAACTGACCAAGATGACATGACTGCTTTCTCTCAAGGTTAAAAGGATTGTTGCACATGACATATATGTGCAAAGATATACAACATGCAAATTTTTTTCTTGAAACTGATATCACAATGGCGGCCAAAATGTGTTGAGTTGTGCTCTATGTGTTGATGGCTGTGTCTCCCATTATGCTATACAACTCTTCAGCCAAACAATTGCCTTGCCATTGTGGTACCCTTCTCGATATACCTTTCCTAAACACTTAAAAATATTGTCCGACTTATTTCATATTTTAAAGACAGCTACAATAGCAGTTAAAACTAGCCATACTTGACAAAATGAATTTATATAACAGTAGCACTTACCTTGTACAAACAGAGGTTTAGGTTGATGTAACAATTGCTCTCAGGTTCGGTCATTGCAGTAGTTGCTGCTGTATGAGTTTTTCTATAGAGTGATGGCTATCAGTGCCTTCCATAACACATATTAAAATTAGAGGACTGTGGCTGGCTGGTGTGTGGTTATTATGCTTATTTCAGCTCAGGTCATTATTGTTTCTGAATCATTCAATTGGCACATTGAGATAACATGACAAATACTGTGGTCAATTGTACTGAGTCTCATTGCACACTCCTGGATGCATGCTGCAGTGCCTAGATGTACAGTCCATGCTATGACTCTAGTGCAAGATCTGTAACAACACATATATATCCTTATGGAAATGGAGTCACTGTAGTGCCTACTTTCTTAACAGCATATAAAGGGATGCAGAACTGCCATATTTCACACCCTAAAGTGCCATTATTTTTCATTGTAATACAGTCATATTTTAGCTTATCCTGCCATCTGTCATGCAGCTAAGATACTCACTGTTGTAAAAATATGGCACACATGACAATAGGTGTGTGTGAAGTGTCTAACATTTTTTTCTGCTTCTTCTTGAGGCATCATGGATAGAGAAGGTGAGGGCAGTGTTTTTGCAGTGCACAAAGGTGATATGTGGGGAAGGCCAAAATCTTCCTCCACTTCTGTGTAAAGATTACAGCCAGATACTATTGCAAGAGGGCTAGCAAGGGCCTCAATACAAGAGTGAGGCCACAAATAGTTTAGTCAGGCTGTCACCCCATGTCAGTGACATCCCACTCATGAGGGAACAGTGCCGTCATCATCAAAGTGACATGAGATGTAGGCATCCTGACTTCCTAAGCCAATGGTAGGATGAGATTAGAGAGTGAGCACCACCTACATATTGTAAGTACACCTTCTGTTAGCTACACATAAAGCATGCTAGGGAATGCCATCCACAAATCTTACACCCTGCTGCTGTTCTCTCCACAGACCCTGAAGCTATTGCGGGGAACAGGTAGCTGAAGAGGAGGAGAACAGAATGCCTAAGACAGCAAGGAAGTGAGTACAGTTGATTCATAATGTATAGGATTTAATATTAAATAACTATTCAGGTAACACAGATGTAGTTTCATACAGTATAGGTTCATAGGTTCATAGGTAGATACTAGGCTATCGGCCCAAGGGCCTATGTAAGCCTAGCCAACAAGGTTCCCTGGCTTACACCACTCAGGAAAGTTAATTTCCTGTGCCCCTGTCAAGCAGAGCCACAGAAGTGATCCCTGGGGTGTATTTCCTATTTCCCATCCACTCATCAAGATTTTTCTTGAAGAGTGCTAATGAGGAACTTTGCTTGACATAGATGGGTAGCTTGTTCCAGAGTATAAGAAGTCTCTGGGACAGGAATCTATCCCTCCAGCATGTCCTGTTTATTGTGGTGACAAGGTTTAGGTCCCTAGAGCGTGTAGCTCGGAGGGATTGGTAGCTCGGAGGGATTGGTATTACTTTAGGTGTAGCATGTCCAACAGCTCTGGGTTTGACAAAGCTTTATATGTTAGGCAGAGATCACGAGTAAAGCTGGAGTTTTTTGAGATGGTCAGTGTAGGGCATTTGTCTGAGGCCAGTAATCCTCTTTGTGAGGTACTTCTGTGGCCTTTCCAGCTGCTGCAGATGTTTTGTGATGTACATTCCAAAAGGGGCATTGTACTCTATAATGGGTCTAATGAGTGTCGAGTAGAGGGGAACAATGACCTCTTTTTTCCTGGATGAGAACCCTTTTATGATGAGGTTTGCCATGTAGAAGGACTTGCTGACTACTGTGGCGATATGACTATCAGAGGAGAGACTACTGTCCACCTGGGTCCTAAGGTCTCTTATCACACATTTGGTGTTAAGTGGATTGCTGCCTATGTGGTAGTTCATGGGTACAGAGTTTTGCACTTTTTGGCATTGAGCTTGAGGCCATGGCACTGACACCAGGCATCTGTCTCAGCGAGGCCCTTCTGTAGGATGTCCACATCATTTGGGGACTTGACTATGGCTCCAAGTTTGCAGTCATCTGCGAACTTCATTAGCCAGAGGCCTTCTGTGTTAGCCTGTACATTAGAGAAGTAGATACCAAATAGGAGAGGTCCCAGGACTGAACCCTGTAGTACTCCATTTATCACTTGTTTGAGGTCAGATTTGGAGTCTGCAACTTTTACAGTGTGGGTTCTGTCAGTGAGCCAGTTGGCAACCCATCTTATACCATAGGGATTTATACCTAGTTTAGTGAGTTTAGCTATAATTCCAGAATGGGGGATGGTGTCGAAAGCCTTGGCGAGGTCAAGCTAGGCTGTGTGAACCACCTTACCTTCATCTATGGCTTTAGTGACTGCTTCAAAGAAGTTGATCAGGTTCAGGAAGCATGATCTGCCTTTCACAAACCCGAACTGGGTGGAATCCAGAGTTTGGAGGTTACCAATGTCTTTGTTTATGAGTTCCATGATGATATGTTCCATGGCCTTGCAGACCAGGCTCATCAGGCTAATAGGGCAATAGTTCCCAGGATCAGTGGTGGCTTCCCCTTTGTGGAGTGGGATAACTGTTGATGTGTGCCATTCAGTGGGCACAAAGCCTGATGCAAAGCTATTATTGAACATGGTGCTTAGGTGGGGAGCCAGTTCGTTCTGAAGTTTGTGTAAAACGCAGCCTGGGATGTTGTCCAGTCCCATGGATGCTGTGTTTTTGGCTTTAGAGAGTGCAGCTTTTACCTGTGTAGTTGTGATTACAGGGACTCTCTTCCTGTATAGATATGGACCCTTTAGGGGGTGAGGGGAGGTAAAGTTAGCACTGAAACTATCTGCCAGGATGTTGGCAATATCAGTTGGTTCTGTAATTTTTGTGCCGTTGTACTGTAACTCAGAGCAGATCTGGGTGTTGCCATCGAAATTCTTGACATAGTTATAGAATGTTTTATGGTTGTCCTTAGAATTAGTGGCGATTTTGTTTTCGTAGCTAGCTTTGGAGGATCTTATAAGAGATCTCAGCTTCTTACTGAGGCTGACCAGGGAGCTCCTTCACTCATGGGATTTTACTCTCTTTTGCAACAGTTTCTTCCTTCTGTTGTACAGTTTGTTTATGGCAGGGGACCACCAGATTGGCTTCCTTTTTTTGGAGGATAGCACCTTGGTTCTGTTTGGGATAGCATGAGCCATGCACTCGTGTAAGTGCTTATAGAGTACATTTGTGTAGGATTCAGCAGTTGTAACTGTATTGTCCATCTGCATGGGTGTCATGAAGTTCGCCACTTCTGTCTTAAGAAGCATGAAGTTGGCTTTGGAGAAATTTGTTATTATGGTTTCCTTAATGGGGGGTGGGGGTGGGATGTGGATATCAAGGGTAATTAGCTTATGGTCAGATCGGACCAACGAGGAGTTGACCAGGTGTGGAACACTGGTCACTCATGTTGGTAATGACTACGTCTAGGATATTGTTGCCCCTGGTGGGGGTGTGGATAAGTTGATCCAGGGCATTGGAGTTTATGAATTCTAGAAAGCGTTAAGCTAAGGAGTTGGTATATGAGTAGTTTTCCCAGTTAAGTTAATGGTCGGGTAGTTGAAGTCACCCATTATTAGGGTGTTTGGTTGAACCCTAATCTTTTCCAGTACATCAAGAAAAGAGGAGTGGGGATCCTGGGGCATGGTGGGTGATCTGTAGCAAGCTACAATTTGGATTTCAGTTTTGCCCAGAGTTAGTTGCACTTGGATAACATCGGATGCATTATGCTGAGCAACTAGCCTGGAGGTGTGGATATCCTTAATGAATATGGACACACCTCTGCCTTTGGTGTTTCGGTCCAGGTTACATGGCCGAAAAGTGTTGTATGAGTTATAGCATGGTAGTGCAGGGGTGTTCTCTGGAGCCTTGAACCAGGTCTCAGTCACTGCACAGATATCGATGTTCTCCATTTTAAGGAGTGCCTCGAGTGAGTGCATTTTGAGATTTAGACTTCTAGCATTGAGTAGCATTACCCTCAGTTTTTGCTTGCCTGTTCCTGTTACGGTGGTGAATTTGTCATTTGAACCTTGCCTAAAAAAGGCACTATAGGGGTGGCAAGAGCCTTAGCCAGTATCCGTAATCCCAGGGGTGACAGGTGCAGGCCATCTCTGGCAAAGCATCATGGTCTGTCAACCATGTCATCCCAAGCAGACAGATACTGGATCCCTTAGAATGACACCAGAAGCTTAGCTAATTGTTGAAGTCAATCATTTTGTCCTTGTACTGCGATATCATTCTGGGCAATGGCAGAATGCTACTCAGGGCTAGGATCATACCTGCCTGGGCTACAAGATCGGAGAGCTCTTCCATGTCTCTTTTCATGTAGTCCAGGGAGGTATATCTCAGCTCATTCACACCAACATGGACAATGACAGAGTCATATTTGTACTTGTTGTGGAGTGACCTGAGTGCATGGGTTATGTGGCAGATCCTGGCACCCGATAGGCAGCTGACAGTAACCTTCTCCTTGTTTGGCCTGGTGAGTCTGCCTGACTATAGAGTCACCTATGACTAGTGTGTTGGGTACATTGTTTTGCCTTATTGGCTGTGGTTGAGTGGGACACTGAGTCTGTGGGCTATGTGTCATTTGGGTTGTGTTGGGGGATGGAGGTTGCTTGCGTTTCTGCTTTGGAGGTCTCTGTTGCATAGACAGATTATTATTGAGAGACTCTGCGAATTGGTGGCATAGATTTAGTGAGACTATGTGATGAGTTTGGCTAGATAAGTGCATCTCTCACAGGTTGTAGTGTTGGGTGGTAGGAGGAGAGGGTTGTCTGTCTACATGAGGCAATTTCTACATTGCCTCAAGACGCCCAGATTCAACAGATAGACAGCATTGTTATGTCCTGTATATGATTGTTATGTCCGGTATATGATTGTTATGTATGTTATGTTATAGCTTTTATATATCACTGTCACTTCTGTGCTAACTTCATTAGTTCAAAGGTAGCATTATGACTGTTGGAGGCTATTAAATGTCTGATGTGCACACATACATTTAAATCACTGGAGAACTGGCTCAGGATGTAAAGGCTTTGTTTTCATTCTTATTTTAATATATTGTGATGATGCATGTGGGTTCAAGCTCCACCCCCTCTTCTACTGTGATCTAATTTGTAATTTATAGGATCATAGGATCATAGGAAGTTACTAGGCTATTACCTAGCCAAGAATTTAGCCCATGTTCCAACAAGTCAACACCCAATGCCCCTGTTCAGCAGGGGCACAAGTGGAATCCCAGGAGTGTATTTTCTGTTCCCCATCCAATTATCCAGGTCTGCTTGATGTGGAGAGGGAGTCTATTCCACAGAATAGGGAGTCTCTGAGACACAAATCTGTCCCGCCATCAAATTCTATTGATGTCAGAGACCAGGTTGAGGTCGCGAGTGCAGGTTACTTGAGTGGAGTTTGATTTGTGGATATGCAGCAGTCCCATCAAGGCGGGCTCTGAGATTGCTTTGTATGCCAGACATAGGTCATCTCTGAGAGGCCTTTATGACACTGGGAAGAGGGACAGGGCTTTTAGCCTATCTATGTAGGGTAGATGTTTGAGGCCCTGGATTCTCCTGGTGAAGAACCTCTGCGGTCTCTCCAGCTGCTGCATGTGCTTTGTGAGGTACATGCCAAAAGAGACATTATACTCAATAATGGGTCTTATAAGGGAAGAATGCAGGAATGTTATGACCTCCTTGTCCCTGGATGAGATGCCCTTCCTAATGGGGTGGGCCATGTAGAAAGCTTTCCGCACAATGGAGGCAATATGGTGGTCAAATGTCAGGTTGCTATCAACCTGGGTGTGCAGAGTCCCTCACAACTAATTGTATGCTTAGGACTTTGTTATTAATGTAATAAATTGTGTGGACATCATTCTCACCAAAGGGGATGATGATGCATTTTTTGGCATTCAGTTTGAAGCCATGTTTCTGGCACCAGTTATTTGTTTGGGTTAGACCCTCTTGGAGGAAGTCCACATCACTAGGGGAAATGATGACAGCACCCTGCTTGTAGTTATCTGCAAACTTGCTCAGCCATAGCCCACTGGATTTGGCCTGCACCTCAGAAAAGTATATCCCAAACAGAGGCCACAAGACCAATCCCTGGGGTACACCACTCGTTATGGGTCTACTGCTTGAGGTGGCTTCCCCTACTTTGACTAGATGAGTTCTATCAGTCAACCCAATTGCTACCCAGCTGGTAACATCTGGATTGATGTCTAGTTGAGAGAGAGTGTATTTATTATACCTGAGTGGATAATAGTATCGAAGGCTTTGGCCAGGTCAAGGTAGATGGTGTGCAACATCTTCCCCTTGTCCATAGCTTTGGTTACTGTCTCAAAGAAGTCAAACAAATTTAACAGGCATGACCTCCCGTTGATGAAACCAAACTGTGTGGGATCAAATGTTTGGAGATTGCCAATGTCCTTGTTAATGAGGTCCATGATAATCCATTCCATGGCCTTGTAGATCAGGCTAGTTAGGCTGATGGGTCTATAAGTTCCTGGATTGGTGGACACTCCATCTTTGTGTAAATGGATGACAGTAGCTGTCCTCCACTTGACTGGGATGAAGTCGGTACTCAGGCTTTGGTTGAATAGGGTGCCTAATGGTGTTGCAAGTTCCTGCCTGAGTTCATGTAGGATGCAGCATGGGATGTTGTCGGGTCCATGGAGGCTGTATTATTTGCCTTTGAGAGGGCAGTGATGACTTGCTCCCTAGAGATAAGGGGAGGGGGCAGGTGCTGGGATGTCCTAAATTACTGATGGGGGGACACAGGGGTGAAGTTTTTGCTGAACCTGTCTGCCAGCAGGTTGTCTATATCTTTGGCATTTGTGTATATGGTGTCCTTGACCACCATTTCTGAGCAGATCTGGCTGCTTCCTTTGAGATTGAGAATATATGTGAAGAAGGCTTTATGACTGTCTTTAGTAGATGCGGCCAGTTTGGACTCAAAGTTTGCTTTGAAGGATTTCACTAGTGCTCTTATTTGCTTGTTCAGGCTGAGGAGAGATTGTGTCCAATTAGGCACCTGCTCCTTCTTGGTCCTGGACAGCAATTTTTTTCCTTTTATTATAGAGGTTATTTATTGCAGATGTCCACCAAACAGGTTTGCTCTTCCTTGAGGAGGATTATTTTGTCCTGTCAGGTATTCCTGATTCCATGCAGTTACATAAATGTTTGTATAGTACTTTGGTGTAGGTTTGGACATTTGTGCCAGTTACTATGGAGGGGGAGGGGGCAGTGAAGCTGTTTATGCCTTCCCTCAGGAGGTCGTAATCAGCTTTGGAGATGCTTTTTTGTTTGACTCTAGCTGTGGGGTGAGATGGTGACTCTGAAAGTGACTGCTTTGTAGTCAGATCCTACCAGGGAAGATGACACTGTAGGGATGCTGCAGTGGTGACTCATGTTGGTTAATACCAAGTCCAAGATTTTATCACCTCTTGTGGGGGTGTTGACCAACTGGTCCAAGGCATTTGCATTGATGAAATCAAGGAATCTCTGGGCATTTGTGTTTTGGTATGAGTAGCTCTTCCAATCTATGGTTGTATAATTAAAGTCACCCAGGATCAGGGTAAAGGGCTGAATCTTGATAGATTCAAAGAGGTCCAGGTAGGTGAAATGGGCATCTTGAGTCAAAATTGGGGGCCTGTAGCTAGCTATGATTTGAATAGGGGTCTTGTCAACTGTTAACTGCACCTGGAGTGTCTCATGTGCATCATACTGTTTGACCAGCCTAGAGGTGTATATGTCTTTAATATATATTGAAACTCCACCTCCTTTTGCTTTGCTGCCCACAGTTTGGGGTCTGAATGTATTATAGGATGAGTAACCTGGTATGGCTGGGGTGTTCTGCACAGATATGAACCAGGTTTCTGTGGCTACACAAATGTCAGTATCTTCCAGGGTTAAGAATGCTTGGAATAAGTGCATTTTCATGTTTAGACTCCTAGTGTTTAGCAGCATGACCTTTAATTTGCATTTTGATGAAATTTTCATGTTGGTAGGTGTTGGTAGTTTTGACCTTATGGCATTGCCTAAAAAGGCACAATGTCGGAGGCAAGAGCCTTTGCCAGAAGCATGAAGCCCAAGAAAGACAGATGCAGGCCATCTCTGGCAAAGCATTGTGGTCTGTCAACCATGTCTTCCCAAGCTGTCAGGTACTGGATACCCTTGGAATGACACCAGAAACTAAGCCAATTGTTAAAGTCAATCATTTTCTGTTTGTATTGAGGCATAATTCTGGGTGACTGTAGAATACTGCTTAAGGCTAGGGACATACCTGCCTGGGACACATATTCAGTGAGCTTGATCATGTCTCTCTTCATATAGTCTAGGGAGGTACGTTTCACATCTTTCACGCCAACATGGGCTATGACAGAGTCATAACAGTACCTGTTGTTGAGAGACTTGGGTGCATGTGTGATATGGTGGATTCTGGTACCTGACAAACAACTAACCATGACTTTCTCCTTGTCCAGCCTGGTTAGGGGCACATCTGTGTGTGTCACAATGGAGTCTCCTATGACTACTATGTTGGTTTTATGGTTTGGCCTTAGTGGCTGTGAGACACAGGTGTGTGGGCTATGTGTGGTGTGTAGTGTGATGGGCTGTGGAGTTCACGTGTGTTTTTGCCTTGGTGGTCTCTTTTGTTTGGGTATGTTTTTGTTGAGGACCTCCACATATGTGGGTGTGTGTTGTGTAGGTGGGAGTAGTATTTGAGGTGCGGTGTTTGCATTGACAACCTTCTCAGTGCCAGATATACTGGCTTGTGAGAAAGAGAGCATAGACACTAGGTTCTTAATGTAATTGCATCTCTCACAAATTGTGTTCCTAGGTGGTAGTAGTAGATGGTTGTCCGTGTACATGAGGCAGTTGCTACACTGTCTCAGGATGCCCATATCAATCAGTCTGGCAGGAGAAACCATAGGAAACTGTCCATCCATATTTGTCAGAATCTGAGGGAGAGAGGCCAGAGAGACCTAAAGGGGTACAGGGTGGAAGGTCTAAGATGAGTACTATTAGGTGATCGCACAAGTGCTACTAAGGGAAAATTTGTAGCTGGAATACCTTGCAATGGGTTAAAAACAGTGCAGTTGTGCACGATGCACAAACAAGCCCAAACCAGCTCAAATACAGGGTTTAAATACTACAAAAAATAGAAGATTCTAGTAACACATAAATCTAGACAATCCTGCTAGCCCCTCTCTCCAATCAATCAGCTTGTGCCAGACAACGTCCAGGCAGCCCTGCTAATCTTACTATCAGAGAAGATAGGTCCCTACCAACACAAGATGGCTGCCAGAAACCCAGAAGGTAAAAACAAACAGCTCTGTATGCAGCAACCCTGTATCCAGACTATGATACTCAATTTAAGGGTTAAGATCACAGTAAAACTCACAGAAAAGCACAGATTAACCACTTACAGACAAAAACAGAACTTGAAGTATGAAAAAATGCAATTAAACAGTAATGAATTGCATTGAATAACAATGAAATATAGTTAAAACAGTAATGAAATGAAATTAATCAGTAAATTGCTTTAAAACAGTGCATATGTGATAAATTAGCTATAAGGCACAGATAAAAATAATAGGTAAGTGCAAATGCAATAAAATAAGTGAAAATAAAAAGCACTTATATTGGTCTTGGATCCTCAGGAATTTTGTAAAATGTCTCAGAGATGATGCACCTCAGCAGAGCCTGGTTCAAACAAGCCCAAACCAGTCTGTTTCATTAATATACCTAGAAGATAAGAAGGGAGAAATATGTATAAGGTATATTTTTTCACAGCATACTTTATCTCATGAATCCTATTTGACAGTATATTCGGTTCAATGATATTATCTGTTTGACTGCAACTTTTATTAATATCATAGACTTAGCTCAACATGTTAATGCTGTAACTTGTAGATTCTGTGTATATTCTATTACCACACTTGGTTTTGTACCATCTTTGGTCATTTGGGAAAAGTATTTGTACTGCCTTCCATTACAGTATCTGTGAGGGGAGTGTATGTCTGAGCAGCACTTTTCCTTTGTGTATATAAATTTGTCTCAGACACCCCATTACTGTATGTTGGATAACAGACTCCAGTTGAATTGTCCACATAGGTCAATATATTATGGCTTTGCCTTTCAGAATGCAGGTGATAATGATTATGGGTGCAAATCTCTTTCTCAGCTGTGTCTGGTAACAGCTGTGCTAAATTAAGAAGTGTGTTTGTTGTTTCTTCAATTATCATACCTATAGCATCATCATAGTTAAAAAATATGTCAGCTTCTTTCTTTCCTTGTACCTGCACTTATCTTTCCCTACTCTCTTTGTTACTATCCCTCATGCAAGTCCTGTCAGCAGCACCTAACAAGTATCAGTAGCAGTGCCACCATCAAGACAAACACCTATATCATCTGGGTCCCAGCCTACACAGTCACCCTTACACCTCCTGCCCTGCCTGCACCACCAAATACAGGTAGCCCTGCACTAGATGCTAGTACTTTTGTACCCATGGGTGTAGTGCCAGTGGAAGTGGTAGCTTTGTCATCCATCAGCAGTTAGCAAACACAGTAGGAGAGATCATCGATGGGAAGTTAGATGCCCCCATCAACCACATTGAGAACCTTCTGTGACAACTCATTGTCACATCCTTGTCCAACATTGACTCCATCACCTAAGACAGGGCCCAGTGCTTACAGTATCCAGGGTGGTGAATAACCTCCCACTGGGCTGCATCTGGCAGCTGCATAACCCTCACCTATCCCCCATCCTGGTGTTCCAATACCTTTTGTGTTGATATACACCCCTATTTGGTGTACAATCCTCCTTTCACCATTGTCTTCCCTCTGTTTGTCTGATGTCTGTTTGCTATTGTGCCCCCCCATTGTTACCACACCCCCTGTTAGTCTTTTTTGTCTTCCACTGCTACCTACCCTAACCCTCTTAGTTCCCTCTTACTTCTTTTACTTACCTACTTCCCCAGCTTACCTTCTATTCATTTATGAAAACTGGGTACCTGTCCCACTAAAAATAATTACCCTGCCTTTCCTACCTCCATCCTGATTATTTCTTAGGACTTCAACTGATGTTCTACTCTGTGCTCTCTTCCTCTTTTTTATCTCTTTCCTATATTCCCATCTCCACCTTTTAACCTGATCAAAAAATAGATGAAGACTCCTCACTCATGACCCCTTAAGGCTTCCAAATCAATTCTCCTTCCATTTGTGTGTGGGGGGTGTTGCAGAGCACACATAATGCATGAGTACAGCTGAAGAGCACTGCATCTGCTATCATATAGAGTAGGGTTTGGGGATTGGCATGATGGTTAAGATATTTACCTCTCAGACCCAAGTACAGGGTTTCATTTTCACCTTTGAAGGAAATTGTCTAGGCTTGAAATGGCCTGCAAGATCAGCTAGCCTAGTACTTACTTACTTAGGAGAAGTTAGGCTCCTATACTTCACATCACCAGTGGTTATGTTCAACCAATGTCATACAGTGCTTATTTTAAACTTTTCTGCCACTGGTCACACAAATGAGTTGACCACCATTCCCAAGTGAAAATGGTAGCAACCACAAAGTTTGCAGAGTATTACACTGTGAAGAATGACATCAGAGAATGAGTTTAAATGACAATGGTGGTGTCTTGAGGAATCAGAAATATTCCTCTGCCTCTTCCACCAGCATTACAGACCAAGTCTCCTTGATGAGTAGTACCAAGGGCCACAGTATAAACCAGAGCCCTGGAACAACCTGATACAGGATACAAAATGTGCCACAGGCATACCTCATAATGGTGAGCAATCCAACCACTGTTACAGTGGTCTAAAACATAGTAATCCTGACCTCCTGGGCTGATGGGAGGCTGAGATGAGGGAGTAGCCCCCAAAATATATACTGTAAATAAGCCACATCTTAAACCACCACCTGCAAACTTCAACTATCTGCCATGCAATCTCTAATAGATTCACACTTCTGTCTCCACAGCCCCTGAACAAATTGAAGAAAATGTGCAACTGTACAGTGAGGGGTATGTGTGCCTCACTGCTCACCAGGCTGAATATACCTGTTGTAGATAGTGTAGCCTGACTATGTTACCAGATAAATCAGTTGCCATACCAGTAGCTAGGATTGGTATGTGTTTCCCAAGGACTGGCGCATTATCAAATGTACAGAATAGTATTTTATTTTTAGATATGTATGAGTTGCCAGTAGTGTCACAGACCTTACATAATTTGTTAATCTACAAGCAAGTTATTCTGTACATTGTCAAGTTGTTTAGGAGATATCCTACAATATTATTTTGATATGCTAATAGTTTACTGCAAGTGCAACAGGTGTGTTAGGAAATATTTGTTGCCTTACCACTTCAGGACATTTAAGATTTTGCCTGTCATTTGGAAAAACGCAATTGCCTATATAGGGAGTATTCAACATAAAGGGAGATTGGTGTTACACCTTTCTGTCTACAGTACTGACATTTGGGTAGCACATTCAGTATTCAGTTAGAGCAGTAAAGGATTGATTGCATAAATGTCAGTGGTTAAAGGTTTACATGCACTCATAAATGTAGCTCAACATTTTAGATCATTGCTTTCCTACAATTATAGTGGCAGTGGATTCAGTTCTCCACTCGGTAGCGTTTTGTTCAACAAGTAAGTGATACAAAGCATTAGTGTGTGTCTCAAGGGAGGTTATTCTTAGACTGCTGATGTAGTTCAGTATGTAAATATAGTCCCTTTGAGATGGCAGGTTATGAAGGTTGTTGGGTTCAAGTCCCCTACTTGATGTATATTGTTTTTCCTTTCATTCTACTAGTAGGTGACACACATCATTAGCATGTGTTTCAGTAAAGGTTTTCTTTCAAATGCTGATATAGCTCATCAGCTACATACAGTACCTTTGTGAATATAGGAGATGAAGATCGTGGGTTCAGCTCTCCAATGGGTTGTGTGTTGGCTCATCATTGTTTAAGTGGGGCTGGTGTTTCATGATGCTTGCACTGTAGTACAGGTAAAATAGTTAAATTCAGTTTATATTTTACCCACATTTCTTTTCCCACTGCATTTGTACTTTTTTCTTCCCCACCCTCTTTCTTGCTATACTTTCTGTTATATACATTTTTTAATTTATTATGATTCTCTTCAAGAATTTTACATTTATATACTGCAACATCTAGACCAGTACCCACCTCTCCATGCCTGTAGTTCTGTCACCATTGGTTACTACAAGACCATCAGCCACACATAGTCAGCGGTGTCCCCAGCTGCTGTTGGCATCTCCACATCCTTAACAACACAGCAGTGGCCACTACTACTGGACCTACTCAGGAAAGAACTGCAATAATACCCATGAGAAGTAGTGAGAGTGGAGGTGGCATATATTTCATCTGGTGGCAGATGGAGGAAAAGGTGGTGGACAATACTGACAGGAGGTTGGATTCCTGAATTGGCTGGCTTGCTCTGGAAACTAAAGTAGCCCCTTCCCTGCCCCACAATGGCATTAACATCACAGCCAAGGCACAGTTGTGAGGGAGGCCAGGGTGGGAAATAAACTCCCACTGGGTTATTACTGGCAGGAAGTGCAACTGCACACCCCATCCTATTCCTAATCCATTTTGTGTCTCTGTCTGTCTTTGTTTGTTTGTTGTTCACTCCTCTCCTTCACCATTCTCTTTCCTCTGAGTGTCTGATGTCTCCTTCTCCATTGTCCTCCCCAGCCCTGATTGTGTCATAACCTTGTCTGTCAGTCTTGTCTGTCTTTTCTGTTTGTCTGTGTGGCCCTGCTACCTACATTAACCCTCTTTCCTTCATCTTACTTTCTTTACTACCTTCTCCAACTTATCTTCTCTTCAGCATGCAACATGTATCCTGGCAGAATTCAAACAATGTATATTTTGTTACAGAATCCTAGCAGTTTAGAAGAAGAAATAATCCAACTTGTCTATTTTTATCTAACTAGGAAGAAAAATGATTGGCACATATATAACATATTGCTATGTAAAATCTGTCCAAGGTTGTCTCATTACCACTCTGAGTTTCTCAACATTCAGCCCATGATATTACCTTACAATGCTCTAGTAGACCTTCAATAATACTTAACATATCAATATTTCTAGATGCTGAGTCTACCTGTGGTCTTAAAGGTTACTAGACCTCTCTGAAATTTAAATTATTTAAATGTTTAAACTAAAGTACATTACAGACACAACAGCTTAATAAAAATAATAAATACATAATGTTGTTATGTAAAATATGGTTGTCATAATAATTAAGGTCTTTGCCTCCCAAACATGAAGCACAAAGTTTGATCCTTACCTACACTTAGTGTCCATGTGGGATCTGCATGTTCTCCATTTGTGTCTATGGGATTCCTTCCAAAAACATGCCAGATGTTTTCACCTCAAAGTCATACAAAAAAATGATTGTATACACTGGCCACAGGCACAGACTCTAGGTGGTGCCTTTTGGGGAACAGTTGTACATAGCAGCTACAATGCACAGTACCACTAGATAGGAGAACATAGATCACAGAGTGCATGCTACATCAGGGTTAACCACTCAACTAATGTTGTTAAGAACGGGGATGGGTGTTTTCCAATGATATGTAGGCTGAAGATCTGACCTATGGCTGGGATCACATGCTAATGGTGGGAGGGGGTCTATGTGCCTCTGTTGACCAGTGTATGCCTGGCATTCCTGGGCCAATAAGCTACGGACCAGCCATTATCCAGTTGCACAGCCCAGGGTATTTAGAAGAGCTCTGTTGAGCAAAAGCTGAATGTAAAACAATCAACCTGCCAAACATAAACTAGGGAGTCCTACTTTGAATATAAGTTAACTGACAGAATGCAGTTTGGAAACAGATGACATGATAGTAAGGAGAAAACTAGATCTCCTGTGTATGGGGGAGACAAGGTGGAAAATCTGTGCTGCAAGCCACTTGGCTTGGGATCCAGAGTTTACTATTACACTCTACAAATGGTGTGGTAGTTGTAATGAAGAGTCTTCTGATGACAGTGAGGGATGTCATCAGAATTAGTGATAGACTCATGTCAATCTTAAGGTGTAAAAATAAGGCAGTATTCATACTCTCAACCTACGCACAACAGCAGGGTTGTGATGGTATGATGATGAAGTGATGAAAAGAGTGCATTCAGGCATCAATTGTAGGACCTACTAGATAAAGCAAGACAACATGAGTTGGTACCAGTGTGGTACTGAATGCTCATATCAGGACAGATAGAACAGTCTGTGAGGATTGTCTTGGGGGGGAGTAATAAAGGAGAAGCTATTCTACACAGTGTTTAGTAAATGGTTAGGTAGCGGGTTACACATGGGTTCACCAAGAGAGACAGTCACAAGATCATATATAAGAGTAGACAACATGCAACTCAGGTTGACTTCCTTCTAGTAAAGAAGTGGCCATGTGGTAAAACTGCTAAGTTATCTGCAGCAAAACAGTCAGTTCACAGGATAAACCACTGGGGGCTTCAAGCAGTGGTCAACGAAGGCTTTAAGGTCAGCAGAGACTAGGTTGAGGATATGGAAGTTGACTGGAAAGTCCAAGGAAATAATCAGTGCTCTGGCACCTCAGGAAGAAGAGGAAATAGGTGAAGTCAAAGAAGAATGGCAGCGTGTCAAAACAGTAAGTGTGGAGACTATACAACAGATATGCAACTGAGCTAGCAATGGAAGTAATGTTTACAGGAAAGCTGGTAGAGGAATGCAGAAGTCCAACAAGTTATCAAAACAAAGAAGGAGTGCAGGAAAACATGGGAGATAGAAAAGATGGACCAGGCTAAGAAAGAATGCTGACTGGCTAATAGAGCAGTCATAACATCAAAAACTAAGTCACCAGAGACACTCCACCAGCTTCTAGAAAGTGATTTAGCAGATGGCAAAAAATCAGGCTGCAAGGCAAAGACAGAAAGATGAAGGAAATAGTCATCAGACACCCTTCATAATGAATTCCAGCAATAACCTGCTCAACAGTCTTCAGAACAGCAAAGCAGATGGAAGGAATACTTCCAGCAGCTTTAGAATAAAGACAATCTCACAAAAGCTGTACTGCTCCAGACACAGCTTATACCAAACAATAATCCGCACTAGAAGAACTAAGAACATCACTAAGGAAAATTAAGTCAGGGAAAACAGCAGGCTCAAATGATGTCATAGCAGATATGATTAAGATATTGGGTGAATTGTGGGAGAAATGGATCCTGGGGGTGTACTGTATGGAGAGCATGGCATATCCCATATGACTGGAGAATAAACATTCTAGTGCCAGTGTACAAACAATAAAGGAGATATTCACAACAGCAAACAACATATAAGTATCAAACTCCTGTCATGCTGTATGAAAGTACTGGCAAAAGTAACTGATAAAAGAATATGGACTATAGTAGAAAGTAAGATGGGAGATGAGCAGTTTGGATTCAGATCAGAATGTAGTACAGCTGCCCAATGTTTGCAGTGAGACTGATAGTACAGAAGAAGCTAGAGATAAGAAAAGAGTCCAACTGGCAATTTCTAGACTTGAGGAAAGCATATGATAAGGTCCCTAGAGGGTTGATTTGGGCAGTCCCGCCATGTTTTGAAGTCCTGGGAACAATGGTAAAACTGGTGCTGGCTATGTATCAGGGCCCAATAACACAAGTACCTGCAGTGTTCTTACTCATAGAAAGAGTACCAGTGGTAGTGGGGTGCATCAGGTTTCAGCTGTATACCCACAACTGTTCACACTGGTGATGGAGTACATTAGCAAATAAGTCAGACGAGACAGATCAACAAAGCTGCTACATGCAGGTTATGTAGCATTGCAAGCCGACTCTGAACAAGAACTTCAGTAAACAATAGTGGAATGGAATGGAAAACTGAGGACATGTGGTTGGAAACTGAGTACAGGCAAAACAGTTGTCACTCAAACCTGGGCAGTGAAGGCAGAGCAGCTGAGGAAGCTAGTGATGATGGTGATGATGTGCCTGAAGTGAGTGGTAGGATGCACACTGTGGAACAAACAAAGAAATGAGGACATCAAAGCAGAAGCCAAAGTAGCTCCAGTTGCAGAGAAGATGAAAGAGAACAGATTAGGGTGGTTTGGGCACATGTGCAGGTGAAGAAGATGTGTTGGAAAAAGGAAGAAAATAAAAGGTATTGTAAGCAAGAAGGTTCTGATAAAAGTGCAGTGGGGGATAATCCACCCCAGACACAAAAAAAATAAATAAAAGCATTAACAGCATATTTGGAATGTGTTTCTTTAAGTGTCAGAACTCAATGGTTGAGGCTTGTACTTCTGATAGGAAACCCTTATAAAAAGTAAAACCATGTAGAAATATGTAATAAAAAGGAATGTGATGCAATGCACCAGAACAATACATCCATAAAATTTCAGCAAACAGTGAAAGGTTTCCAACAATACAAGCAGAGCAAACAGATTTCCATGAAGCACAAAACTGCATACTTTGAATGCCAACAAATTCACAAGGCTCATAATCCCTGTTTCTTCAGAAGAAAGCCAACAACCAGAGAGAGAGCATTTTAAAATCTTACAGGCTCTCCCAAGCACTTCCAGCTAGAACAGCCACTAGTGGTTACCAAGCAGATCCCAAGGTAAGTACAATTAAGTTTAGGAATACAAAATAAGAGCAGGCCAGATCCAGGCTTAAGGAAGAATGATGAGAACTCTTACAGTCCTTCATTCCATTTCAACCTGAAGAGGAAAGGTGAGGTCAACAGTTACCTTTTAAGCTTCCCTTCTCTTGGCTGACCAGGAGGAAGAAGGTTGACTAAGCATCCTGTTAATTCTGGTCACTGCCAAGTCTATTACTCCGGCTTGAGAGAAAATCACAAGATAATTACTGTCAAATATCTTATTTCACTTCCATCTTTCCCATCTAAAACAATGGAGAAAGTGCTCTAACACCATTTCTTAAGTCTCATACTAGCTTATTTGATGATTTCTAGGTCCAGCATGAATCCAGATGAATCTACAGACCAGACCTCTCTACTGTACCTATTTTGAAGGTATATACCTGTTTTCAGGCTTAATTTACCCCATTTCATGAGGTATCTATTTTGGAGGTTTGTACCTATTTTAAGGTTAACTTACCCAGTTCATATGATTTTCTGAATCTTTCTGAATCTCCCGTTACACATGATTTTGAAACTGTTTAGTCCATAGGAAAGCAGTCCACATGACCAAAATACTTATGGCATCAATAATTTAAAGAAATAGGACCCACATTATATCTCTCTTTTCCAAAAGCAAACATAAGTGACTATGTGAGACAGATTTTTTGCAACATCATTCATCAAAGTCTACAGACTTTGCACTGCATTTATATTTTTGCATTCCTTTTGTCACTCTCTGTATTTTTAAACATATTTTTCTAAGTACTAGAGGTTCTCATGTTTGATTCTCGGCTGGAGTGCGGGAGTGCCTTCTGTGTGGAGTCTGCATGTCCTCCCCGCGGTTGGGTGGGCATTCAAAAGACGTGCGTAAATGGGCGTGCCTTCGTTGAAGGTTGAACGTCGAGCTGGCACCTCGGTGTTCATCAAAATCTACTGCCAATCATTAGCGGACTGGAGTTCTGATGTGGCGACCCCTAACCGGGAAAAGCCGAAAGACAACAATAGCCCTCTATCCTGCTTGAAGTGGGAAGAGATCAGTCCTATTTGTTATACAAATGTTATGCTAATTAAGTGTCCAGACTTTTGGCTGGATGTATCTACTTTTCATGATTATTTGTATCTATTTTTAATATTTGCAATTTGAAAGATATGGTACAGACCAACTACTGCTTGTCTGTTTTCTACAGGGCAATACATGATGAGCAACTAACGGGAGTGGTATTCACTTGATACGTGCAAGGCTTTAATTCTCTGAGCTATGCCCAACTACGCAAAAGAATGAAGGTCCTATCAATAGCTAAGAAAATTATAGGTTTACCTTGAGAGTGGCAGTTATTACTTAGTTCAACAGTGTAGAATCCCTTTCAATCAAATTGTCTCTAATATGTTTAAGAGCATGTCTTGTGTCTTTTCTTCATCTTCGGCCTTGTCAATAGCATTCTGCTTGACACTGAAAATTATTTATAATTAATTTATTATGCAGGTAATAACAACAACAACATCATTATCATCATCGTCAAAAAAGCAGAAAGTCAAATCAGGACATCTTGTCCAGTACAACTTAGGACTATAGTCATAACAGTGACTTCCTACAGAAAAGCTAACTGTTCCCCAATAATACAAAGACACATCGTATTGTGCTCTGTAGCAACTGCTATATGATTACAGGACTCATTCCAGACATGTTTGTACATCAAATAGATCTCTTAATGCACAGCTCAGAAACTTTAGATACACATGAACGGCAACACTTTTGATGCACAATATAAAGACCTACAAGTATTAAGTAACATGTGGTATAGAAATAAAGACAGTTCTGTGAAAATGCAGCTTACCAAACTAAAGTATTTTTTTTTAATCCAGTTTTCATTCACTTTGATATGTCCCTTACTAACCTCTCTTTAAAATAACAAACTCTAAAAATGAACAAAAAAAAAAAACAGATGAAAATGCAGTTTTCAGTTAAACAAGCTCAAGTTTAAATATATTAAGGTACTTGCAATCAAGCACCATCACAAAAAATATATGTGAGACAATAAAAATAAATTAAAATCCACAACATGTATAATCATTAAAAGATAAGAATGATAGATCATATGTCAGTACAAAGGGCTTATTTTAGGAACTTTATAAACCAACCAGAGTGGAGAATCCCTCACTCACTGGTGAAGAAGGCTCCTGAGGAAGGTGCCTGAAGTCAGAAAGAACAAGTACCAGGTGTCTGCCACTGCACTCTGGAAACCTCCAGAAAGCCCTGGGAAGAAGAAATCAGGAACCTACATGACAGTAGGGGATCAGAAATGACTTCAGATGGGGAGACCCAGTTCAAGAAGGGCTAAACAGACTAAAGATAAAACATTAAAGAAAATGCATTACAAAACTGTAAGCCAGTGCAATCTCCACAAAACTAGAATGATATGGTGGTAACTAGCAGTCAGTCAAGTTGAGTGTTAGGAAACTCTATGTATAAAGAGTTACAGTAATCAAGATGAGAAGATGCCAGGGCATACAAATCCACAGAAAGAGCATGTGGGGGAGGGGGTTAATGTTGGGGGGTATTCACAATGACTAGACAGCTGATGTCACTTGGTCACCAAGTCTCAGTGTATCTTCCAATACCACGACCAAATTTTTTTCACCTTCTCTGTGAATTACAGCCTATTATTACAAAAAATAATGATGGATTTTAAAGTTGGACAGGAAAAATTCCTTACAGTGGTGTGAATAGCCACAGCCACTGGCTTGGAGGTGTTGAACTTCAGATATTTGTTAGTTATCCATATGTAGATGTATTCGAAAACTTTACCAAATAAATCTGAAGTTGGTAGTTTATAGTGACATTAAACTTAGGAATCATCTGCATGTTAGTAATACAGAAGACTTTTTATGACTTTTTTCAATAGTAGCATATTTACAAACAATAAAGAATGACCCAGAATATAACTCTGTGGGATATCAGATAAAACAGAGGAACATAATACGAGGTTTCAAGCCTATATACTATCCACTGGACATATCCTCAGAGGTAAGGATACACACAATGTCAGGTCAATGCTAGCATCCCCACAATAGGTCTGTAAATTGTATAAAAGAATGTTAAGGCCTATCATATGAAATGATAAGGACAGACTGAGGATGACCAGAGCAGAATAATACCATTTATCTCTCAGCATTAGGAGGTCATTCAAGGCAGGTGAACAGCCATCTCAGTACTGTGTTTAATACAACTATCATTCTGGAATGTGTTGTGAAAATAATGCTCCTGTAAAATAAAATCCATCTGCACGTAACCATTGCAGTAAACCTATTAATAAATAGAAGGTTAGAGATAACATAAATTATCAAGAGCATCAGGATTTAAATTAGATTTGTACAAGACAAAACCTCATTTAAAATAGATTGAAGAACCCCATTACTCAAAGGAAAATAAATGATTTGATGAATTATAGGACCTAGCACATGACGACAGGCGAACTTTAGCCTTGTTAGGCATGAGTCCAAGCTGCAAGTGGGTCTATATTAAATAGACGAAAGTTTAAAATGTCGAACGCTCACATGAGCGTAAATTCAGTAACTTGAAATCACTACTGTGGGGGGGCTGTACCCCCCACAGCCCCCGCTAAGTATATATTCCAACTCCAAGATTGCACTACAGTGAGGAAAGGGCAAATATTCCGATCTTCACTGTACTGCGATCCAAAAAAATGAACATCAAGTTGCTGAATTTCCGCTCATGTGAGCGTTCGACATTTTGAACTTTCATCTATCTAAAGTAGACCCACTGCAAGTAGCAGGTCATATCCCCAAAGTCAAAGAATGTAGCTCATTGTAATAAAACACTGAGACATTTTCCAAATCCATGGTAGACTCTCTCCACAAGCAGAACACTCTCTAGTTGTGCTTGTTATGATGTTTTGGTGAATTATCCTATACTGTAGTGATATGTTTAATATTAATAAGTTTAACTTTATTAAGTGCTGCTGCAACCCACTTTACACTTTTATATTCAGTTTTCAATAGTGGAATTATTATATATTATTTTCTCAAGCTAAATTACTTTTTAAGTATACTAATTTAATTGGTATACCATAATCATTTTAATTAACTGATAAATACCCTGCAAAATACTCTACAAAAGTTCTAGTCTTTTAACTCCAGAAGCCAGAAGAGCTATTGCTCTAAATATGTTATTTCTTGAGTTAGATTATGGTCTGCCTATTCAAGTCCTTAATTCCACCCTAAAATACTCCATAATTCAAAACACTGGAAATAGAAATCTTAGTTTCATTCATCTTGCAGAAAGGCTAACTGGCTTTCATTTGCAGCAAGTGCTTCCTTTCTTTTTAATTCATTAATCTATGAGCTAATATATGAAACCTATTCCATTCTCTGTGTAGTTCACTTTTTATCTGTCCAGCTGGCTACTTTCTGAGAAGCCAAGATGCTCTACAATTGATCAGATTCCCCACTCCATCTTTTTATCTGTGAAAAGGCCTTCTCCAAAACTGCTCCAGCCTCATAGAATTCCTTCCCTGTGGAGCTATGCAGCATAAATAACTTTCCACACTGCCACATACACAACTCAAGCTCTACCTAAAAAAAGCAATCAAAGTGCTTTTATTTTTTTCTAAAGGATAGTTATGACCGTTTGCCTTTACCTCCCCTGACCTGTATTCAGATATATTAATAAATCCATAAAGTAACCTATTGCCTTAATTGTTTAATTATCAATCCACATATATTGTAAAGGACTGATTTAGAAAGAGTACTTCAAGATGTAAGCCTTGTGTATACCTTGTGGTAATCATTTGCAATTCAGAGATAGTCCTACCACAGTACTGTACCATTAGTGGTGAAGCACAGTGGTAGGCTGCCTCTGTGGCCTACTGCAAATATAAATTAGGTATTCCAGGGGAGTAGCTTATGTTAATTAGTCATGTACCCCTCCCCCACAGAAATGCCTGCAGTGAGACAGTTACGCAGACTGCGTAAGATATTTCGCATTTATCTATTTTTTCCAAAGGATGAGATCACATTAGTGGTAAGTGCCAGAAATTTTAGTAGACAGACAGAAGCAGAACTGGCTCAACCAACACCCTGTCCTGGCATCACAAACTAGTGCCCTATCCCCTCAGTTCTTCAAGTAAAGAGCAAAAAAAGCACTTTACAGTAATTAGCCGATCACTGCATTGTAGCGATCCACTTATTACAGGTAAATCCATGCCCCCAACTCTTCCATTGAAAAGTAAAAAAAAAAAAAACACTTTACTGTAATAAGCTGATGAATACATTGTAGCCATCAGCTTATTACAGTTAGATCCATGCCCCCCAAGCTCTTCCATTGAAGAGCAAAAAAAACAAACTGAAAGTTCCTTCTACTGGCACACCCCACCACCTTCTCTCCCTCTTGCCTCAATCATTTAGGTCCCATTTCTGTCTCCTGCCCTCAACCCTCCTGCATTTTTTATGAAAACAAAAAAATTCTTCTTTTAAACTATGATAAACTGCTTGTTACAAATGTAGCAAACATTTGCTACAGTTTATATCCTGCCTGCATGGAGCACTACAGGTTTTAGTTAAAAAAGAGAGATTTTTTTTTTTTACTTCTGAGCTGTAGCCAACTGCTTGCTAGAAGGTAGCAAGCAGCTGGCTACAGTTTAGCCCACACAATGAGTGCTACAGCTCTCAGGTTTGACCACAAATGCAATTCTGGCTTTTAAAACACAGTATTGTATTTTAAAGGCTCTAGATCGGCTTATTGTGCCCCCCAACACTTTATACCCGGGCACTTGCCCCTCTCACCCAGCCCTAGCTGCTTTACTGTGGTGAGGTAGTGTTGGTGTGTGTGTGTGTGTGTGTGTGTGTGTAAGGAGATGGTCACAATTCCATACTCCCTTAGATTTTGAAGCAAATCATGCAATATTGTGGGAGTGATCACTAGACAATAGGGATACTCTTTATATTTGCCCAAAAGGCACTTAAAATGATTACAACAATGTTTTTCAGCACAAATTACATGGGTTGAGGGGCACATTTAACCCCAGAGATATTCTTTACATCATGCCGTAAATGAACTTAAAAAAAATAGAATTACATTTTGCAGCATGAAAGACAAGAGGCCATGGGAGCACTAGTCAGTAGGGATGCTCTTCATGTCATGCCATAAGGGCACTTAAAAAGATTCAAATCCCGAATACTCAACACTTTAGCAGGGTGCCACCACTAGACACCAGGAATGCTTCTAACATATTACTTTAGGTACATGAAAATAAAAATAAATACATAAATATAGCTAAAGGGGTTCAAACCCTGCACCCTTGACACAGAATGCAGCTGTTCAAGCAGGAGCTTAACCCCCTACACAAATGGATAATTTGCTACAAAATGGCATTTTGTACATAAAAATAAGTATGAAACTCTAATGTCTGGGATTATTCATTGTAACACTCTGCAAGGTACAAGGAATGGGGCACATATAAGATGCAACAGCAGGAGAATTATGGAGATTTGATGAGAGCTCTCTCTGATGGTGGAGGGTGATAAAGCTCTAACTATGACCCAGATTACCTGTGTTCGATTAGTAGGCATTGGAGCTGCAGAAAGAGGGGCCAAGAAGATGGAAGTGGAGAAGCCTTTGGCTTGCCCATCCTGGGGAAAGGGAGGCAGCTTGGCTCACCACTTGTGGGAGCTCTGGGTGGTACAGCCCCAGAAGGAAGTGCTGTCACTGCACAGCAGTGTGGGTGCAAGGGAGTCACAAGGGGAAGCACACGTGCTCCTCCATCAGGAGGACTGGCAGCTTAGCATCCTTCAGAGTTGCTCTGATGGGTTTAGGAGCTCATGGGACACAGACGGGGATCCCCATAGTATACACAGATGACCTTTATTACCGACTGTCACCTCACATAGGGCACTAGGGCTGGTTAAGTGTACTCCCCTGTGTAGGAACAAATGGGACAATTGGTCATTGGACTGATGACTAGCTGAATGAGAGGGTATAAAAAATTGGGGACAGTTGAGAAGGAAGGGAGTGTGTATTCATGTGGGGTGCTGCTTCAGGACAATGCAAGGAGAGGCAATAGATGATAACCAAGGAAACTTTTTATCTATTACTTAGACTCACTGAAAAAAAAGTCAATAGAGCAACAAGTCTAGCTTCACAAAGCTCTTTAGGAACAATAAGAAAAGTGAGTCTGCAATATTTGGCATTATTGACTGATTATAAGGATCCATGATTTATGAGGACTGGACAAAAATAAGAATATACACTAAGGATGTTCAGTACACTAAGGAACAAGTAAGAGATATGAAGGTGTGTGTGGGGGCGGTGAATGAGGGGAGGTGTATGTGCCACCTCAATGCATGGGCCACCAGTGGTGACTACCACTGGAAAGCTCTGATTTGCACTCACGATATTTACGAGCAAATCAGAGACATGTAAATTAGCTGATAGCAAGGTGTTTCCTTAATGCAGCGACAGCTTTGAATTGCATTTTTATGTATCCTGGAAACAGCCCCTGTTGGCCACAGTTCTCAGTGCCAGTGGTGAGAGTCTTTCTGAATCACTGGTATTGCATATTAGCAGCAATTTCATTTTTATCCCACTATTCATTATATATTATTCTCTTTACTTATTATATTTCAATATTTTTTGTAGGAGTTTATAGCATAATATGTGCACTGTCACTTGCTAGCAGATCTTTTACTACTTTATAGATTTTTTTTATGTGTATACTGAATTATTACTGTTTATTCTGTTGAAATGTTTAGATATTATGCATGCACTTGTCTTTGCCTGTAACCCCAGATTGTGAATGGTCTTTAGATCAGTCACTCACCTGGTTAACAAACTCAAATAAAATAAAATAAAATTTCAGAAATTATTTAATTAAATTAGATCATACATTTTAAGTCATTATTTAACCCGTGAGTGTGCCAAGTATGTACTGTTCCTTCTCTTATTCTGTACTCTTATAATTATTACGTTCTACTTTCCACTGAAAAAAGTGCTCATTCGTGAATCTCATAACTGAAATAAAATTAAAAAATGAAGGCAGACCAACTTTACTGCTGACATCATTACAAATAAAACCTGATAAACTGAAAAACAACTGAATTGTCACTTCAAGAAGAAAAAGAAAGATTTAGTCCTTATTATAAAAAGCACCAGTAGGCATCTTTGTCATTCAGGAGGACGTTTCCTCACCTGCACTGTTAAATGGTTTTATTAAACAGTGCTATCAGTTGTAAACATGACACAGAAAAATTCTGGTCTTGCATTTTTCCTCCTGCCTGTCAACCTGCAGACCCTGAAAACAGGAACAAAGGCCCTTGTAAAAAACGACATCCAGCCAAAAATCTGAACACCCTAATTAGCATAAAATTAAAATACATAACAGTACATAACTTCACCTTCCCCCTTCCAGATGGAATGTGGGACACTACTCAGAAAAATGTTTAAAAACAAAGTGACAAAAATGATGGAAAATATTAGCACATTTATCAAACAGAAATCTGTAGACTTTAATGAACTGCATTGTAAAATTCTACCACATAAAGTAATTTATTTTTGCTTCTGAAAAGGGAGATGTAAGATGTGTGTCCTTTTCTTTAAATTATTTGTGACACTAGTATTTTGATTATGTAGTGTGGTTTTCAGTTAGTAAACTTCAAAAATCAGGAGTGATGAGAGGATTCAAAAAATTGTATGAAGGCTGAAATCAACCCTGTTCATAACTCCTTACCCCAACTATCTGCCTAAATTACCTATAAAACCTTCAAAAGCTTCTTCCTTAATAACCTGCATTGCTCTACACTTCAGATATCCTTTCATTACACAATGCAAACTGATACTTTAAGCTTCTCTGACATATAATTTCCCCAGTTTTCTCTAATGTCTCCTCTGCTGACCTATAATACTGTTCAATCTACTTTCTTATTCTCCTGAAACACTCATCTTACCTACATTATTTACCTCCAAAAGGTGTGAGGAGAGCCATTCATTGCATCAACTCCTTTTGAATTTGTTTCTGCTCATTCCTACCTGCAAATTTTTTCCAAGGCCTACCTAGCCACAAACTGTTAATCAACCCAATCCATGCAAAACTTATTTCTCTTATCCATTTTGTAAGACTAGAACAGTCATGTGGTCACACTCCATCTGCTTCCTCTTCATTGTAGGTTGTATTTTAACTCATCTGGCCACAAGTATCAATTCCTCCCCATCCTCTAGTGACCAACTTTCCTCCCACTTTTGACATGAAATAAAAAGTTCCACCTTCTACTCAGCTCCCATCTGTAAACTCACTCCCATTGCTTTATCCCCTTGTCATAGGTTAATTTCTCACATCCCACCAGAAATTAATATTTTCCTTAACCAGATTGTCCACATTCTGCTCATGACATCTAAAACATTTAACCATATATGTCAACCCTCCATTTTCTGTCTGGCTGGTGTCTTATACTAATAAATGCAATTATTTTCTTATAAGACTGAAACAGGTTCTACACTTTTTTATTTGTTAACTATGTAAGCCTATTTAGAAGTAACTTGGGAATACTCTCTGGTTAAGTGATTAGTTCAGAGTTATCCAGAAGGCTGAGAGAATCAGATCCTGGACTACAGGATGCAACTCATTAACAGCACATAGCATTAATGCTTTGCATTAACTGCAAGACATTCATTTAATGTATCTTTCTGAATGAACTACAAACCTTCCAATCTCTTCCCCACATCACTTCTTTTATTCATATGTCATTCTCCCTAATCCAACCTTGATTTAACTTTTCTGCTCCCCTTAGTCATTCCAAGTCCTTATAAATCTTTCCTATCCTTTGTTTCTTCCAAAGAAACTGACACCTTTTGTATGCACTCACTCCCTGTTTCATCCTCCTGATCAGACTTTCCCTTTTTCCTATTATTTTACAGTCTTTTCAACCCTTCATATTCTAACCATCATCCAATAGCTCAAGTCCTCTGCCAGCTCCTCAAGTGACCTTAACAGTTCCTGTTTCCCCTCCCTCATAACATCTCCCATGACGTCACTCTTTTATAGGCCAGATAACTATCCACATGCCTACCCTCAGCCCCTAACTCACCTCTGTCAAAACTCGTAAAACTACCAAAAACTGATATGGCACCTAAACGTATTAATCATTCCTTCATTGTGGTATTATTTATTTTCTCACCTACCCCTCCATTCCTTCCTTTACTTTTCACTTCTCTATCCATTTCACCCAGCTTAATTCCTTTTCCTCCCAGGTTCTGATTATCTGTTCTGTATTTGCTAATATTGTACGTCCTAGCATCATATGTTAAGCTCATAAATTCATATGTAAATTCTATGCAATCTGTCATGAAACTATTTTGAACCTAGCCAATAACCCATATTACATGTTCACTATGCTAGCTGCCCTTGCAGACCATTTTACACCTAACCAATTTCTCTTTTTGTGCTTGAATTAACCTATCACATTTGGTGTTAGATTGGTTTATATTACCCTACAGTGAGAATGATTGTGATCATACCATAGATACATTAAGGGCACTTATACATGGGGTAAAGCATTTAGGAGCTGTGTCTGTCCATTAGTAGTACAGAAGGCAGTCCTGGGATAAACTTTCTGTTTCCCATTCTCCTTGAATATAGACAGAGTTGAATTTCGTTTTACATGGATGGGTAGTCTGTTCCAGAGCAGCATTATCCACCATGCAATAAACCTGCCCCTCCAAACCATTCTGTTGATGTTGCAGAACAGGTTTAAATCCCTAGGCTAAGTACTTATGATGCCATTTGATCTGCTGATGTGCAGTAAATCCATCAGTATTTTGTCAGGGGATGCCTTGTATGCCGGACACAGGTCACATCCTAGTAGTCTGTAGGATACCAAGTATAATGACATGTATACAAACATTTACTCCTACTTCAAGGAGAGCAGTACATGATAGACCAAGGAATACTTTGTGACAATCCATCGAAATTGTCAAGATTTACTTTGACAAAGGTAAAAGTTTAATATTTGACTTATCTCTGCATTATATAGGTTACTGAGAAGCAACCTTTGCCTCACTTATAGAGCATAAACAGACATTATTCTGTCAAACCTATTACACATTTGCAGTTCCAATGGTGGCATAAACACACACTCGAGGGATTTCAATCTCTTCTGCAACATAAATACAATATGTTGGAGGGATAGGTATGGATCACAAAGAATTCCACTTCTATTGAACCATCATCTACGCCCCATAAAGCAAAGTACTTCACCAACTCTATTCAAACATTATTTGGATTAATGGAAAGGTAATCAGAAATTAACACCAGCTTTAGCACCCTTGTTCCATGTGAATAGGGGCAACATGTAAATGCCTCAGTATATCATTGTTCTGCCAATTTCTGGGTACTTTCTAAAGAAAATAAAGGGCTATAAACTACCATGGGAATGTAAGGCTATGCTTGTTAAGATCCTCACAGATCAATAGCCTAGTAAGAATCTACAAACCTATGAACTCATGTAGTGAAAGCTTATTCTAGAGGTGGGGGATTCAAAGGAATATGAACCTATTCTGCAAATATTTTTTATTATTTTTTTGATGAATATATGTCCTTTATAAAGATATTTGTGGAGTCATTCACTCTGCAAAAGCATGGGTCATCTAGAAAGGCTTAGCAGAGTTTTCCAGAGGTTTCTAAAAGGAACAAAATAGAGGGAGATGGCTGCCAGTTTGGCAAATAATTAATGGTCTTGAGGCCGGTGATCACTTAAATTAAGAGTCTCTGTGGTCTCTCCAATTGGACAATATGTTTTGACAAGTACACACATAGGGGGCATTATATTTAGTAAAAAGTCTGATATTAGATGGGTAAAGATGAAATGAGACTTTTCTGTGTCTAGAGAAGATGTTAGATATAAACTGGACTAGATAAAATGACTTCCCTAACAACTGTGGAGACATGATGGTCAGAAGATAAGGAGTTAGCCACATGGCTGCCTAGATATCTGACGATTGTGTTATTTTGGCATGGTGTATCATCTTTGTGCCAGGATGTGGAAAGTTTTGTTCACCAGATTGTACTATACTATGTTTGCCTTTACTTTAAATGTCATTTTTCTTGCACTCGTTATTGGATTAGTCAGGTTGCACCATGAGTGTGGTGAGTACAGATGTATTTTTCTGTCTGTAATCAAATAAGCAAGAAAGAGTAAAGCATTAACTGTGATTAGGAATATACAGTAAAGATTGTATTGCAGTGAATGTGGACTTACAGCTGTACTGCAATAAGTGCATACTGCCAACTGTAGTGCCATAAGCAGGAAAGAGTAAAGCATTAACCGTAATAAAGTATATGCAATGAAGTTTGTAGTGCAATAACTGTGGACCTACAGCTGTATTGCAACACCTGCATAATGATAACTATTCTGCAATAAAATACTTGAAACTATACCAGTAACTGCAAGAATGTATCTCTAATAAAGTCTGTTGTGCAATAACTGTGGAATCAGGGCTGTTTTGCAAGAAATCAATTATGACAACTGCTCTGCAACAAAAACATGAAGTAATATCAGTACCTACATGAAGGTATATTGTAATAAAGTCTGTTGTGCAATAAGTGTAGCTTCAGAGCTGTTTTGTAAGAAACAAATTATCACAACTGTTCTGCAACAACACATGAACCAAGACAATAACATCAAGGTAAATTGTATACATCAGAATTGTCTAGTTCTCACCATTGCATGTCAGCTATATGCATTTAGGCTGTGAGGTATGGTGCTGCAGTCAAGTATCACAGTGTAATAGTTGTAGACTGCAAATAATAACCCATAATTAGATATTGTTTGTTGACTTCACAGATATTTCAACACACTAGCAATATATTGTGTACACTTGCATTCTATGTAGTAATGTATAGGTTACCTACTATCTCTGTCATGCTTGAATTTCATGCATGTGTGTTCAACTGTCACTGCAGTCTAGTATAAAACTGTACTACTGTTACCAGGTCATATGTTGGTGCCAGGTGAGCTCTAAGCAAATATCACTCAGTCAGTAACCAGCAGTGCCTGAGTAGCTCAGTTTGCTAAATGCTCTGTATGAAGTACATTTTGCCACACACAGACCTGAGTTCGAATCCAGTGCTATGTAGCACTAAGTATTACAGTATCGGTCACATAAAGTTGACAGATATTCTCTCCACAGGAACTACAGGTAAATGGGTGAGGTAGCCCATATTATGAATAAATAATTGTGTGTTTAGATGTCAGATTGTTGCAATCACTACCACAAATGTGAAAATACAGCTTGAAATAAAGGAAATAAATATAATTATAATAAAATAAATGAAATGAAATAAAATGTGTAATCTTTCATATGGCTGTATGCCTGGAATGTCTATTAAAGGTTTCTGTGGTCAACTAATACATTTGATGCAGATATCCTCTGCAGTCACTGCTATCGGGTTCTATCCACATGCCTGCCAAGCAAGGCATGATAGTTGTTTACTCTCTGTACTGTACACATACATATCTCTCAAGTGTCACTCTGTCCCATAGTGTAATTACTAGTGCATAATCCCTCTGTCACAGATTTATCATCAACATGAATAAGTAAATAGCAAAGTATCACTACACAACCCACAGTACACCTGTGTAGTTATATAGGTCCACCTGATGTGCAAGTGTTCTGTGTAGTTGTGTACCTGCAGTTTTTACTGCGTGGACCATACTGTCCCATGTGGATAGCTTGACAGGTATGTACATGCTACAACAACTATAGGGCATTTTTACACATAAAGAAAGGACAGACCTGTAGAGTAGATAGCGGTACTGTTGTCAACTATATAGCCTATAATGGTATTAACGGACTGTATTTCTCTCTCTTCCCCCTTCTGTTCATATATGTATTATTGTTATTCATTGATTATGGTTTACTATTAACATATGATGTTACATTAAACTGTATTTTGGGGCATGTGTTTCATTATTGTATGTATTAAAATGGTTGCATATTAACATAGCTTCTTGAATTATCTATTCTGTTGGCCTTATGCTGTAACTGTTACTGGCATGCTGTTATTATACTGACTGTTCTGTTATTTATTGTTGTGTTTCACATAATATGCATTGTTATGTACTTGGGTTATTTCCACTGTTCTGGCATGCTGTTATAACTAACGATGATTTGTTCACAACTAACCTATACTTATTGCTATACATCAATCACCACAGCACATTGGAATAGGCCAGTTCTCGGTGATCCACCTACCCTACCTCAACTGACCGTGGCACCGGGTCCTAGCACATCTGGTACCCAGGCCGATTATGTCTGCTAGCCCTACATCATCTTTGGGTGGAGCTGCCTCAGGGGACAGGGCATGCCCCCCCAGAGTGATGGGAGAGGGGTGATATTCACCCAAGATCAACTACTGGCCATGGTACACAGGATTGTGCATAGGAGCTATGAACGTCGCCTGCACCAGATGGAAGACAGACTGGACAACATAGTGGGGCCAGCTGGCCCTGGCACCCAGCCTCCAGCACAGCCACCTTTGGTGCAGTGAAGGAGCAGTGTTGACTGCCCATGGGTGGGGATCTCAGTCATGCTGCTGCCATCTGGAGACACATGCATCTCGGATTCCACAACACCCTCCCTATCCAAGGTGTTTACCCCCTCATGTGTCACACACTTCCCCTGTCTGCTGTCTTGTCTGTCTGCAATTGCATCCTCTCCTACCCAACTTACCTCCCCATATGTACCAATATGTCTTCCCCAACATTCCACTTTCTCCTTATAAAAAAAATGGGCACCTGTCCCACAAAATATAATATTGTTCCATACATAGCTCTCCATTTCACACACATGTACACTGGACACAACTAATTTGGTCCAGTTGGCTTGACAACACATTTATGTTGTCCTCACCCCTCACTCTGGGGCTTGAGAGTCCCAATTCACCCACAAAATCTATCAAAATGCACAGCTGTTGCTGTACAAGAAATGGAAAGCTGTGGTTCTTCCCTACACCTGTCATGCACATCCCTACCTACCTTTCATTATGTTTTCCCCCTGCTGGCCCCCATTTCACCACTGCCATATCACCCCCTTTTTCTTTTCTTTTTAATTTTTTAGCATGGGTTTGTGCAGATCTAAGCGAGTCTGCTTAAATGAGCTCTAATGCGCCTTAATGATCCTATGTGTTTCTCACAATGTTAGGCACATGTACAAAATAATCACCCCCTACATTTTGGACCTGAGCACCTATAAACTACAACCTACTACACTAACCCACTACGCCACATAGAGCTTAACTAAAACAGCTGTTTCCAGCAAAATATACTGATTGCCACTGACAGACTGAAATTAAACCTAATGGGAAAAATGGGAGTGTACCTGAGACTCGGATGCAAAAATACACCAGTAGACAGATAAATAAATAATAATGGCAGCATGTGAGGTCTGGGATAACAGGCAAATGTTCCCTTTTAACTGCAACATCTGTAAACACACCTGCTATGGCATCAGTGACACAGTACATATGTTCAGCTGGGACCCTGCTGTAGAACAACTGCCTTTGAAAGCCATGTACATACTGATGGCTGCAGACGTGTGTCACAGCCTGTATGTCTGCACATATATCTGGCAAATACACCTGTTTCAGCACTGATACAGTAGCTCAGTCTGTTAAATGCCTTGTATACAGTACATTTTGCCCCAAATAGTCCTAGGTTCAAATCTTGTGTGTTGCACTTCAGTTACATTGTTGTGAAGACTCCAAGTAATGACTGAGTCATGCAATTTTAATCCCCATAGGTTAATGCTACTGAAGTATTTGCTACCCAGTTTTGCAAGTCAAAGGCCTGCAGGTAGAGACACACTGCACACATCTGTATAGCCTAGGTATATGTCGCCTACTACTCTGCTATTGGCACTGTTGCATAACAGATGTACCTTAAGCACATGCCTCGATTGGACTGTAAAGGGTACCCTTAACCTGGCCCTGCTGCCACAATTATACATACAGCTTGCTGGCCTCTAAATTGTTCACACCCCCCCCCATGTGTAATAGGCTGCAGCAGCAGCTGCAGCCTGGAGCATACACAGCTGTATGCTAAGGCAGCTGCTACAGACCCACCATACCTTCCAACCCTCTATAACAAGGGATCTGGACACAACCATACATAAAGGGGGGAAAATGCCCAGAGATAGGGACGTTTCACAGTTTGCCCCTACAAAGGTGGTCAATTGATAGAATAGCACCTATTGCATTAACATGCATATTCTGATGGGTATGCAGTGTGACACTCACATGCCTCTCTCCTCTTACTGACCTCAATCCACAGTGTTGGCCTGTGAACTGCCAGATGACCACACTCTCATGGCACACTGACCAAACATATGAGGCAAAACTGTGGACATAATTCATACATCTCTACAGTTTACAGTATTTGTACTTACCCTCTGTGATGCTGTAGTCTCCACACCTCAGTAACGTCCATCTCAATAACTAAAAAAGGGGCCAAGACCTGCATTAAGGTCTTATATATTGCAGTGTGTTGCCATGTCATTGGTTAATGATAATGCAATTCAGCTGTTTGGATGCAATTAGCAAATCTGAGCCACAGATTGGAGCAGGGGCAATTACCTATTAATGAGCATTACCTACAAAAGGCAAGCAACTGTTTATGGGGAACAGGTCTGTATGTGGTTTTACTTACACAGACAGTGTATGTGCAAAGCATTTGTAGAGGAACGTTTCAAAAAAGGAATATATCACTCTACCAGGTATGTACTAGATGTCCCCATAAAACTGGATGCGGATGGGAGGATGGAGGTATGGGGAATAGGGATTAAAACAGCAGGCTTGTATTAGACCTATGATACTGACATGTCAGTGATACTCTGTTGTCCAATACCTACCGGCATGCCTCTCAACTGTTCCTGCTATGAATCACATCTCTGCTCTGTCCCTGTCAATCCCTCCTACAACAGTCAGCTGTTGTAGTACAGATGGTGAATTACATGTAAGAAATAGTGACACTAAGTAAGGGTGTACACTCCTGTAACATCAAACAATGCACTGTAATTCACTTCCTCTCAGTCTGTCAATGTCACAAATAAATGGAACTAACATTGTAAAAGTGTCCCTGAATGTCCCTGATGTACTCTGGCTAAGTCCCAGTTTTTGGACATTCATCCCTGTCTGGTTGAGAGGGATGCCTAACATACCTCTCAACCTCCTACAGTAAGAGATCAGGACAAAGCCATAATTAATGGGGGGACAAAGGCCCAAACTCAGCGACAGAGTATACGTTTGGCCATACAAAGTAAGAATGTGAATAGACTAACAGATATTACTGTGGCATAAGAGTTTTCTGAGGGGTCTGACATGTGACAGTTACATTCTGTTTTACTTTATTGACAGCAACCATTAATGATTGGACAGGGTTTGTCAGACATCCACAACTTTGTGCAAAAAGGACCACATCTATGGGGCGAACATGTTGACATTCTGTAAACATCTGTATACTTGAGAGGTATGATGCCTACATGAAACATATACTACAGCGGTTTGCATTGCTTTCTGTTATTGTGGCACACTGGTGCTACTGGACTGTCCCCATATAGTTGTAATAGCACACTGATATTTGTCCAACAGTGGCCGTATGACATAGTGGGGATTTGCCCATAGGGGACACACCACAATACAGTGCAGTGATGGGTGTAGAGACATACAGCAGAATCTGTTATGGCACACAGGGACATTACCCAGTATTTCTACTATCTTGGTGATAGCCACACATGTGATGTGTTGCCAGACTGTGGGGTATGATGTGTGAGGCAGCAGTGGATAGTGCAGGACATTATGGGTATGTAGGGTCTGTACACAGTGGACATCCCCATATCCGGTCCTGTAATGTGCTCCCCTCTTGTTGTCTTGCAGGAATGATGTACCAACAGAGACATCCACCATTTTCATCTGTAGAGAATGTTGCTATACTGGATGGCCTCAGACTCCACCATCACATCCTGCTTTCCAGAGGTTGCCATAGTCATGAACAGTGGGCAGCATTGTGGGGCAACCTTGTCAGGGCTGTTAATCAGATTGGCCAACAGGACAGGACCTATGAGCAAGTCCAACACCAGGCCACAGATATGGTCAATGCTGCACGTCAAAGATCAGCTGCTGTTGCCAGGGAACATGCTGCCACCAGTGGAGGGCCTGCGACACAACAGCCACTTTCAGCCACAGAGGAATTCTTGGCAAACCTTGAATCAATAAACAGCTCCCAAGCATCCATTATGCCATACATCAGAGGAGCGTCCCAGTAAACATACTGTGTTCACCAGTATAATAATGCATCAATCATTGTGGCAGGCTCTACAGACCGGTTCATGGATGCCAGGTCTACCTGCATTGTGGGGGGGGGGGGTTGGATTTTACCCACAGTTGTGCACACATACTCAGAATGTCAGCAATATAGCCAGTATCACATTAGCTACTGCACATGTGGATATATGTGCATATTACCTTGTAACACTGCAATATTTGGTGTTGCTGACAATACCTCTCCCTCACCTTTTCATAGGTACATCGGGTGTGATTGGAGTCCATGGTCCTGTACCTGGTAAGTGTGATACTATTGTTTTACAGCTTATATATACCCTATGGAAGTTAAGGGCTGCCATTTTGCCTTGTGCACAACTGTTGTGCTTAGCCAGAGTAGAATAGTTGTATGTTCCATTTCAGAGCAATTAGCTACAGTGCATTGCCTAGGGAATGACAGGTGTGTGTATTTGTACAAACATCAACATGTTTGCACTTATAGTTATGAGCAGCTACACAGCCTGCTATACATGAGGCAATTACTCCAAGATGCCCATTCAAACACAATAGGGAGATGGTACATAACTGAGGCAGTGATACTACTACTGGTATATCATTCTTAAGATAGGTGTACTGGGTTTTATGTGCAGTTCTATCACATACACTGTCATATTGTATACCTCACAGGTGTATTGTACTGGCAACATTAACCGGATGTAAGTGACGTGCATATTATACAGGGCCTGAGTTTTCTGTGTATGTTGTTGTGAGTTTGTGTGTTGTGCATGGGATCAGAGATGGGAAGATGTGTGACATGTAATGCAGTTGTGGATCCTCATCTGTATGAGTCTGTGTGGATTACCATACATAATAGTGCAGGTGGTAATGTACTGCTTTTGTTTTGCTTCTGACAGGTGAACACAGGGGTTGGAGTCTGTCCCTGTCACAACCTGATGTCAATGTCTCATTGAATTCTGATGATGGTGGTGGCCATAGTGAGGCACATGTGAGGTTGTTTGGGGCTGAATCTGTCCCAGAGGTTGACATCCCTCTTCAGCCCCCATAGTCCTCGCACACAATCAGTATGCCCACTCCTACACAGTCACCAGAGGCCACAGATATTGGACAGTCAGATGGTGATGACATAGTACAGGACAGTGCAAGAACTATGGCATCAGTGAGTGCAGACACTGGCCATAGCCAGAGAGCTAGCAAGGTCCCATACAGGCAGTTTAACAGGGGCACTTGAAGGAGGACTGCTGCCCATCCACCTCCTGTTGCAGGTGTCACATCATGGGTCACTCGCCATATGTTTCAGGTTGTCATTAGGGCACAGGCACGTTCGGAACACAGCACCAGATGGATACTTAAGGTTATGGATGCAGCACAGTATGACATACCTGACTGCCTCCACCACATGGGTGATGCCCTGGAATATTTCACTGATGTAATGGACAGACAGTGGGCTGAGTCATTGTCTGTCTTTGACCGCACGTTGTCTGTGCTGGAACATCTAGTTGGGCATCAGACATGCGGACGTAGGCCAGCAACACCATCTGCTGAGAGTCCATATGGCCATGCAGATTCACACAAAAGAGAGACTTTGGAGTGATTAAGTATCATTTTTCTGCTTTTCTTGCTGTCTTAAACTAATTCCGCCTAAAACGCCAGTTTTTTTAGCGAATCTGTGATTTTAAAAAGTTTGTTATTGCTACATATTGCACTTATTTGCTGCCTGCACTTGAATTAAGTCATTTTTTTGTGTTTAAATAATCTGTTTAACTGTTGTAGGCTACACACTAAAGTGTGATAGCCTTTTCTGTGCATTTAAAGTGTTGTTTTGATTGTATTTGCTCTATTTTCTGAAAAAAAATATATACTTGTTTCCCGCCTTTCTGAACTAGTAGAGTCCAGTTTTCAGGTTATTGCTGAATCCAGGGCTGTGGTACAAGTTTCTGTGTTGCCCATACCTTACTTGGATAGAAGGAAGTCTCTCTGTTCACCTGTGAGAGAGGGGAGGGGAGCTTTGAGCAGCCTATCTGTCCCTGGAGGAGTGGTTTAAGCCCAGAATATCTGCTCTATTTTCTGAAAAAAAAAAAATATATACTTTTTCCCACCTTACTTAACTTCTGAACTAGTATAGTCCAGTTTTCAGGTTATTGCTGAATCCAGGGCTGTGTTACAAGTTTATGTGCTGACCATACCTTACTTGGATAGAAGGAGGTTTCTCTGTTCACCTGTGAGAGAGGGAAGCTTGAGCAATCTATCTGTCCCTGGAGGAGTGGTTTCAGCCCAGAAGTTAGTAGTTTATCGGCCATTTTGGGCTAATTTCTATCTCTTTCACTTCCCTGCTATAAAAACCACATTTGCGCAGTTTTGCGCACCGGGCAGTGCCAGTTAGCTAGAGTTAAACTATTCTCGGCTCCACAAAGTCTACTCTTCAATTTTTCCCTTGGAACTAGACAAACCTTCAACTTTAGCACTCAAACCATTCATTTCACAATCAAGCACTTCCTTAAAACTCATAGCAAGCACTAATTAACCCTAGCACTAGACCCCGCTTTACTGTCCAGAAGGACAAGGCTCTCTATCCATCCCCACCAGCCAATCAGAAAAACAGCTTACTCTACCTATTCAGGCATGCCCAAAGGGCAGTTTCCGGTGTACTCTCCAGTCCAACTGGTGAATCTGGGCATTTTGAGGCAATGTTACAACTGCCTCTTGTACACAGACAACCTTCTCCTCATACCACAAAACACTAATATATGCAAGAGATGCAATTATAGAGCCAAACTGGAGGCAAAGCTCTCTCAACCCAAGACTGAAACTGACAGTCAAGAGGAGAAGGGTAATACTTGCAACACACCACCAGTCTCACATAGACCTAATAAACCAACACCAGCAAATAACACACATGAATACATGAAAAGATACTCGGAGGCTCTAAATAAAAATCTGCAAAAGCAACAGAGACCTCCAAAGCAGACATCCAAGCAACCTCCACACCCCATCACCAGCCATGAAACACATACTTCACATAATCAGTGTGCCATGTAATCACAGCCCTTAAGGCAAAATAACATACCCAACACACTAGTAATATGCGACTCTATAGTCAGGCACACTGATGTCCCACTAACTAGGCTGGACAAGGAGAAGGTTACAGTTAGCTGTTGGGTGACAGGATCCACCACATAACAAAAGCACTCAGGTCACTCCAGAACAAGTACAAATATGACTCTGTCATTGTCCATGTTGGTTTGAATGACCTCAGATGTACCTCCCTGGACTACATGAAAAGCGACATGAAAGAGCTCTCTGATCATGTAGCCCAGGCTATGACCCTGACCCTGAGTAGCATCCTGCCTTCACCAAGAATGATGCCACAGTATAAAGAAAAAATGATCAATTTCAACAATTGGCTAATTTTCTGGTGTCATTCATAGGGGATCCAGTATCTGTCCACCTATGATGACATGCTCGACAAGCCACATTGCTTCACAAGAGATGGCTTGCACCTGTCACCCTTAGGAATTCGAATACTGGCCATGGCTCTTGTCGCCCCCATAGTGCCTTTTTTAGGCAAGGCTCAAAAGACAAGCCCTCCACCATAAATAGCACAAGTAACCAAAAACCGTGGGTAATGCTACTCAACGCCAGAAGTCTAAACCTCAAAATGCACGCACTCGAGGCACTCCTCAGTATGGAGAACATCAACATCTGTGCAGTAACAGAAACCTGGTTTAAGGCTCCTGAGAGCACCCCAGCACTACTAGGCTATAACTCATACCATACCTTTAGGCCACAGAACCAGGACTGAAACACAAAAAACGGGGGGTATCCATATTCATAAAGGATACCCACATCTCCAGGCTAGTGGAGCAGCACAATGCATCAGAGATCATCCATGTGCAACTAACAATGGGCAAAACTGCAATCCAAATTGTAGCTTTCTACAGATCACCCACCATGACCCAGGACCCCCATTCCGCATTTCTGGAGACACTAGGAAATATGAAGGTCCTACCAAACATGCTAATACTGGGTAACTTCAATTACCCAAACATAAACTGGGAGAACTACTCAAGTACTAACTCCCTTGCCCAATGCTTCCTAGAATTTGTAAACCCGAATGCCCTGGATCAACTGGTCAACACCCCCACCAGAAGGAACAACATATTGGACCTGGTCATCACCAACATGGGCGACCGGTGTTTCACACTGGAGGTCAACCCCTCACTGGTTAGAACAGACCATAGACTAATCACTCTGGATATCCACATTCTGCCCCCACCCCCAATCATGGAAACCACCATGAAAAACTTTTCAAAAGCAAACTTCACATTACTTAAGACCGAGGTGGAAAGGTTCACAGCCCCCAAAGAACAATGCTGTCCAAGCTGCTGAAACCTTTACAAAGGCACTCTATGAGCATCTGCAGGAATGCATGGATCGTGCTATACCAAGTAAAACCAAGACTCACTTCTCCAAGTAACGGAAACCAGTCTGGTGGACCCCTGCCATAAACAAGCTATACAACAGAAGGAGGAAACTAGTACAGAAAAGAGTAAAATCCCAAGAAGGAAAGACATCCCTGATCAGTATCAGCAAGAAACTATGATCCCTCGTTGAATCATCCAAGGCTAGTTTCAAAAGTAAAATTGCCAATGACTCCAAAGATAACCACAAAGTGTTTTTTAGCTATGTCAAGAACCTAAGTGGAAACTCTCAGATCTGCTCTGAGTTAGTGCAGAATGGCACAAAATACACTGAAATGACTGATATTGCCAACATTCTGGCAGACAGGTTTAGTGCAAACTTCACCCCCCTCTCACCCTCTAAAGGGCCCATAACCATACCAGAAGAATGTAGGGCCCCGTCAATCACCGACACACAGGTTAAAACAGCCCTGTCCAAAGCCACAAACACAGCTTCAATGGGACCGGACTGTGTCCCAGGCTGTGTCTTACAAGAGCTCCAAAATTAACTAACCCCTCACCTAAACATACTGTTCAAACCCAGCCTCTCTACAGGCTACATACTCACAGAATTGCACACAGCAACAGTTATCCTGCTCCACAAAGGTGGAGCCACAACGGACCCCGGGAACTATCACCCTATAAGCCTGACTAGCCTGGTCTGCAAGGCTATGGAGTGCATCATCATGGAACTCATTAACAGAGACATTAGGAACCTCCAAACCTTGGACCCTACCCAGTTTGGCTTTGTTAAGGGCAGATCATGCCTCCTAAATCTGGTGGACTTCTTTAAGACAGTTACCAAAGCATTAGACAAGGGAAAGGAGGTCCACACAGCCTACCTAGACCTCACAAATGCTTTTGACACCATTCCCCATTCTAGTATTATAGACAATCTCACCAGCTTGAACATAAACCCCTACGTCATGAGATGGGTTGCCAAATGGCTCATGGATAGAACCCACATGGTGAGAGTTGCAGGCTCTACATCTGACTCTAAACCAGTTACAAGTGGTGTCCCCCAGGGCTCAGTCCTAGGACCCCTCCTGTTCAGTATATACTTCTCAGAGGTACAGGCAAGCATAGGAGGGCTATGGCTGACCAAGTTCACAGACGACTGCAAATTAGGGACCATAATTGATTCTCCAGCTGATACAGACACCCTCCAGAAGGGTCTCACTGAGATGGATACCTGGTGTCAAAATCATGGCCTCAAGCTAAATGACAAAAAGTGCATAGTCATCCCCTTTGGAGAAAATAAAGTACCCGCAAACTACCACATAGGTGGTAGTCCCCTAAATACAGAAAATGTAATAAGGGATCTGGGGATCCAAGTAGATAGTAATCTCTCCTTTGATAATCATATTGCCAAGGTGTTTAGAAAATCCTTCTATGTAACCCACCTAATCACAAAAGGGTTCGCATCTAGAACAAAAGAGGTTATTGTGCCTCTCTACTCATCACTCATTAGACCCATCATAGAATACAACTCCCCATTTGGGATGTACCTTACAAGACACCTGCAACAGCTGGAAAGACCACAAAAGTACCTCACCAAGAGGATTACTGGCCTCAAACAGATGCCCTATGCAGCCCAACTCAAGAAAGTCCAGCTGTACTCGGTTGCATACCGCTTAATCAGAGGTGATCTCTGCCTGACATACAAAGCCATGTCCAAACCAGAATTGATGGACATGCTCCACCTAAAAAAAAAACAAATCCCGGAGTGCCACACGCTCTAGAGATATAAACCTCACCACAACAATAAATAGGACATGCTGGAGGGATAGATTCCTGTCCCAGAAACTCCCCATGCTTTGGAACAGTATTCCAATAGGTTCATAGGTTCATACTAGGCTATCTGCCCTAGGGCATTTATAAGCCTAGCCAGAGTGTGTTTGGCTTTCGCCACCCATTTTAAATTAATTTTGCTATGCCTTTTTTTGAGGTTAGTATACTGTGCCTCTGTCTAACAGTGACACAGAAGTGATAGCCGGGGTAAACCTACGATCTCCCATCCACTCATCAAGATTCCTCTTGAAGAGAGTCAATGTGGGACTCTGCCTAACCTGGACTGGGATTTTATTCCAGAGTGAAGGGAGCCTCTGGGTTATGAATCTGTCCCTCCAGCATGTCCAATTTATTTCAGTGCTGAGGTTCAAGTCTCTCGAGCGTAGCTCGATGGGATTTGGATTTTCTGAGGTGCAGCATGTCCATTAATTCTGGGTTGGACATGGCTTTATACATCAGGCACAGATCGCCTCTGAGCAGGCGGTATGCCACTGAGTAGAGCTGGAGTTTCTTTAACCGGGCAGCATATGGCATCTGTTTGAGCCCTTTGATCCTCTTGGTGAGGTACTTTTGGGGTCTTTCCAGTTGCTGCAGGTGTCTGGTAAGGTACATCCCAAAAGGGGCATTGTACTCAATTATGGGCCTGATGAGGGATGAGTAAAGAGGTACGATGACCTCCGCTGATCTAGATGTGAATCCGTTCATGATTAGGTGGGCTATATAAAATGTTTTTCTAACCACTTTGGCCACGTGGTTGTCAAATGAGAGATTGCTATCAACTTGGGTCCCCAGGTCCCTAATGACTTCTTCTGTACTTAATGGATTACCACCTATGTGGTAATTTGTGGGCACTTTGTTTTGCCAAAGGGATGACTATACACTTTTGGCGTTAGCTTGAGGCCATGGCTCTGGCACCAGTTGTCTGTTTCTATGAGGCCCTTTTGGAGGATGCTTGTGTCGGCTGGAGAGTTGATTATGGCCCAGTTTGCAGTCATCTGAACTTGGTCAGCCACAGTCCTTCCATGTTGGCCTGTACCGCAGAAATATATACCGAAGAAGAGAGGTCCCAGGACTGAGCCTTGTGGGACGCCACTTGTAACTGGTTTGGAGTCTGACATGGCTCCAGCAATTCTAACCATGTGGGTTCTGTCCTTGAGCCAGTTTGCAACCCATCTAGTGACATAGGGGTTTATATTTAAGCTGGTGAGCTTATCTATAATGCCCGAGTGGGGTATTGTATCGAAGGCTTTGCGAGGTCCAGGTAGGCTGTGTGGACCACCTTCCCTCGTCAATGGCCTTGGTGACTGTTTCAAAGAAATCAACCAGGTTTAAGAGGCAGGATCTGCCCTTAACAAAGCCAAACTGGGTAGGATCCAGTGTCTGTAGGTCCCCAATATCTTTATTTATGAGGTCCATGATGATCCTTTCCATAGCTTTGCAGACCAAGCTAGTCAGGCTTATGGGGCGATAGTTTCCAGGATCTGTTGAGGCACCACCTTTGTGGAGAGGGACCACTGTTGCTGTACGCCACTCTTTGGGTACATATCCTGTAGTAAGGCTAAGATTGAACAGTAGTTTTATGTTTGGGTTTAGCTCTTCTTGGAGTTCATGTAGGACGCAGCCGGGACACCATCTGGTCCCATTGATGCTGTGTTTTTGCTTTGGAGAGGCGGCTCTTACCTGAGCATCTGAGATGTTAGGGGCAGCACTCTGTTGGGATAGATATTTGCCCTTTTGGTGGGAGAGGGGAGAAGTTTGCACTGAACCTGTCAGCTAGGATGTTGGCAATGTCTGTGGGCTCGGTGTATTTTTTGTCATTTTGGACTAATTCTGAGCATATCTGGGAATTCCCACCCAGGTTCCTAACATAACCAAAGAAAGCCTTGTGATTATCCTTAGTGTCCTGTGCAATTTTTCTCTCGAAGCTGGCCTTAGACAATTTTATGAGTGCCCGTAGTTTTTTGCTAATACTGATCAGAGATGCCTTCCCTTTTTGGGATTTTGCTCTATCATGTAGTAGCTTCCTCCTTCTATTGTATAGTTTGTTTATGGCTGGGGTCCACCAAACAGGACGTCTGCCTTTGGAGGATTGGGTCTTAGTTTTATTTGGGATTGCATGATCCATGCATTCCTGAAGGTGTTCATAGAATGCGTTTATAAAGGATATACATCAGGCAGAGCCCCTCACTAACACTCTTCAAGAGAAACCTTGACTGGTGGATGGGAAACAGAATATTTACCCCGGGGATCACTGCAGTGGCTCTCCTGGACAGTGGCACCAGGAACTAATGGCTCTGCTGGACAGAGGCACAGGGAACTAATCTAAGGGGGTGGCAAAAGCCAACACATTCTGGCTAGGCTTATAAATGCCCTTGGTCAGATAGCCTAGTACTTACCCATGAACTCCCATAATGGCAGTACCTCCAGCACTACAGAGGGAAGTGTTCTGTCCACACCATGATGTGGCAGGCCATGGGCACGTGGTCCTGGATGGTCCCATGGGGGACACAGGCCCAGCAGACAGCAGTCACCATCAGGTACTAGCACCGCATCTGACCTTGGGTATTGTGGTGCCTGTGCTACTCCTGGTGAAGCCAGTTCCCGAGTTTGTGGCTAGAGATGGTAAACTCTCCACTCTACCATGTACAGTCCACAGCTGTCCACCATACACATGTGTAGGGCTAGCACTGGGCTTGACTGTGTACATGCACATACTACAACACCACTGTCACATGCAGATCACCAACAGACACACACATGGCACCTGTTCATAGCCCATCTAACCAGCACCCCTTCCAGAGTCACACACATGCTATCAACTGTTTGGCACAGCCTAGGCCTCTGGCATCCCCACACCACACCCTGTGCATGTGATGATACCTGTGCCACATCCCTACCATCCATGCCATCGATGCAGGTACCTGCAAATGTGTCTGATGCACAGGCTGACTATATTACTTTACATGTGTTTGTGTAGTGCAGTAGTGTTATGCCATGGCAGTTGTTGTGGGCCCCAACAGATAATGTATGCTGGCATGTGTCTTGAGCACACATCAAACTTTGTGTATGTCTGTTGCCTGATGGTACAGTGGTGGAACTGTTAAAGACTGACATTTGTGTCATGGACCTGTTTATGTTTGTGTCCCAGGAGTCTGAGTGGTTCAATTATGGACACATGACAGCAATACAGCTGCACAGGATGGCAAGATAGCACAGCAGAAATATAACATCAGCAAGGTATGCCAGTATACATGCATGGCTCCCGAGGTGCATATGTCTAGCAAAGTTTATCCAAGACAATGGAGACAGTCAGCATCATCATGCTTTCATACTCTGTGGCAAGGTGTGCTACCCCTGACAAGTGTCAACTGGGTATACAGCATGTACAAATCTTAATGGTGGCAGACATCAATTATGCTAATGTAGATGTGAACAATTTAGGGCTAGTGGCTAGTCACAGGGCCATAAAATGCATAACCAATGCACAGAGTTGGCTGGACAGCCATGCCTCTACTGCTGCAAGGGGATATATTTACACACACACACACAAGTTGGATGCGGATGCTGTGAGATTAGAATCCCTAGCTATCTAGTAATGCACACTATAGCTTGCAGTACTTCTCACATGTGCCATGGAGTTTATCTAATATCAGAGTGTCAGCCAGCACTAAGGTGGATGACATCAGCAGGCTTTGCAAAAGAGACCAATGTTGAGGCCAGCAGCTAGTCACAGGGCCTTAAAATGAATACTCATTGCACAGAGATAGCCCATACAGGCTTGTCTGATGTTCTGCATGTGGATATATTTACACGCAAGTTGGATGATGTGAGATTAGAACACCTACCTATCTACTGTTACACACTACAGCTTGTAGTACTTATCGCATGCACCATGCTGTTTATCTGATATTATACTGTCAGCAAGCACGCTTAAGGTGGATGACATTAGTAGCCCTTGTAAAGGAGGCCAATGTTGAGGCCAGCAGCTAGTGACTGGGCATAAATGCATAACCATTGCACATAGATAGCTCATACAGGCTTGTCTGACGTGCTGCATGGGGATATATTTACACACACAGACACACACACACACACACACACACACACACACACACACACAAGTTGGATGATGTGAAATTATAACTCCTACCTATCTAGTATTATACACTACAGCTCACAGTACTTATTGCAGGTGCCACAGGGTATGCCTGTTGTATAAGTTGATGCAGGCACAGTACTTGTGGGGTATGCACGGTGGCCTTGTGTTAGCATGTGTGGACTTCAGAGTGATGCTGCTTGGTACTGTTATTGTATCTAGTGACATAGGGGTGGGATACTTGACAATATCCCTACTATGTGTGTACACTTACCAGTCTGGCCATATGTGGCTGTTTGCAGTTTGATAGGCGGATATGTGGTCAGGGACAATATGGCCTGTCCAAGGTATGTGTTGCACCCGTTGTACATTACGCCACCTGCATACCTGTGTCTGTCTACAGGGTGAGAGTCTGCAGGCACAGGAGTCTGTGGGTGAGTGGATTATGTACTGTTGCAGCCTTGGTCTGGTTCCATCAGACAACTGTTGTGATGTGTAAGTGCAGATAACCCCAGCATTCTGGGATATGTGGGGACATTTGTACATCCCCCCACGTACCTATATCAATGTGTATAATAGGGATGTCTCGTTAAATGTTGTTGTGTGTGTACATTCTGTAAATATGTAATGTAGATATATGTGGGGAGTCTATGTATCATTGTACTTTATATAGCTATATATACATGTTGTTATCACACACATATATATATATATATATATATATATATATATATATATATATATATATATATATATATATATATATGTGTGTGTGTGTGTGTGTGCGCCACATACTGATAGAGACACTAATCAAGTGTGAGGGGGATAGGGAGAGACAGATATGTATACGTTGCTGTATGTTTGTACAGACATATTTCCACATAGCAGGTCTTTGGGCGGTTGAAGCAACAGACTTGGGCTCAAGTTAGCTAAGTGCAGGAGCATGCCCAGTGTGACTGTTGTACTTACAAAGTGACTCCAGGCCAGAGCTACCTGTACTCCAGTCCAGGATTATGTGTGCTGCAGGCCATTGGATGCTGCACCTGTTAAGACAGTACTGCAGTTCCCTGATTTTGTCCAAGGCATTCCCTGTGTGTTTGCTGCCCTTAATATGTGACTCATACCTCACAACTGTACAGAGCTTCACAGGCTGTCCAGCGGTTTCCCTCATATTTGTCGTCTGTTTAAGATAACATTGTGGTTTTCTGGTACATTATTGGCAAATCAGTGAAGACTGAAGTCAATAAATAATGACAAACATTTCAGTTTCAGACTCCATACACATTGGGAGATTCATGTTAATGCAAGGCCTGTTATTCTATCAACATTCTACATTTGTAGGAGGAAATATTTAAAACCTGTTCCTATTTGTTGGCATTGGTCCCACTTTTATTCATGGCTTTGGCCAGATTTCCTGCTCTAAGAGGTTGAGAGTTATGATGTGACTGGGGTACATGAAGTAACACCACACACAGGGTGACAGTCTGCATACCGCTCCCTGTACATGTTTTTGCAGGTTGTCCAGCATTTCACTCCATATGTCTGCTGTCTTCCTCATACATTTGTGGTTTTCTGGTACTATACTGTCAACAGTGGTCACTGACTTGTAACTACTGACACATTTAAGTTATGGCCTTTACATTCTGCAGCTAATCTGACCTGTTGCAGCCTGCTGTTATATGACTGTCCTGTGACCCCACTGTTTGGCTTCTTCCTGGAATAACATCATGGACTTTCCAGCCATATGGCCTAGTGGATATTATGGGAAACATGCTAGTGAACAGAGTACTTGTTGTCCCAAGTGACTGTTAGATCTGTACAAGTAGCCCACTATAGATCTCTGCAAGTAGCCCAGTAGCACACTATCTATAGCCCCTATATTCCCTTGCATACATGCGGCAGATCCATACATATGCTACCATACTGTAGTACCCCTTACAAGTGGTGTATAGGAGAGTGATTTATCTTGCGAATGCAGCAGTTGACAGGCCTGTAGTTCAGGGCTAACTCTGTCTGATGCATGCAGTCCACAGCCAATACATGGTGAGGTACAGGTTGTGTGTTCTGGCTGGCATCATTTTTACTAATATGTATGCGAGTCAGAGTAAGGTGTCAGTCCTTGGGCCCTGGGTTTTCAGTGCATGTGCTATGTGTTGTCTCTTGGCTAAGACCAGGGCATACTGGGAACACCTAAGCCTGCCTACAGGGACAGCCTCGAGGGTTCCTCCTCCGAGTCCCCCTGTGGGTGCAGCTGTGGTGACATAGGCAGTGGTGGGGGGCTGTGTATCCCTTCCATTTGCTGATCCTGCTGCAGCTGTTTCCACAGGATCATATTGTGTAGCATGGTGCATACAGTGAACACCTGTGCACATGTGGCTGGAGAGTACTGCAGGGCTCCACCAGATATATCGAGGCACTGGAACTATGACTTCAATAGCCCAAACACATGCTCTATGAAGTTGCTAGTTTGTGCGTGTGCCTCATTATCGCATTCTCAGTGGGTGTGTGTGCATTTCTGATGGTTGTCATCATCCACGGTTCCAGAGAGTAGCCAGCATCCCCAAGTAAATGGCTGTGTGGGATGTCCCCGCCTAGCAAACATCTGGTACAGCTGTGATGCATACTAGATATGGGAGTCATGATAACTCCCAAGGCTGCCAGCACACAGATTTTTTGATAATGCCCTGGGCATTGCACATGACATGGCAGTTGATGGAGTGGTACCCCTTGCAGTTGACGTAGATTCTACCCTCTCCAGGTGGTGCCTTGATGTGTACATGAGTGCAGTCTATGACAACCAGAACTTCAGGGTAGTGTGATAAATGGTAGAAGAGTCACATACTGCTGGCCCTCTCCTCAGAGGTGTGGGGAAAATAAATGTGCTCACTGGCATGTGGTAGCATGACATCCAGGAAGTGGTGGATTACCCTAGAAAGAGATGCCTGTGAGACCCCATCATGTTCCCGGTTGATCTTTGGAACGTACCTGTAGCTAGTATCCTAAGGGATACACATACCTTTGTTTCCACTGGGATGACTTCCCCTCTGTTGGCTCTAGGTCTGAGTTGAGGTTGGCAGAGCTCAGTGAGTTGTTGTAGTATGTCCCTGTCTACCCTGTAGCGCTCTACAATCTCCAGCTTGTGTACCTCCTGGTAGGTTACTCTGGGCCTGAACACTCTTCTCCTTCTTAGTCTAGGCCTACGGTCAGCATCAGCAGCAGCTGCATTGACCTCAACATCTAACACATACATATGTAGCAGACTTCCAGCAGCACCTAGCATTCTCTCAGTTACAATTTCCAAGTCTGTACTCCAATGGTGCAGAGTATGGAGGAAAAATCAGATTGTAGGGTGTATGCAACCTACATAGTGCTCTGATATAGGTGTAGCCTGTGTGGTTGGCTACCTATGATGCATTCCATCTACCAAGTACATCGTTAAGGGGTTTAATGGCCCTAGTTTAAGTGAAACAGGGCTCTTCCTTAATTAATATATCATTGGCTTTCTCAGCCAATTTTTTTTGGGTATGACTACCTTCCTTGCTGAGCACTGCGGTCTACTGCACAAACCCATGTCGCAAAGATAAACAAAGCTTAGCAGTCAGTAGACAAATCCACATGGAAGGTCATGCTCAGCATGGCGGCGCACCGCACAAACATGCACAAAAATGGTAAAACACATGCCTCAGAGGTAAACACAGCTTAGCAGTCAGTGTACACACCCCCCCCCCCCGCTCAGCTCAGCGAAGTGCCATGAAGCAGGCGCTGCTGAGCTCCAATGCACTTAAAAGTTTGTGGACACACCCCCCTTTTGATGTCAGCTACCTCTTCTGTGGACACCAACACAGTTCTGTGCCTACACGGATGGGATCTGCAGACACAGATACCCATTTTTGCTATTCAGTAACCCACAGATCCATGCACACTACCTAGAAACTACACGGTTTCAGGCCTGCCTCATTAGCAACCACAGCAGTCTAACATTGTACATACTCCACACAGGGTCCTATAATGCATTACTGTTACATACTCACAAATTCTGGTTTTTACTATATTTTTATATATTTTTTTCCATAACGACATGTTTGCACACTGCAGTGCACTGCGCCAACATACCCAGGGTATTAAAAAAATTATTTTACATTATTTTCCATATAATTTTGGACATACAGTGATTAGTTTTGCCCATATGTGTGTCTCCTATGCTATTTCTGCAACTGTCAGTACACATTTACATCCCCTGGTGTCATTTTTGCATCCTGTACATGGAATTTTTCCACGTACATTATGGACAACAACACAGGGTCTGCACGACTGCCTATCTGCTTACTGGATCACTCTACCAGCTTCATTTGCATGCATTTCACCTGCTTATGAGGTAATTTGCATGCCACGGACAGTTCCATGTTCACACACTCGTGCACACCTCTCAGCTCCATTTACTGGATCACACATCTGCTTACTTCCATGTAAGCACCATGCCACTATGCGTACATGACAAATAAGTCCATGTAGGCTTTATTAAATTCATAAAAAACAAAACCACTAGCAAGGGTGAAGTGCCCCAAACAAAGCAACAAGAAAATATCCAATAAAAATCTCTCTGAGGCGCACCACGACTATGAAAGCGAACCGTCTAATATGAAGAAAAAGCTGACATAAAAACAAATAAAATCAATTCAGTTAGCGCTTTCACATTTATCCAAATGCTTCATCAGACTGTTAACAATGAAAATATTACCACTTTTAAATAGCAGCCCCTTTACTCACTAACCAATCACTGATCAGAAGCTAAATTTAAAGTAATCTCACTTCTAAAAACTAATGGCAAAGAAGTAAAATACCATCGTAAACACTCAATATACATAAATAATATGTGTATATAGTAGAAAATATATAATGAGATAAAAAAGATAAAAAATATATAGTAAAAATTCACAAAACATTTCATTCAACTACTATTAAATATATAAAATGATTTGTATATACATTTAAAAGTAAGTGAATGCGATAAATTAATTTCATACATTTGCTCATAATGTGTATATAAAACAATAATAATAAAAAATACAAAATACATATGAAGTGCCTGATGACTAACTCCATCTAACAACAACAATCAAGTAACTGGTAACCTGAATAAAACATCTAGGATTGTACATGTTACGGCCGTTAATGTTTTAGATTCCAGGCTGTAAGAAAAGGCTTTAACGAAAGCCTATCATTCAAGCCAGAGGATCTGTCTGCTTGTAGTTTCATGATCCATCTGGCTTCCCTTTGTTCTGTATATTTCCTATGATCTCCTAATCTATTGTTCTTCCATACTAATTCTATGACAGTGAACTTAAAACTATGTTTGGTGCCATAAGTGATGACATGTTTTGCTAACACATTACTGTCATCTTCTCTGTTAATGGCATAGACGTGTTCTCTAACACATTCACGTAGGGTCCTGTTTGTTTTCCCTATGTAAAAAAGTCCACATTCTACGCAGACTACTAGGTAGACCAAATTACAAGTTTTACAGTCAGCATATAAATCAAACTTACACCTCCGTCCAGTATCTGGATGGATAAAATAACTAACATTGGACATATAACTGCATTAATTACATGCTCTACAGGCCAAAGGTCCCTTTCCTGTCTGAAGGATTCTGTTGCGGCTTAGCATTTTCATAGTACAATAATCGTTTTAGGGATTTAGTGTTCCTATAAGTGAAGCTTGGAGAAATTCCTACTAACTGTTGTAATTTAGTATCGGCTGTAAGAATATTCCAATTCTTAAAGAAGATGTTTCTAATCCTAATATTGTTGTTGGTATATGGTATTACTACCTTATTCAATGCCTCATCCTTAACTAATGTAGTAGTGGAGCAATGTCTTCCATTACTTCTACATATGTAGGGTCTCCCTGATGTAGTCCTGTTCACGTTATCTTCTTAATGTAACATCGCTACTTCACTTGATTTGTATCCTCTATCATGAAACTCTTTATGTAGCATATCTACCATTTCCTTAAACCTAGTTTCATCACTGGTGAGTCTAGAGACTCTTAGAGCTTGACTCTTCACTATATTATTGTAGACATGTGGAGGATTCATGCTGGTACTGTGCAGGAGAGTGTTCTTCCTACATTCCTTCCTATACAGCTGTGTCTTTATATCTTTCCCTTCTTTCAACAAAAGAACATCCAGGAATTCTATCCGATCAAAGGACCACTTTCCTGTGAAGGATAGAAAATCCGTTGCCCCATTAATATACTCTATAAATTCTATAAGTGTATCAGCATTGCCTCTCCAAATTAAATAAATGTCATCAACAAAACACTTCAAGAATCTAATGTTACTACCATAATATGCACTCCGTATGATATAAGTGTGCTCCCAGTAAGCCATGACTAAGCTAGCGTAGGAGTTGGCACATGGAGTGCCCATGGTCACTCCTTTCTGCTGTAGAAAATATTGGTCCTTATATACAAACACATTGCTCTTCAAAACTATATCCATTACCATGGCACATCTCACTATCAAATCCCTTGACATATTCTTTTGAATCAAAAATAGTCTCATAAACTCCACACCTGTGTCATTAGGAATGGAGGTGAACAGTAAAGTAACATCAAGTGTCACCATATAATCTGATTCTTCATCTATATCAGAGGGCCTATAATCAGTAAGATTTTCTAAAAAATGCTGTGTATCTCTGATAACAGTGGATGTCTGTCCAACAACCTTCCTAAGCTGTTTTTCTAAATATATTGATATTGTCTCGGTTAGCTACCCTCTGCTTGAGACGATGGGTCTCATTGGTGGACTCTCAATCTTTTTATGAACTTTGGGTAATCCTCTGAAGGTGGGGACTGTAGGTCTCTCAATAGGGAAATATTTATAAAGATCAAAGTAAATAACATTACAGAGAAATAAATCATATAACTCATCTTGTACACCATTTATAACTCTATTCAATTGTGTAAAATTAATGGCTGCATACGTATCCTTATCGTCTAAAAGACTTTGCATTTTTAATTCATACATGCTAGTGTCTAAAATGACTGCCGCTCCACCTTTGTCTGCCGACCTGATCACGATATCACTATTCTTTTGTAACCTTTTTAGAGCTTTTTGTTCATTTTCATCTAAATTATAAAAAATCACATTTCATTTTACTACCATCATTATAAAGTGTTAATAAATCCCTTTCACATGCCTTTTCAAATGATTCTATCAATGGATGTGTTTGTGGGACGTAGGTAGAAGGTTTCTTAAAAACATTCACATTATCACTCTTAGTGTCACCAAAAATCAATTTCAGATTAACATTTCTCGTGAACATTTTCAAATCCACTAAAAAGTCATTAGCATCAACATTCTTTGCTGGTATGAATGGGAGCCCTTTGTTTAACAACGTTCTCTCATACAATGACAATTCATAGCTAGAAATGTTAATAACCAAGTCTGACTCACAGCTCTGAGAGTTTTCTTTGGAAATTCCAGTCTCTCTTCTAGAAATTTGCATTTTTCAGCTCCTTCTGTGGGGACCATGGAGACTTCTGGTTGATCCGTATAGGTAGCAGAAAAGGACAAAAGCTCGTCGTTGGTTTTGGCGGAGGTGCCATATTCACTGTGGATATATTTTTTCTACATACGTCTTGAACAGAACTTGTCATAGTACTCATTTAAGGTATTTGGTGATGTTCTCTCATCATCGCCTGATTACTGTTACTTGCTGCTTCATTTTCCAACATTAACCCCTCCTCTCTTGTCGATGAGTCTATTGACGTCATATTGGAGGTGTGTGCTCCACTCGACAAGTGTGTAGACTGCACCTGAGTGGCTCCACGATCTCTCCCTTGTTCACGTGACCAAGCAAAGACATTCCCTCTTTGAAAATCAAGGAAATCCCTTTTTAATTTCTTTTTCTTGTTTTGTAATAATTTGTTGTCTAAAAGCGCTAAATGAGCACTAACATCAGTCAAGAAATCATTCAATTCCCCGACCGACATTAAACTATTCAATTCTAAGCTTTTTCGCTTCTACAGTTAGTTCTGTCTCTATTAGTACATATTGTTCAATCAGTAATTTCATGTAACCACAGCTCGTGTCTATATTTAGCTGTTGCCATTTAGATAGCAACTCAGGATAAGTATTTCCAAAATCCAGCATCTTTAAAATACGTAAGCCTCTCGGAACTATTTTGAACAAAAGGCAGGCTTCCATATGTTTACACTTCCACTGCATATGTTTTAATTTATCTAAAATATGCTCAAGCTTCCTAGTTGTTTGTAAATATTAATGTTATGACTAGCATCAACATTACTTTTCTCATTATTTAGTAATTCAAGTTGAGAGAGTTTTAGCAATGGATTGCTTTCATCATTCATCAATTTCTTAAAAATTACATCATTCTTTTCGGTTACCAGTTCCATGGTTGCTGGATTAAAACATATAGTTGTGTTATTTTTGGTTCCTTCTGTCATGTCCCTTGCTTCTGTGACCAAATACACTCGAAATAAGTAAAAAACAAAAACACTAGCAAGGGTGAAGTGCCCCAAACAAAGCATGAGAAAATATCAAATAAAAAACTCTCTGAGGCACACCACGACTATAAAAGTGAACCGTTTAATATGAAGAAAAAGCTGACATAAAAACAAATAAAATCAGTTCAGTTAGCGCTTTCACATTTATCCAAATGCTTTATCAGACTGTTAACAATGAATATATTACCACAGTTAAATAGCAGCTTCTTTACTCACTAATCAATCACTGATCAGAAGCTAAATTTAAAGTAATCTCACTTCTAAAAACGAATGGCAAAGAAGTAAAATACCATCGTAAACACTCAATATACATAAATAATATGTGTATATAGTAAAAAATATATAATGAGATAAAAAAGATAAAAATATATATAATAAAAACTCACAAAACATTTCATTCAACTACTATTAAATATATGAAATGATTTGTATATACATTTAAAAGTAAGTGAATGCGATAAATTAATTTCATACATTTGCTCATAATGTGTATATAAAAAAAATAATAATAAAAAATACAAAATACATATGAAGTGCCTGATGACTAACTCCATCTAACAACAACAATCAAGTAACTGGTAACCTGAATAAAACATCTGGGATTGTACATGTTATGGCCATTAATGTTTTAGATTCCAGGCTGTAAGAAAAGGCTTTAACGATAGCCTATCAATGCAGTTATATGTCCAATGTTAGTTATTTTATCCATCCAGATACTGGACAGAGGTATAAGTTTGATTTATATGCTGACTGTAAAACTCGTGATTTTGTCTACCTAGCAGTCTGTGTAGAATGTGGACTTTTTTATGTAGGGAAAACAAACAGGACCCTACGTGAACGTGTTAGAGAACACGTCTATGCCATTAACAGAGAAGATGACAGTAATGTGTTAGCAAAACATGTCATCACTTATGGCACCAAACATAGCTTTAAGTTCACTGTCATAGAATTAGTATGGAAGAACAATAGATTAGGAGATCATAGGAACTATACAGAACAAAGGGAAGTGTTAGAAAAATATGTATTAATGTGTGTATTAGCAATATGCTTAGTGCATTTAGTGCTTGAGAAGGGTTAACACGTTTATTCTATTTCATACTGCATAAATCTGTACAAACTGCAGTTGCCTTCTGACCTTGTACTGTTAGCTAAAACCTTGCTTGTGCCTTGGAAATTTACTGAGAAGCAGATGATTTCTGCTTGCGTTAGGAAAATAATTAATAGAACAATACTACTTGTATGAAACTTAGACAAGAAGTTCCGCTGTGCCATGAGAAAATACACAGCTGTAGAAGTTATAGATAATTAGTACAAAGCCTGCTTGAAAATATGAACTGCAATCAGCATTTGCTTGTATCTGAATTAGAAGAGTACCTTGAAATGTAACACTGTACAATAGATGCTTGTAAACGGATTAATAGTCACCAAGGCCAGGTTGTTTTTCTGAAAAGTTTCTCACAAATCTAGTCATGTCAGCAGAAAATCTGAGTAACATCTGCTGTAGAACAATTCTTAAAGTTGTGTTTGATTACATCAGCTTAGAAGGCCATGTCTTGTAAAACAGTATAAGAATGAACATACTTCCTGTTAGTAGTTAGACAAATCCTTTTATTTGCATGTTTTTGTCTCCTTGCTGCAAGTAAATTAAAGTGCCTTAACTGAACCTTACTTGTATTGGTCTTTGAAGTTTTTTCCTTTGACAGATTGGTCCTTCGGACCGGAAACCTTCACTTCGCCTCGGATCAGACAGGCCAGGTGGCTTGAAACCGTACGGGGTAGAAACCACATCGTTTTTTCTTATTTTAAAAGTCCTCTGACTGAATTGTCGTACAAAAGAGGCCAGCCACTTTCTGATCTGCGACTGAAGGACGGGTTTACTCGAACCAGGTGATCAATCACGAAGGTTCAGGTAAGGTGAATCCACCTTCTTTTTTTCTGTTTTAGATCAGGGACTAGATTTGTATTTGTTCTGTTAGAGACTTTGTTATAAGTCAGGGACAGAAAGATTACTGTCTTGTCATAGATCAGGGAAACAGAGCAGGTAGGCAGTCATTCTGAAGAGACTATAAAAACATCCGTGGTACCACGTTAAAAATAAGGTGTTACGTAACGATTAAAAGGGTAGAACAAAATGGGTAATAATTGTACAAAAAGGTCCCAAAATCCACCGTTAACCGAAGACGCAAAATGCATGCAATCACAGCGTGCTGATAATATTAAATACTACTCAAAATGGGTTAATAAGTATGAATTTGACAGTAAATTAGAAAACTCCTCACTTGTCAAACTTGTCAGACAGCTTAAAACCAATTCTAAAGGTCAGATAAAAAAGCAACGAAAAATTAGGAATTCCTCAGGCACACAGGTGGATTGAGGAAGTAAACCAAAGGGAACAAAAGAATAATAATTCAAAAGCAATGTTTTTAGATAAGGAGGACAATAATTTAGTAATAGCATCAGCCCCTCCACCTCCCTTACCAGAATATGAGGCAAGTGAACAAATTAGTCCACCCCTGTGATATCCTGCTGTCATTATGAGTAGAGACACTACAAAAGTGAAACCGTTTGTTAGAGATCCCGTCGAGACCAGGTCTCGAACACGGGCAGGAAATGCAAAAGGGGACATTGAGTTATATCAAATGGGTAGAAATTCACGATTTATGAGTGAAGAAGAAATATGCCCACTTATAGAAGTGCCTAATCCTCAGGCAGGGCAAGAAGGTCAGGACCCAACTATTCTAGTGTATAGACCCTGGACTCCGGAAGACATCCGGAAAGCCACTGAGGGAATTCCCCATCCAAAAGTTAAGTTTAGAAAGATCTTAGAAGATTTGCAAGGAATGAGGCTAAGTTATAATTTAAATGGAGAAGAGGTAGAAAAAGTAGTCAGACAAATTGTGGGACCAGATTGGCACATGATTAGTGGTGACTGGAATCCCCGTGATATTGCGCTCAGGCCCCTCCCACATAGTAGCGCAGAATTAGACAACAGAGTGAAAGGTGTTACAGACCGAATCTATGATAAATGGAAGCCTAGGGCAGACTGGACTTGCATTAATCAATGCATCCAACATGAAGGTGAAGCTATTGACCGGTATTATGCCAGACTATTAGAATGTTTTAATAACCATTGTGGAATGCAGGTTCCTGAAGATCAGACACACGATTCCCCATACGAGCAGTAGATAAAGAATGCATTTTTGAAAGGTAATATTGCACCTATGAGCAGCTTTATTACAAAACACATGGTAGATCATCGTACAAGCAGGTTACAGTCATTACTTGAATATGCTAGGCATGCCGAAAGGCATTTTAATAGCAAAAAGAAAGCCCAAGTATTTTCTGTAGAAGATGGAGCAGAAGTATATGTAGTACAGTCCGGGAAAAAGGGCAAGAGAAATGCCCAGGGAAACAAACAATCTGATCAACGATCAGAGGACTTTGAAGGGTGAAAGAAAAGGGGTAAATGTTTTAAATGCAGTAAGAAAGGACACTTGGCAAGGGATTGCAAGAAAAACAAGAAGGCAACCACGGAAGATAAGGAGGGTGAGGACTGACTATATGATAGTCAGAATCACTACAAGGGGATAGCAGAGAAAGGACAAATGAGTATGTGATAGAGGGAGTAGAGAATGTGACAGAAGAAATAGAAGAAGTGCAAGAAGTCAAGGATAGTGAAGAAAATGAAATATTGGATTTGGCTTTATTGAGCTTAGAGCTCTATTTAGCAGACACGAAACCAGAAGTTACACTCCTGGTAGAAGGGAGGGAAGTCAGATTCTTGTGTGACTCAGGGGCATCACGGACCCTGGTCCATCCCTCCAAACTGCCAGAGAATTTAGAGTCACCTGATTACATATTAGTGAAAGCAGCTAATGGACAGCTGTATCGGGAGCCACTCTCCTATAACATAGCAATAACTGATCCTGTTTCAGGATTGACCCAGAAAAGTAAAATTGTTGTTTCTGCAAAATGCCCAGTAAACCTCTTGGGCAGACACCTTATGCAGCTATTTGCTATAGCAGTAGTTCCGACTATGCAGGGTATGGAAGCACAGTGACAAATTGATACCTTTGCAGTTCAATCAGAGGGTAAAACGTATTATTGGTACAGCCAGGACTTGGTTACAACTGGTCCAGGGGCAGTGACCAAAGAATTGATGAACATAGCCATCAGCAAGTTCCCCTCCCTTGATATTGATAAACAGCATTTGTTGCACTGTACTCTGTATTATTGTAACACACCAGGACCTGATAAGGAATATGAGCAAGAATTGTTTAGAAATCATGCAAACAGATTGATATTACGTAATCTGTACCGGGACACAGAAGGGAACAGTGTAGCCAGCTGTTCATTGCCCCAGGAGTTCTTTGCACTCTATAAATCTAATTGATTACCACATGTTAGCTTAACTAAGGACAAGAATGTAAAATGGGTAGACTTAGGAGAAAAAGTCACGAGATGGGAAAAACAGACAGAGTTAGAACTGTCAGAACAGGGAAGACAAATGCAGAAGTTGAATTGGATAACTCAGACTCGCCCAGCTGTACACTTGCAGTCTAGCGAGGACAGCTGTTTAGCACTCCTGTTGAAGGGGGAAGAGAATGCCTTACAGAATATACCAGAAAATCTCTGGTCAACAGGAAAATCAGATGTAGGACTTATTCATACAGCGGGACCAGTTACTATTATGCCGAAGTCAGCATTTAGACCACAAAAGAGACAGTATCCCTTAAGAAAAGATGCAGAGTTAGGAATCAAACCTATTATAGCAGCTTTACTTAAGGAAGGGGTGCTGGTGGAATCTCCTGATTCACCATGTAACACACATTTATTTCCAGTTAAGAAAGCAAATGGAGAATGGCGTATGGTCCAAGATTTACAAGCTGTAAATGATGCAGTAATACCAAGGGCACCTACGGTGCCAGACCCACACACCCTGTTGAATGATTTAAAACCTCAACAGAAATATTTTTCTGTGGTAGATATCAGCAATGCGTTTTTTTCGATACCGATACACCCTGACAGTCAGCATTGGTTTGCATTCACATTTCAGGGGAAAAGGTATGCATATACGTGACTACCACAGGGGTATTGTGAAAGTCCAACAATATTCTCACAAGAAATGGCAAGCAACTTAGTGGGGTTTACCCCACCAAGAGGTAGTCAGATTTTGCTTTATGTTGATGATATCCTGCTGGCGTCCCCCACCCAGCAAGATTGTAAAGAAGACACTATAGCGCTATTACAATTTTTAGCCACTGAAGGACATAAAGTAAACAAAAATAAACTGCAGCTTTGGAAAAAACAAGTTAAATACCTAGGATATGTGATATCCAAGTAAGGTAGGACATTAGATGAGGACAGAAAAATAGCGATTTTGCAAGCACCAAAACCCACTGCCAAGAAGGAAATGATGTCCTTCCTGGGTACGACTAATTTTTGTCGGAGTTGGATTCCAAACTATGCTTTGGAATCTGCACCATTGACTAACCTGATTTATAAAAAGCCTATGGCAGCACAGGATTTGCTACAATGGACACCAGAAGCAGAATCTGCTTTCTGCAAACTGAAACAGTTAATAGCATCCTCATTAGTTTTGGGATTACCAAACTATCATAAACGTTTTTTCCAAACTGTAGATTGTAAGCAAGGTTATATGATATCAGTGTTAACACAGCAGCATGGGGACAAGCAATGCCCTATTGCTTATTATTCATCACAACTGGACCCAGTGGCACGGTCTTTACCTCACTGTGTACAAGCAGTAGTTGCAGCTGTAATGGCAGTACAGGAAATGCACAGCTCATACCAAGCAACAGGATAGGATTTCAAAAGGTAATGCGAGAGCTGATACAGCTGCAAAGTAGGCAGCTTCAGAAATATTTCTTTTGAATGAGGAATTACAACCCTCTGAGATTTTAGACTTAGAAATGTTAAAGTCAATGCAGACACTTACTATGCAAGCTGAAAAACAAAGATGGGTAAAACGAGGAGCAATTCTCGAAAAGGGGCTGTACATCTCTAAAGAAAGAAAACTGATATTGCCGTCTAATTTGTTTAGATATGCAGCTTTGTTGAGCCATGGGCAGTGCCATGTCTCAACAGGGGGGATGGTACAGCTGGTGAACCAGGTGTTCATGATGTATGGATTTACAAACTACTCTAAAAATTTTTGTTCATTATGCCACATCTGTAATAAACATCATGCACAAGGGGCATTAAAGCCCAAGCAAGGGAGTTTCCCTACACCACCATATCCATTTCATACTATCTGTATGGATTTCATAGAGTTGAATAAATGTGAAAATAAGAAGTATTGTCTTGTCATTGTAGATATGTTTTCCAGATGGGTGGAAGCCTTTCCGACTAAAAATCCAGACGCTATGACTGTGGCCAAAGTTCTTGTTAAAGAAATCATCCCTAGATTCGGCATTCCGGAAAGAATCTACAGTGACAATGGCACGCACTTTGTAAATCAGACCATACAGCAGTTAAGTAAACATTTTTGCATTTCCATAAAGAATCATTGTGCGTATCACCCTCAATCAGCAGGGCTAGTAGAGAGGCATAATGGGATTTTAAAGAGTAAGCTAAGAAAATTAGTAGCAGAAACGCAGAGAAACTGGGTGTACTGTCTGCCCCTGGCACTGTTGAGCATGAGAACTGTTCCGAATGCAAAAGGATTGACTTCTTTTGAAAAGCTCTTTGGGAGGGCTTACTATATACCTCAGTTGAAATCTCTCATGCCCGCAGACCAGGAAGCTGACAGTACATTAGCAGAGTATATGCGTAATTTGTTAAATTCTAAACATTTGTTGCAGTTAAATTCTGTTTCAGATAAAGAACGAACCAGACCGTCAGAAGTGGCAGTGCCCCCTGGAGCGTGGATCTGGCTGAAGGTAGTTAAGAGAAAGAACTGGGCGTCTCCGAAGTGGGAAGGTCCATATCAAGTGCTTTTGTCAACACCCACTGCAGTCAAAATTGCGGAGCATACCTCCTGGATCACTTGACGCACTGTAAATTAGTTAAAAACTTTGAATTGGACAAAAATCTTGTTACATGCCAAGAGCAAAAATGATAGAGTCCAGAAGAAACAGGAATGCAGAACAACCCTTTCCTCAGAAGTATTGCATAATCATCCTGTTAACTGTACTAATGACAATAATCTTTTTGTTGTGGCCTTTTCTTTTCCCAGCCACACAGACTGAACTGAATAAATGTGAAGCATTACTCATAAACTGGCATCCGAACTTTAACACTTACCAGGCAATTAAATATGTGTATGCTGAGACTTTCAATGTTTTGAATTGCTGGATTTGTACAGTTTTGCTGACAGCATATGGGGGTTATTAATGACTACAGTCCCCCAAGAGGTCAATGAGACCTGGGAGAACTTGATTTATGATACCTCAACCATTACAGCACAAGATAAAATAGCATTGCACTTGTCTGTTCCACAAAAGGTAACTGTGTGTTTTTATAAAAATGATACTGTTCAAGTGGGTTGGAGCAATTGTAATGTAACTGTTCCTTATAGATGTTACGCTAAAGGTAACAAAGTAGATCTTTATTGTAAGACAAACTATGATTCGTTTCTTGGATTGATGCACAAAACACTTGATGAAGTAAAACATAATTCTGTTCTTTATAAACAGCTGTCTACAATTGATAGAAAAATGTTTCATGCAGGGCGAGTGCATACTCATAGCAAGGTTACTACTAAAGTAGAGGACTGTTATTTTGTGTGTGGTAGAAAGGCATACAAATGGTTACCTGAGAATTGGTCCAGCAGTTGTTTTTTGGGTTACCTGGTTCCGGGCCATATGACACACTGCAGTTTTGCCTCATGGGAAAATTCAAAATGTCTGAGAAGTCGTCAAGAAACCTGTAAATCCAGTGGGACAAATCGATGCACGTTGGAAAGACCATCACTCTCTAGGCAAAGGACTGACACACATGGACTTGAGTGATAGCGTTATATCGTGGGCAGGCATATTACCAGCATATGGAGCAGTGAAATCGATCTGGGAGCTGAGAAAACTGCCAAAACTTCTCGAAATAATGAGCAATGGAACTTTTTCTGCTCTCAAATTGGTAACTGATGAACTGAATGCTACGAGAACTGCAGTGCTGCAAAACCGCATGGCTCTCGACTTCACCCTAGCGCTTTAATCCAAGAAGAATGCTGTTCGTATATTCCTGACCATAAACACGAGATAGACAATCATCTTGAGGTAATTCAGCAAGTGTTGGCCATGACCAAACCAGGCCCAAACCCACTGACGGACTTTTTCCAGAAATGGTTTAGGGGTGGGGTACCATCATAATGAACATCCTGATTGCCATTTGTGTAGGAATGCTCCAACTGGGAGTATGTGTTTGTTGTGGTATCCCCTGCATGAAAAGACTGGTTAAAGACCTAATAGACATTTCAGTTTCTGAAACCTTATATCAAAGTACTGAGTTTGAAGAAGTGTTAAAAGACTAAAATTGCTTTCTTAAGTTTAAACTGAATGACTCTCTTAACTGTAAATCCTGAGTGGAAGAGTTTAGGAGAAGAAAACTAACTGTTTATGCTTATTTTGAAAGTAGAATAAAAGTATTAATAGGGGGGAAATGTTAGAAAAATATGTATTAATGTGTGTATTAGCAATATGCTTAGTGGATTTAGTGCTTGAGAAGGGTTAACACATTTATTCTATTTCATACTGCATAAATCTGTACAAACTGCAGTTGCCTTCTGACCTTGTACTGTTAGCTAAAATCTTGCTTGTGCCTTGGAAATTTACTGAGAAGCAGGTGGTTTCTGCTCGCGTTAGGAAAATAATGAATAGAACAATACTACTTGTATGAAACTTAGACAAGAAGTTCCGCTGTGCCATGAGAAAATACACAGCTGTAGAAGTTATAGATAATTAGTACAAAGCCTGCTTGAAAATATGAACTGCAATCAGCATTTGCTTGTATCTGAATTAGAAGAGTACCTTGAAATATAACACTGTACAATAGACGCTTGTAAACGGATTAATAGTCACCAAGGCCAGGTTGTTTTTCTGAAAAGTTTCTCACAAATCTAGTCATGTCAGCAGAAAATCTGAGTAACATCTGCTGTAGAACAATACTTAAAGTTGTGTTTGATTACATCAGCTTAGAAGGCCATGTCTTGTAAAACAGTATAAGAATGAACATACTTCCTGTTAGTAGTTAGACAAATCCTTGTATTTGCATGTTTTTGTCTCCTTGCTGCAAGTAAATTAAAGTGCCTTAACTGAACCTTACGTGTATTGGTCTTTGAAGTTTTTTCCCTTTGACAGGAAGCCAGATGGATCATGAAGCTACAAGCGGACAGATCCTCTGGCTTGAAAGATAGGCTTTCGTTAAAACCTTTTCTTACAGCTAGGAATCTAAAACATTAATGGCCATAACATGTACAATCCTAGATGTTTTATTCAGGTTACCAGTTACTTGATTGTTGTTGTTAGATGGAGTTAGTCATCAGGCACTTCATATGTATTTTGTATTTTTTATTATTATTTTTTTATATACACATTATGAGCAAATGTATGAAATTAATTTATCACATTCACTTACTTTTAAATGTATATACAAATCATTTTATATATTTAATAGTAGTTGAATGAAATGTTTTGTGAATTTTATATATATATTTTATCTTTTTTATCTCATTATATATTTTCTGCTATATACACATATTATTTATGTATATTGAGTGTTTACAATGGTATTTTACTTCTATGCCATTAGTTTTTAGAAGTGAGATTACTTTAACTTTTGCTTCTGATCAGTGATTGGTTAGTGAGTAAAGGAGCTGTTATTTAACTGTGGTACTATATTCATTGTTAACAGTCTGATGAAGCATTTGGATAAATGTGAAAGCACTAACTGAATTGATTTTATTTGTTTTTATGTCAGCTTTTTCTTGATATTAAATGGTTCACTTTTATAGTCCTGGTGTGCCTCAGAGAGTTTTTTATTGGCTTTATCAAATTCCCCCAAAGACTTTTGCAAGGTCAAAATAAACTGTAGGTACTTCACAGCCTCTATCCACTACATCAATTACTTTTTGGAATAAATTAACAGGGTTAAGGAGGCAGAACCTAACTTGGACAAAGCCAGATTGATGGGGATGCAAGGCTAAAAGGTTTTCAATTTCCAAAATGATATATTTCATGACTTGTCTTATAATTTTGGTGAAACTAATGGGTTTGAAGGGTCTAGGGTCAGTTATTAGGATAGTATTAAGTAAGGGCATTCCAGTGGCTGTTTACAATGCCTGAGGAATTTTACCCATGGAGAGGTTTAGGTTTAAAAAGGCTTAGTAGGGGTTCACCTCTTAGAAATAATTAGTAATATTGATTACAAGGAAGATTTTTAATGACCATAGATGTTAAAGATTCTTACACGGTTATCTTACAAAAGAAAAGCATTTAAATGATTTGAGATTATCTGTATATTATTGACTTCATGAGTCTAATTAACAGTGACATTATTTGTGAATTGTTAAATATAATCTGTCAAATATTTGTTTTGGTTTTAATAATAGTTTTTTCAAATAAATTAACAGGCCCATGATGAGAACAGCTGTAGCAGCAAAAGCTGCTAATTTAGTGCTAGATCTGTGGGAAAAGGCAAGCATATATGATACAACATATTTGCAATACATCACATTTTATGCATGTTACACACAAGACATTTTTGTATGGCAAGGAGTTGAAACATAATTGATTTTGTGACAGGACTAAATAACTCTGTTAGCTTTTTGAAATTCTTGGCTAACTGGTCAAAGAGCAGCATTGAGTTTTTGGACATAAGATTACAAACTTATCCCACTATAAGTATGGTGAGCAACTATCATTTTGTACCACGTACATCTGCTCCAAGACCTGTCATCCAAACTTTATTAAAGAAAATATAATCAGAGAGCAAGCTATTAACATTCAAGATTATCCCCTGCTGATGATTTTTTTTAGGAAAGATTTATCAGTTATCAAAGACATATTTTTAGATAGGGGATATGACAGTTGTGCAATTGACAAGATTTATAGAGAGATTGTAATGGGGTACAATTCAAAATTTAAAGCAATCTCAAAAAGAACAGCAATGTGGGGATTTATTTCAGGTTATGAACACAGCATTTGGCAATGTATATTGGAATATTCATTGGATGTTTTTCAATCAAGCAGATTATAATGGTGGGTGGCTGATATAATTGAGCTTCTTATGACCTCCTTGGCCATGAGTTTATTAAGAACATATGCACCTATGAAATAACAATTAGACCATTCTCAAGGGACAAGCAGAACTATTTATCAGAGTAGGATGGGCAGTAAGAATGACTAATGCTACAGAGAGTTTTGTGTCCACTGGGATAGACATTCTATGTATCCCCCTTGACGCCATGTAAACCAGTTCCCATATGATATCACTGTCCACATGACAATAATGAACTATGCCCTGGTTGTGGAGGAGAGGCGAGGCAGAGTCCAATATTGCAGATACTGGCTTCCAACATGTCTACTAACACACTATGAGTGGCTAAAGTAGACGCTGTTACTAGCATCATCATACAAATGATAACCTTGTTTACCAAGAAATCATGGCAAACAGAAAAACTGATTGCATCTCACTATGTTTATGTATTTGAATCATTTCCCTGTGTCTGTTGTTGTCCTTTCCATTGCAGTCTCTTTCATTAACATGTTACTGGTGATTTACATGCCATTATAAGGTCATTTGCATACAGTGCACCCTGTGCTGTATTCCATGGTAGCATGGCCATGCTATATGTGTGTGTGTGTGTGTGTGTGTGTGTGTGTGTGTGTGTGTGTGTGTGTGTGTGTGTGTGTGTGTGTGTGTGTGTGTCTGAATCAGCCCTTCTCTGCACACAACTACTCATCCCATGATTTCCCTTAATGCAGTGTGCTGTTTCAGAATAGCCCCCACAAGATGGTACTGTCCTAACCACTAAGGGGGTTTTAGTCAAGAAAATTAGATATCCTATTAGGCAAACCATTCCAGACAAAAGTGATTTAAGCTTTGGTAGCTAGGATTTACAAAAGAAAGGCAGAAGTTTGAACTTATAGCCTGGATATGGAAGGATTGTTAATCAGTTTTCTGTTGGCTACAACATTTTCATCTTGAAAAATGATTTCTTCAGACTGGTTGACTTTATTTCAACAGGTAGAAGGTGGGTTATATGCACTAATAACAAATTAGATGTGAACATTTGGAATGACTATTGGAAAACCCTTTTTAATAATGAGATTGCTGTTCTATGACATATATTACAGAGTATAAATATAAACTTATGTAACAGCTTTTTCCCAAGAAAATGTAAATGGTATAATTATATACATTATGTACAGAACATGGAAGTGCAAATTACAATAATATTAGACATGCATAAAAATAAAAAAAAAACATTTTTAATGAGAAAAGGTGAAGACATAAACTAGTAAAAAATAGAAGTAAACATTTTCAAATAAGATTAAGACTCAACAAATTCATAAGATGGATCCTGATTCCACAGTTCTGTCAATGTAATGCCTTAGTTTATGAATTAGTAGCAGAAGAAGATGAAGTTGACACATTTCTTTTGATGGTAGATTTTTTTATCAATAATTTTGCAGAGAAGAGAAGGATGTTCACTGAGGTCAGAAAATAGTTATTCATCAGGTTTCTAGGGATGGTTTTCTTAGCTGCAGCTAAGGTAGTCCATAATAAATAACATTCCTCCTTTTTTAAGATGAGATTCAAGAAAATGTATAAGATCAACATTCTATCTAAGATCATCTGATCAGTCCATAAAGCTTTAAGAAATTGTTAACTTTCCCATAGAATTTACTTAAATGTAATACAAATATATGGTGATGTTTAATAGTTTGAAATACTTAACGTGTGCTGAGCTTCTTTTTTGTTCAGATTTTATTCCATTACAATTGAAGCTGTTTACAAATTCACATTGCTGAACAAAAGCACAATTCACTAAAAAACAAAGACCAGGTCCATGAATGCCTCATCATCTGATTCAGATCCATAAAAAGACTTAAGACCAATTTAACCCCTCCCTTTTGCATTTCACCAGTACCATTTACCTTTGCTCACTAACACAATCTACACCTTATCTCATAACCTTTTCTCACCAAGGTATTAATTTTACTGTTCTTTAGCTTTGTGTCATATAGTAGCACAATTTACGGTATCTTTCTTGTCAAAATCCTGCAAGATTATGCTGTTTTTAATTATTAGGGTCTCCATTTCTCCAAATTCCATGTTACTACTTAATACTCTCTCTAAGGCCAAGAACACTGCATTAATGGGCCCAGCCAATATCCCAGGATGTTTTTATTTAATTTCTCCAAGTCTTTTGGGTTTCTAATACCATGACAGGAATGGACCCCATTCCTAAGTCAAAGTACTATTAAAGTTCATGAAATTAGTATTGTTTCAAGTCTTTGATGTCATCCAGAAGTACTTTACGCAGCACCCACAATGTGCCCAGTAATGACTCCTGCAATTCATTCAGAGTTACATGTATTGGTAACATATCTAAGTACGATTATAAATTCTGTTTTATAAGACCCGTTGCTGCTACTACTATTGGAACTGTCCAAGTATCCTTCTTCCACATTGCCCTTGTTTCTGCCTACATATTCTAGTATATTATGAATTTGTACCTCTCTCTCTACGTAAGACACGGTTGTCACGGGGTATATCAATTTCAATGATCAATGTTACTTTTGTCTTCTTTTCATGGACTACTATATCTCGCTTTCTCACATTTATTTTGAACTGTTTGCAGTGTGTGATCCTGTGTGATATAAACTTCATCATTTTCTATAATGCTTTGTGGCTCAGGTTTCCAGTGTTTTTCAGCAACTTCAGTACTATAATGCTTGCACACTCTCCAATGCAACAGTCTTGCCACATTATTATCCCTTTTAGTATACATTCCTTCTGTATTATTATATCACAGCCAGCAACAAGATGTGTGACTGTTTCCAATTCTGTTTTACAAAACCTACATTTGCCTGTTTCTCCCACATGTTCAATGGACTTTGTAAGCAAACATGTATGTAGTCCACTGTCTTGGGCAGCCAATATTAACCTTTCATCTTTTGGTTTAAATTCACCTCTCCTTAATAATTTCTGCATTGTATCCTGATCAACATGAGGTTGTCCCAAGAGTTTTCTATACTATGTTTATCCATTTTCCACATTTCTTGCCTTCCCATCTTGTCTTTCACTTTATATTCTTTCTTTTGTTTTTTGGCACAGTTGCTGCCTGATTTTTATCTGCTTCTGGTTTGATTTCCATTCCCGCTTGACACCGATATGCTTCTGCTAAACTAAACAGGGAAGACATCTTAGACTTATTTTCCTCGTGTTTCAAAACTTTCACTATGTTTGGGTCTTGTGAGGTCATCAGATATATATGCAGGCCTACAATTGGAGATCTATAAATGTAATCAATTTTCAAGAGGCCCATACCTCCTTCAGAACGGGGAATATATATTCTTGGTATGCACTGATTTTTTTATATCATTTAATGAGCATGAAGCATCCTTCTTGTTTTCCTGACTAACCAATCCAACACCTTTTGGGGCCAGTCAGTCACTTCACTCCAAAACTGGAAGAGCAAATCGATTTGTAGCTTGGACTTTGTTCCTAGAAGTCAATGCTGTTTTCGGTATTAATTTAAGTCTTCTAAAATATTCCTTACTAAGCTTTATTCGCATTTGTTCATGTTTTATTGTTGATCCTTCATCAATTCCCAATCAGTTATCAAGACTAGCCATAAAGGTAGGTAAAGTTGTATTTTGTTTGGCCTGTAATAGCAATTTATCCCATAGGCTAATAATATGTTGAGTTAGGAACTTATCCCTTCAGTCTGTCTTGTTTATTTGTTGATGTAGATTTAAGCCTCTAGTGCAGGTGTTTGTAGAGCCAGTGGTTTTGCAAAAAAATGGAAGGTCAAATAGAACTAAATCTTTCAAGACTTGAAATGTGAGATGCTGGTCACCTCACAGCAGCCTGCAGGCTACTGAGTATAATGAGAGCCATGCTAATCTGTCTGGGCAATTGAAGGATTTAAGACCTTATTCTTCTTAGTTAGAAATCATTGGGGCCTTTCCAGACGAGTAATATGCACGGATGCACGGATTTGCACGTACTAAGGGGGCATTGTGTTCAATGTTGGGTCTGATAAGGAAAAAGTACAGTAGCAGGATGACTTCTTTGGATCTTGAAAATATTCCATTGGAAATTAACTGAGGCCGATAGAATTTCCTGACTGTGGTGCAAACATAGTGATCTAAAGAGAGAGAATTATCCTCATAAGTTCTTGAGTTTCTTACTACCACAACTGTCTGAAGAAGAGTACCATTTGTAACATATGAGGTGGGACCAGCCATTCTGTCTGACGTTACTATGTTGCACTTTTTTCATTTAGTTTGAGATTATTTTTATATACCATGTATGTTCATATTCCATCTCGTACTTGGACTGTTTTGTACCAGTGGATGAGCAGATAACAGTGCCCACTTTACAGTCATCGACAAACATTATCAACCACATTTCTGGGGCATTGGCTTGGATGTCTGCAAAATAAAATCCAAACAGAAGAAGGCCCAGAACTGATCACTGTGGCACCCACTAGTTACAATTTTGCATTCAGAGAGGGAAAAAGCACTTTCACAACTTGTGATCTGTAAGATAGTTAATTTGCACTCCAGAAGGCAATGTATGGGTTTATGCTAAGCTTGTCTAATATTTCAATAAGAGCAGTACTAGCTACCCGGTGGTGTAAACCTTGGTTCTAGATGATTGTCACTGTTGAAGTGACACCTCGATCTCATATGCAAAAATGGGAAAAAGGGGTTGTGGACGGATGGATGGATCTGCATGAGGGATAGTGTCAAAAGCATTTCCAGGTTAAGACAAGCAGTGTGCATGGAATGACCACTGTCCACAGCCCTTGTAACCTTTTCAAAGAAGCTTACTAGGTTCAGGGGACAGGACCTGCCCTTTACAAAACCAAACTGATTAAGATTTAGATACGTTAAGTTACCCAAGTCTGTATACATGAGTTCTACTATAATATATTCCATTGTTTTGTATATAAGGCTGGTGAGGCTGATGGGTCTATGGTTACCTGGGTCTGTAGAGGGGACACCCTTGTTTAGGTAGTCACAGTGGTTGTTCTCCAAGCATCAAGAAAAACCCTGTAAGTAGGCTGAGGTTGAACATTTAAAATACGGGCTCAGATAGCACATACTTGGCATTGATGAAAATGAAACCTGCTATGTTGTCCAGTCCCATGGAAGTATTACTTTTTAACCTTTGATAGGGATTCTAAGACTTCTTTCAAGGTGATTTCAGGACAGACTAAATTTTCATGGAGAGTGGCAGCAACAACGTACATAGGAGGGATAAAGCTAGTACTAAATCTGTCTGCTAATATATTAACTATATTCTTGAGGTCAGAATGGGTGACATATGGAAGAACTCGGTGTATTGTTGAACATTATTCCTTAATTTTCTGATATAACTGAAGAAAGATTTGTAGTTTCTTTTGGAAGCTGTAGCAGCCTTAAGCTCATACAATCTGTTTACATTTTCTAATATTGTTTTTAGGATCCTTGCTGGCATGTTTCAGTGTAGTCTTGAGGTAGGGAATGGATATTTTTTGCAACGTTTCATTATTTCCCTTCTTTGTTGTACAGTTTAGTAGCATGGAAAGTCCACCAGAGTGGTTCCTTCCTGAATTTCCAGTAATATTTATGGTGGGTGGGTACTGACTTCTCTATGCAACTGTTAAAGTGCTGGTAAATGTCAGAGGTAAATGTGACATACTTTCACTGGATCTATTTGCAAGGGATTGTTAGGAATTGTACATAGGTTGTCCACATGTTATAGTAGGTTTGCCTTGAACAAGTCCCTAAAGGTGGGGTCATTTGGTGGTGGGGTGGTACCACTAGGCCTAACAGTGGAGATATTGGATTTGTAGTCAGATTTAACCAGGGATGAGGAGATGCATGGTGTGGTGTAGTCAGGGGCTAGGTTGGTAAGGACCAGGTCAAGGATATTAGAGCCTCTGGTGGGTAGTTTTACAATTTGCTCCAGTACATTGGTATTAATGAAGTCCAGGAGTCACTGAGCATAACTATTTTTAGAAGAGTAAGTGTGCCAGCCAATGACTGGGCAATTAAAGTCCCCTATCAGTTTGATATTTAAAGCCTCAATGGTGTTGAGGTAATTTCTGTAATCTCTGGGCAACATTGACTGTAATATGAGCAATAGTTGGATGTGTTTGTCTGTGACCTCCAAGTTAGGGTTGTGAGTAATTTGATGTGAAGTAATTGTGTTTCAAACAAATATAGATACTTCCCTGCAGTTTCCCAAGTATCTGAAGCCAGTGAAGGTGCTAAACCCTGGTATAGAGGGAATGCTGTCATGGCACTAAAACCATGTCTCAGTAACTATACAAATATGAATATGTTTGAGTTGCAGGAGAGCATCTTTTTATTTAGACACCTAGCACTGAATAATGCCACTATGATGTTGGCCAAATCTGAATTTTCTACATAGAAATGTCCAGTAGGAGGGACTCTGCTTAAAAAAGGCACTATGGGGGCAGTAAGGACTTTACCCAGTATGTGGAATCCAGTCATATGACAGGTATAAGCAATGTTTGGCAAAACAAAAAGTCTTATCTACCATATAATGCCAGTTTGACATATACTGGATCCCGTTAAAATAACACCAACTACTTAGACAATTGTTACAACCAATTATCTTGTCTTTGTATCTATTCATCATTCTTGGAAAAGAAAAGATACTGGTCAAGGCCAGAGTGTTTCCTACCTCTAACACATGCATAGTTAGCAAGTTACATATCTCTCTTTCTTTATATATGTGTGTATGTATATATATATATATATATATATATATATATAGATATATATATATATATATATATATATATATATATATATATATATATATATATATATATATATATATATATATACATATACATATATGTCCCTATGAGTAGAAAGCCTGAGGTCATTTACTCCAATATGGGCCACCACCAGGTTGAAGTCATATTTTTTCTGGCTTAAAGGACTTGAGCATCCTTGTAACACCACAGATCTTGGCACCAGACAAACAGCTTACAATCACCTTGTTCTTGTCCAGTCTGGTGAGCGTGGAGTTTGTATGCCTAACTATAGAGTCAGTTATGGCTAAACAGATTTAGACTGCCTTATGAGGTTAGGTCTGATGATTTCTGGGTGAGATTTGTGGATATGCAGTATGTGTGAATGGAGAAGGATTAGGTTTTGTTTTATTGTTCATATTCATAAGTGCTAAAACAAACAATTGCTTATCTCTCTGGATAAGTGATGTGTGAAGGACACTCACCTCTTTTTAGTGTCATTTTTTTCATCACCCTGTGTTTGCATGAAGTCACACCTATAATGTTGTTTCAAGTTCATTGCTGTAGTATGAAAGCAAATGTGGAAATATATTTTACTTGCCTTCACCATGTCGCACTGTCCATTTTACTATGTACTTTTAGTAACTTACGTCTGATGACATTCTGCTGTCTAATGCCGAGCATAGCATATGTAAGATATTAATGTTAACATCAAGATGATGTTGACACTTGTGACTTCCACTGGAAATATTCATCAGTATCTGCAGCCCCAGGCACTGCAATAAATCACTTTGGCAGTCATTTCATTCTGATCATCCTGCACTCGTAGGAAGTTAGTCATGATGCCCCCAAGGGGTCCTTTATTGTTGTTTAGTCATTTACCAAGAGTCCGACTCTTCATGATCTCAAAGACATTAGCTCACAAGTCCTTTCTGTAAATAAATGCTTAAGTTATTGCAAATACATATTTTACTTCAGTAATGCTGACTTTCCATCTTGCTCTCTGCATGCTTTTCATCTTTTTTTGGCTTTGATCTTTCCCAGTATCTTATCTAGTGAATCCTGTCTTTGCATTATGTGGTCAAAGTATTAGTTTTATTATCAGAACATCCAGTGGACAGCCTAGATTTATTTCTGTTCATAGGCAAGTACTAGGCCAATTGCCCTTACAGGCCATTATAAGCCTAGCCAATTTCCCTTTATGTGTTTAAATAACCTATCCCATTTGGTTATAGATCAGCCTTACCCATCCCATGGTTAATAACTATGTATTACCCCAAAGAAGAATAACTGAGATCATACCATAGATAACCGGAAAGGACACATGAATGGGATAAAGCATTTAGGAGCTGTCATTCCCTGAATGTTAGTAGTACAGAGGGGAGTCCTGGAGTAATTTTTCTGTTTTCCATTCGTAGATCAAAGTTGTACTTGAATATGGACAGGGATGAACTTTGTTTTATGTGGATGCAGAGTCTTTTCCAGAGCAGAAGTTATCCCTGTGAGATATACCTTTCTCTCCAAACTGTTCTGTTGATGTTGCAGAAGAGGTTTACATCCCTAGACAGAGTATTTCTGATGCCATTTGACTTCTTAATGTGCAGTAAATTCTTCAGTAATGGGTTGAAGGATGCCTTATATGCCAGACACAGATCACTTCTTGGCAGTCTGTAGGATACTGAGTATAGTGACAGGGCTTTGAGTTCATCTATGTAGGACACGTTGTTTAGACACTGTATTGTTTTACTAAGGTATTGTTGGGGGCATTCCAGTTGTTGCATATGTCTAAATGGATACATGCCAAAGGGGGCATTATATTCAATGACTGGCCTAATGAGAGCTGAGTTAAGAGGGACAATAACTTCCCTAGATCCAGACACAATCCTTTTGTTTATAGGTGGTGCAATATAGAACACATAAAATCCCAAATCCCAAAGAATTGGGTCTACTCTTAAAGGTGTATTGTCAATGTGGTTGATCCTTTGGGAGGTAGATGACTTCCAAATGGATACAATAATGCATTTTTTGGCATATAGTTTCAGTCCGTGATTTTGGCACCATTTTTTGTTTGGAACAGCCTTTCGGCAGGATGTCTAAGTCATATAGGGATTCAATCATCTGCAAACATAGTCAGCCAAAGCTCTTTGATATTGGCATTTACTTCAGAAAAGTAGATACCAGATAGGAGAGGTCCCAGCACAGAAACCTGGTGGACCCCACTGGTAACTGTTTTGTTTGTGGAGCTAACTCCACTGTTTTGATTATCTGCATCCTATCCATGAGTCAGTTTTCAATCCAGCTGGTAACATAGGGGTCTATGCACAATTATTTAAATTTTATACTATGCTTGAGTGGGGAATTTTGTCAAAATCTCTGGCCAGGTCAAGGTATACAGTGTGTTCCATTTTGTCTTCTTCTATTACTTTGGTGATCTGTTCAAAAAAATCCACCAGGTTGAGTAAGCATGACCTGCCCTTGATGAATCCAAACTGAGATTGGTCCAGTGTTTGGAGGTTCCCTATGTCCTAATTGATTCATTCTATGATAAATCGTTCTATGGCTTTGTACTTGAGACTGTTCAGACTTATGGGTGTAAGGAAGGTCGTTCCTTATGCAGAGAAATGATTGTAGCTGTTCTCCATTAACTTGGTAGAAAACCTGTGTGGATGCTGCCATTGAACAGTGTTGTTAAGGGTGTGGCTAAATGGTGCTTCCTGCTATTTAAGATGCATCCAGGGATATTGTCAGGACCCATTGATGCAGTATTTTTTAGCTTTTGATACCACTTGGTCTTGTGTGATAGCTGTAGGTGAGCCAGATTCAGGTATATCTTCAGGGGGAGATGGATGGGAGAGAGGGATAAAGTTAGAGCTAAGTTTATCGGGCAGTAGATTCACTATATCTTCAGCCTCAGTGTAGGTAACATCATTCACAATCAGTTCAGAGCATTGCTGTGCTGTGCCTTTGAGATCACGAACATAACTAAAAATGCCTTGTGATTTCTTTGGCTTGGGTAGCTATTTTAGCCTCAAACTTGGCTTCGGTTGCTGTTATTAAGCTCCTGCATTGTTTGTTCATTTCATTTCCAAGGGCTCTAATATTCTGGGAATTAATCTTCTTACTTTTGGTCAGAAAATTATTTTCCTTTTTTATAAAGCTTGTTGATATTATGGTTCCATCATGTGGGTTTGTTTCCGGGGTTTGCTCAGCACTTGTTCCTACTGGGTACAGCTGCATCTATGCAGCTGTTTACATGCTGGTATAGTGTGGTGGTATATGCTTCTGTGTATTCAGTGAAGTTAACTTGAGTTTGGTGGGGAGTTGAAGTTTGCCAATATATCAGATAGGTGTAGGTAATTTGTCTTAAAGAAATTTCTAAAGGTATCTTAGGTGGAAGAGATCTCTGGTTTCAGTTTTATTTTGAAGGAGACAGATTTATGGTCAGACCTAACAAGTGATGAAGGTACACAAGAGATGGTGCAAGATGCTCACATATTAGTAAGGACAAGATCCAAGATGTTATTACCCCTAGTGGGTACTCTAATCATTCCAGGGTATTTGTATTGACAAAGTCCAGGAATCTCTGTGCTTGTGCACTAGTGGTGGTGTAGGTTTCCCAGTCTACAGTTGGATAGTTTAGATCATCTAGGAAAATGGTATTGGATTTAATACTAAATTATTATAGTTCCTATAGATAGGTGTTGTGGCTTTCATGTGTCATACTGAAAGTTCTATAGCTAGCTAATAAATGGTATAGGACCTTTCTGATAGTTACATGGACATGAAGAAGCTGTGGTGCATCACTTTACCAGCCTTGATGTGAGTTCTTCTGGATGTAGATTGAGATGCCTCCACCTTCTTCCCCTCCTGCACAGTAGTTGGTCTAAACGTGTGAAAGGCATTATAGCCTGCACAGCTGGAGTGCTCTACTCTATTTTAAACTATGTCTCAATCACTAAACAGTCCTCCAGGGTGAGAAAGGCGTGTAGGTAGAGAAGTTTCTTGTTTAGGCACCTAACATTGATCAGTAACACGTTCATATTTTCCTTTGCTTGTTTCATTATATTGGTAGGTTTATGAGATTGACATTGCCTAAAAAAGGCACTATGGGGTTTTGCCTAAAAAAGGCACTATGAGGTTAGACAATGTATTTATCAATAACTGAAACCCTAGAGGGGACAGATGAAGGCCATCCTGGATGAAGCTCTTTTGATCATACTGCCCCAGGCTGACAAATATTGGGACCCTTTAAATTACACCAAAACTAAGCCAATTATTGAAGTGAATTATTTTTTGCTCATATCATGGTATCATCCTTGGAGAAGGTAGAATGTTCCTCAGTTCTAGGCTCATATCTATCTCAGAAGCATAGTCTGAGAGCTCCATCATGTCTCTCTTCATATAGTCCTGAGAGGTACACCTCAAGTCCTTGACACCGGCATGAACTATGACAGAGTCATATTGGTACATGTTCTTCAAGGATTTGAGTACCAGCTTAATCTGATGGATTCTGGCAACAGACAAACAACTTACTGTTACTCTTACCTTACTCAGCCTGGTAACAGTCACATCTGTATGTTCTTCAATGAAGTCACCTATAACAAGAATATTTGTCTGGGTTGATACCTGCCTTATGTGCTCAGCATTTGTGACTTTGGACTCCCTGTGCTATGTGAGGAAGTAGGCTTAATATGTTGAGTGTGCCTTGTGCCTATGCCGCGTTTTGGACATCTTTGAGGTTTAGACAAGTTAATCTTTAGAACCTCAGCATATAATGGATTATGTGTATTGTGATGGCCTTGGACAGGTGTGATGTGTATAGTACTGCTGATGAATTTGGTGTCTGAGTGCACTGTGAGTGAGATTTTTACCTCCAAGGATATTATGTATGTACATCTCTCACACACTGTGTTATGCTGTTTGAGTAATAGATGATCATCAGACAGCATGAGACAATTCTTACACTGTCTTATGTCACCCATCTCAATCAGGCTGGCTGCAGAAGTTGTGGGGAAATGCTGGTTCATGATACTGACTGGAATGACTCTAGGGGCAGGGTTAACTATAACTGCTTGGAGTTTAGTTTTAGAATAATGCTTGGGTGGACTGAGTATTTAAAGTTCAATACAAAACAACTAACCCGAAAACCTTCTTCTGCCACCAGCAAGAACCAGTAAACTAATTATAACAAAAAAAACTCACTACTTTGTTACTAAAATCAATGCATAAAGTATCAGTGCACTCAATATTAAGCATTTTTTTCAAAGATCTTTTAGCCTGGTAGGTAGGTAAGGGGAAAGACTTTGCAAAATGATACTTATGTGCTTATTGCCAACAGCCAATAAACAAGGAGGGGGAGGGACTTATGTTGTCAAATTATCATAAGGTGCAAACAAGAACAGACATACTGGGTATAAGAATACGACTACAAAAGGGTGGGTGGGATAGAAAAAAAACATTTAGATTAGATTTAGACTGCTAGCTTCTGAGCTAAGTTGCCTGGAACTGCCTTAATGCAAAGACAGGTTCTGAACTACCCTGACATACACTCAGTACATAAGAATGAAACTAGAGTTTAATACCAATAGTTAGACTTAAACAGCAATATGCAGTGCAACTATGTACTGTCATTACTAATACAGGCTTAAAGACTTTAGCCAAAGCAGATACAGATTGTTAAAATGAATTCAAAAATCAGATCAAGAAATGAAAACCCTTATTTTTCTTTCTCTGTGTAATGGAACTATTACTGTTATTATTTGTAAGCATGTCAAATTTGATCTTGAAGTCAGCAGAATTCTCAAAGATTTTCTCCAGCATCACAGTTTAAAAGCACTGATTTTCTTGTGTACAGCTTTACTTACAGTACAACCTCATAGACATGTTATTACTGGGAAAATCATAGTTTACAGTGTAATATCTTGTTATTTAATACCCTATCCAGATTTGCCATAGCTTTCCTTCCAAGAAAAAAAACAGTATTTTAATTTTGTGGTTGCAATCACCATCTGCAGAGATCTTTACCCCCCCCCTCCCGCAACAAAATCTGTCATTGTTTTCCTCTTCTTCCCCTTCCATTTGAAAATAATTAAATTATTCATAATCTATAATAATTGTTAATGATTGAATAATGATTGGATGACATTATTTTTGTTTGCTTGATGTTGAGCAGCAAACCAGTTTTTGCATTTCTCACTTTCCCCTTCCTCAAAGGGATCTTTAACTCTTCAGCAGCCAGTTTCGTATCATCTGCATTACTGAGGTAATTAATACTTTTCCCTGCAATTTTGATTCTAGCATCTAACTAAACTAACACAATATTTTGCATGTTATATTTAGCATGTAGATAAATAATCATGGTGACAATATATAGCCTTATCACAGTCTTTTTCTACTCTTGAACCAATTCCACTTTCACTTCTAACTGCTGCTTTGTGTACTGTATACAGACTCCTCAGGAGGCAGATGTGTAACTCAGTATTCCCATTTCTCTAAGAACTTGCCATAGTTGGTTATGGTCCAAGCAGTCAAAAGAATTGGACTAGTTAATAAAGGAGAAGAAAGCATTTTTTCTGAAAGTCCATTGCTTTCTCTGCTATCCAGTAGATACTGGCAATTTGTTTTTTGGTGATTCTACCCCTTCTAAGAACAGCTTGTATGTTTGGCTTCTCAATCCATTGCTGGAGCCTGGCCTGCAGGATCTTAAGCATTACCTTGCTGGCATGGGAAATAAGTGCAATTGTTCAGTAATTTTAGCATTCGTTAGTACCGCCTTTTTTGGGATTGAAATATAAATTGACCATTCCTAATCCAATGGCCACTTCTGTGTTTTCCACCTTTGCTGGCATATTCCGTGCAACACTGTAATAGCATCTTTTTGAAGGATTGCAAATAATTCATTTTGAATTCCATTGCTTCATGCAGCCTTCTTATTAGTAATGATGCCTTACTCAATCAGAGAAATACCAATACTAACCCAATGATCAATACAAAAATCAGATTTATTATGTACTTGTCAGAGAAGGATGTGCTCTATACAGTCAGCAAGCACAAATGGAGCTGAAATTAGGTCAGACCATCAGCTTCTTATCATAAAGTTTAAACTGAAATTAAAGAAAGCAAGAAAAGCCTCCAGGCAAACTATTTATGTTTAATAATATTTCAAATGAATATATTGTATAGTGGAGGAGAACAAATTTAAGGGATTAGACCTGGTGGATAAGTGTTTGAAGAACCAGAGGAGTAGCTAGGGTGAAGCAAAGGGTGCAACATCCCTGGGCACAAGGTGTTGGGGGTGGGCCATGATCGGCAGACCCTGATCAGTTAATGCTGCAGCATTGGCATTCATTTCTCTACTGGCATTTGTGAAGGATATTAGAGAAACGAATGTCAATGCTGCTTTTGCAATCAGGACTGAAATGCTTCATTGTTTCATGTATGGTATAAGCAGTAAAAATACAACTATTTGCTTGTAATAAATATGGTTTTTAAAAGTAAAAATATATTTTTTAGTACTGAGGTAGAGGAACATTTTTATTATTTTAACTCATCAACTTAAAGTTGAGGGGTACTAGACTGAGGAATGTAACTGAGTGTTGGACGAGTGAGCTATAGTTCTGTGAAGAAATATAGACAGCATATTTGTAAGACACAACAAAAATATTCCAAACAGAAAGTAGATTAGGAAGACAAAATGGCTTTCTGTGGAGGCTTTAAAGATGGCTGACGAAAGAAGGAAAGCAAAATCAATGGAGCTAGAGACAAAAATAATTAAATCTGAATACTGTGTTTCAGGGGAAATAACAAGAGGAGAGAAGAAAGTATATTTAACTGAACAGTACAAATAATTCTAAGAGAATAACAGGATGGGAAAGACAAGAGAGCTCTTCAAAAAGACGTCTGACATTAATAGTAACTTTTAGATAAAAATGGGTATATAAAATAAGACGATGGGAGGCACCTAGCAGAAGTAGAATATATTAAGATGAAGTGACAGGAACATACAGAAGAACTAGCTAAGAAGGACCCTATCATTAATGATATATATATATATATATATATATATATATATATATATATATATATAAAATAGTATATACTCTGAAATAGAAAAATACATCCTTAAATTAAATGTCCTTACTGGCAAAATTTAGTACATATGAAAAATCTGTCATATTTTGCATTGTGCCACCAATAGAAATGACAAGATCTTCCTAAGTGTTCCTTGACAGTGTTCACGGCTGCATTTCTTCTCTTTGAAGGCCTGTAAGCCTTTACCTGTTATTTGAAAGTGACAAGACACTCAAATGAAAGAGCAAGCAAACTGTTATATTTCTTAATGTATGAGGATAGTCACTTCCTTTCATTGTTATTGTTTTATTAGCACCTTATAGTAGCCTGGGGCCATTCTTTTAAAATAGCTTCCAAGTCTGCTCGTGCATTGTAAAAAGTAAGTGAGAAAAATATGTTAGATTTCGAATAATTTCCCACAACTGACCTCAAAAACTCTTGGAATATTGCTCCCATACTGATTACTTCTGACTACACATCCATAGCAAACTATATCAGCTTGCAAATGACACTTTGCTTGCTAATGTAGGGCATAGTGCCCTCAAACTATTAATTTTTATATGCAAATATAATTAACATTCATAAGTTCCACTGCAAGCAGTAGTCAGTATCTGCAGCCTAATGTATTACATCCGCATTCGTTTGGGGTCAAATTATCCAAACCATCTTGCACTTATATGCAATCAGACTGACAGTGATCAATCACATGTTGTTATAGCAGTATTTCATGACATGAGAAATGATGTATTTTGCTTTACATTACATATAGATGTGTTAGTAGTTTCCTACATGTATCATGCTACATTGTTAGCTACATTGTCTCTTGTTACAAGTCCTGTATGCCTTTACCTATGTCATTAGTGACTGACATGAGAATCATGCCCTCATCCTTATATCAATGCTGATGTAAAACGATTGCTAGTATTCATAACTGCTGGAACACAGTTTACCGCACTATGAAAGCAAATATGCAAGCAACACTCTCTGTGTGACTCCATTTTATCTTCCTGAAATAACTCTAAGGAGCAAACTATCTTCTCTCCAAAATGACAGCATCACTGGGGACCACAGAAATTTATGACTGACTAAATAAGAGTGACACTGTCCAGAGTAATGATTTACAGCTTTTTTCACCAAAAAGAATAGAAAGGCAGCATTCCCCTAATTACCAAATGCAAGTAGTACTGCCCATATTTAATATATTCTGTCTTGTTTCTAAGAATATCATATAGGCAGCAGACCACCATCTCAGCACCAAATACAAGTAATCAGAGCTGTAATTAGGGTGGGGAAAGGGGGCTGGCTGCCCTAGGCACAAGCTGTTAGGAGGCGTAGCAGTTGCTGATGGGTCACAAGTTATGATTCATAAATGAGTACTGACACAGAATTTGTGGTAATGGCTGAAGCACTGTGTGCATGCTAGTAACTGTAGCAAGACACTTATAGTCATAGCAAGCATCTTGCTAGAGTTACAGAAGTGCACAAGGCTTTTCTTAGTCCTCAACTTTGAGGAGCTGCCAATCTGGGGAACAGATGATCTAGTTGTCATTTTACAAGCAATATTGCCCCTTGTAATACAATTCAGTTCCTTTCCATCAACAAAACTGAATCTGCAGCCCCCTTCAACCAAATAATCAGAATATATTTAGTTACAGAAAACATGCTTGACAGACTAAATGCAAACCATAACCATACTGTCCTACATTAATACATTTCTGACTGTTTCAAACACAAGGCAACAACTTGTTCTCTGTATTAATAGTGGCACTGGAAGAGCAGATATTTTGGCTGATCAAAGGCAAGCAACACAGCTTGCTTGCAACAATAAGTTAATGTCAAAAACTCTTGACATTAACCAAACTATGACCCAACAATAATGCCCATAGTAATGAAGTAATAAATTTCAGTTTACTTTGAAGAGAAGTATAAAGGTAACTAAAATGCAGACATTTACCCAAATAACCACAATTCATTTAGGTACAGCACATGTGTGCGATTAATCAAATGTAATCCGTATTGTTCATAGGTTTATACTAAACTAGCATGTATCAACTATTGTAGACTTAGCCAAAAATGACACAGAAAAAGAAATCATGAAAGTGAACTTACAGTTTAGAAGATGATGGTAGGGGATAGAATCATTTAGGGAGACAGAAGATTTTCAGACTGGATTATGTTAAAGGGAAGGAAAACAGGGAGAAGCTGGAAAAATGAGAAGAAAAGTAAAACAGAGATAGGAAATATGATAATGTTTAGTTCAGCATAGTTTGATGTTTGCAGCAATGATTTCTGGGATAAAGTTACAGGATCGCATTCATTTGTATAGTCGAAGTTTGAATTTTGCTAAAGTTTTAAACTAATATACAGGGGAAAACATATTCCATAGTTGAGGGAGGCATGGGAGGCAAGATTTATATAAGGCTACAAGCTTTTGTTTTGTATTATATAATGTATTGGTTCTATTATCCAGATTGGTTGTATGTTGTATTTATTGCTATGTTTAATACAAAAGGGGACAATTTTCTTTATAAAGTGATTTTATAGGTTAAGCAATTCTTTGCTGAGGCCTGGGCTGTCAATGTTCAGTGATTTCAGGAACTGAATTGTTTATCTTTTTGAAAAAGATCAATGAAATCCAATAGATAGGTTTTACTGAAGTCACTGAATTTCGAAAGACTACTGGGACTAAAGATGCTGGTCCTCGGGAGAGTGTGTTAGCTAAATGGTAATGCATTTATTCTACAGGAGTTTGGGACTGGTATAAGGGCTGAGCTTACGTGTTTACCTCACAGACATAAGGGCCTTAGTCAGACGACATTTGGAGTACTATGTGCAGTTCTGGGGGCAGTATAAGGAAAAAATCATCACACTTTTGGAAGGAATCCAGAAGAAAGTCACTGGACATTTCAATGGGATGGAAAGAGAAGAAATTTGACTAAAGGCAAGAGATGCTGTAGCTCTTTTTACTTCAGAATAAAAGAGATGGAAAGATATGATGTTTGTTGTCAAAATCCTATCAGAGAGGAGGGTAGAGATTAGTCTAAACAGGAATGGCAGTGGGATTAGAAGGGGGTAAAGGCAAAAGATTATTAGACTAAATCCTCCCTGAACTTATGCAACTATTTGTCACCAGATGTTGTGGATCTGTGGACTGGATTAGCAGAATGGGTGGTAGGGAGGGAGGGAATCCAAAGTGGCATTCAATAAGAGATGGGACAGGTAGAAAAAAGGTATGAGTGAAGGTACGGATGGAGGGTAGGACAAGGTACATCATTGAGGCACTTTCAAGGGAAAACTAGATAGACTTACCATCTCCCTCTGCTGTCAAGAAAATTTCATATAAAATTAATGCTGCAGCCACTACAATAGAGCATGAGAAGATGGCCATTGGAAAGCATTAAATATTTTACATTTTTGTCATGGAACTATAGTTTTATGTAGGCCAACATACCATATACTAACCTACAAATATAGCTTAGTATGTGGTATGCACATCTTTTATTCAAACTCTTATACACACACTTCTAGAATACAGGACTCACTACAGGACTGTAAGGAACTATTTTGCTCAGATGAAGAAGCTTCACTAATTATTTCTGGACACAAAGAGCTAAACATATCATAATATGTCCCCCTTCAATACGAATTAATCCATTTATGTGCTCAGGTTTAAACCCGACTGCTTGTTTCATTGCTACATTCCCCACATATTTTGTCTGCAGTTAAATCAGTCTTACTTTTATAAATTAGTCATAGTATGTTCTGTTGTTTATATCATAAGTCTACCACATTTTGTTCCCATCTTATGACTATTTCAGCAAACAATTTCTCTTGTTGTCTTACTATCGGGTCTATATTATAACATCGAAGTTGTAAAACTACGAATGTTATAATATTGAACCCACTACATCGAAGGATGAAAATAGAGAAGCCCCGGAATATTGAATTCTTACCTAGGGCAAGATTTCGGTGGGCCGTTCCGTGGCTTTGCTATTTCCTCCATGTGGTGCGATAGTTACGGACCTTAGGGTTAGGGTGCGGGTTAAAGTAAGTGGAGAGTTAAGAATGTATGTATGGCTTAATGTAGGATTAGAAGTAGGGTTTTGTTAAGTGTGTGTTTGGGGTTTATTTATTTTGGTATGCTTGTGTTGTGTGTATGTTTCTCGGAACAGCAAATTTTTTCCCTGGGAAAATATTCGCTATTCTGAGTGTTCGATGTTATCATATTTCGAAATTCCAAGTTCGAGCTTATGGTGTTCGATATTTAGGAATTTTGAATATATGATATAGACCCCTTACTATCACTGCTCACTCTCTCTGTTGTTGGCACAATGCTCCCATCACTTTTACAACTGCTGTATTATCTCTATGTACTGGTATCAGCATCTTTAAAGTTGTACCAACAAACTCAATGATTTCTAGCTGACTTGTATTTTAATCTAACTAGTTTCTTTGATGACTTGAAACATTTCTAGTACCAACACTAACCAAAAAATACTGTACTGTGTCTACTGTCACTCCTTTAACCTCTGCCGCTCCCTCAGTTTTAGTGCCAACCATTACCAATACTTCTCCATCCATTAGCTCTGTCATTTCCACTACTAAAAGGAATAGAAAACTCCCACATTGCTCTGAGTAGAGGGATACCCCTGTCATCCTGGCCAAACTTCTCCTCCTGAACGTATACATACATATACAGCGATTCAGGTTGTAGCCTACTATAGGTCCCCAACTATGTCCCAAGACTTACACTCCATATTTCTAAGCACCCTGGAGAATATTAGGGTCCAACCTAACACTCTCATACTGGGTGACTTCAACTATCCCTCCATTAACTGGGAAAATGACTCATGTACCAATACACTTGCCCAACGTTTCCTGGAATTCATTAATTCCAATGCTCTGGCCCAGCTCGTTCCTACCCCGACTAGAGGTAGCAACATCCTTGACCTGGAATTACTAACATGGGCGACTGTTGCTCTACACCAATCGTCAACTCCTCCCTGGTTAGATCCGACCACAAACTAATCACCTTGGAAATCCACATCCCTTCCACCCTCCCCACCCCCCCTGCAAAGGTAACTACCATGAAAAACATCTCGAAAGCTAACTTTGGGCTCCTAAAAACAGAGGTGGCTAACTTCACGGCACCCATGCAAATGGAGAATAGTTGCGTGACCGCTGAATCATACACCAATGCACTGTACAAACACGTGCACAAATGCATGCATCTCGCCATACCCAATAGAACCAAGATGCTCTTCTCCTAAAAATGGAAGCCAATCTGGTGGTACCCTGCCATAAAAAACTCTACAACAGAAGGAGGAAACTGATGTGTAAGAAGGTGAAGTCCCAAGACTGGAAAAACTCCCTTATCTGCCTCAACAAAAAGTTGAGATCCCTCATTAAATCCTCTAAAGCTAGCTATGAAAACAGAATTGCAGCAGATAGTAAAGACAGCCACAAGGCCTTCTATAGTAATGTAAAGAATCTCCACAGCAATACCCAGATTTGCTCTGAGCTACTGCACAATGGTACCTCCTATACCGAGCCAACAGATATTGCCAATATACTGGCCAACAGATTCAGTGCCAACTTTACTCCTCTCGCGAACCAAAGGACAAGTCACAATACCAGTAGATTGCCAGGTACCCAGTATTACTGCTGCATAGGTTAAAACAGCACTGTCCAAGGCCAAGAATTCAGCTTCTATGGGACCTGACAATATCCCTGGCTGTGTTCTACATGAACTACAGAGTGAACTGCCACCTCACCTGTGTGCCTTGTTCAATCACAGCCTCAACTCAGGCTTTGTCCCTACCGA